>NC_043715.1:25369115-25464239 GCF_006229205.1 Suricata suricatta
CTCTTCTTGCTTTTGTCCCATCTCATGCAACTGTCAGGTGAGGTATTTGTTGCCCCGAGATTCTTGTCCCTCCCATCTGTCTCAATAAAGTGACGTGGATGAATCCAGGATGTCAGTTTCTGCAATGAGGCAGAATATCTTAACAGCCAGGCTGACACTCTCTCAAATTGTTTTGTTTTATAGCGAGGGACATTTGGAATCCTTCCTTAATTAGTTAATTGGCTGGATTAGATACATCACATTTTGTTCCAAAAAAAGATCTTCTTGTTCTAACTCTTATGCAGTAAGCACTTACTGGTCAATAAATGTTAAAGATGTGCTGTATTTTTTAAAGTACAATAGTGTTAATTATTTACAATAGAATGTTTTAAAAATTAACTCTGACAAAAAAAAACAAAAAAGAAAAACAAAAAACAAACAAACAAACAAAAATTAACTCTGCTCCTTTGAGCTCCACAGATGGGCTGAAAGTCCGGACTGCGGTCGGTACTGGATAAACAAATGGCCCTTACTATACAGTGGTAACCGTGATTATTCAGGAGAAGTACACAATTAGATGAAGCTCAAAGCCAAAGCTTCCTACTCTCCACCATCGCCACCTTCCTAATCTCTTCCTCAAGGGTGGGATTGTGGCCTGTTAGACATCTTCTAACCAAAACCAGGGGCACCTGGGTGGCTCAGTAGATTAAGCATCTGATTTCAGCTCAGGTCATGAGCTCGTGGTTTGTGAGTTCGAGCTCCACATCAGGCTCACTACTGTCAGCACAGAGCCTCCTCTGGATCCTCTGTCCGCACCTCCCTCTGCCCCTCCTCCACTTGTCCTCTCTCTCTTCTCTCTCAAAATAACAAATAGACCTTAAAAAAGAAAAATTAAAAAACCAAATCCAGAAATGAGCTTATGCTCTACATCCTGTTTTGTAACTTGTTTTTCTCCTTCAACAATAGATGGCCAACGCTTTCTGGGGGTCCCGGCATTGACTTGCACCCCTACTGGCCGAAGAGTCCTGTCCATGCAGAATTTGTTCTTCAAGGCATAGGTGGCCTTGAGCACCACCATCTGTAGCAGAAAAAGCAGACTTTGAAGAGGCCAATACAATTTGCAAGGGGATCCTTGGGAAAAGGAAGTTTTTATCCTTTGTAAAGCGCCAGCCTGTGGCTGGATGCCATGTGTCTCAGACCCCAGGAAACTGCAAATGTCCCCCAGCAGCAAGAGGGTCAGAACTGGACGAGCTGGAGAGAGAAGCAGATAGCGGGGGCCAAGATAGACGGCTGTGTTATTGGATAAGATTCTTGCTGTAGGGGATCCCAGAGCCCCAGCTAACCGCGTTGTGGTCCCATTTTCCATTTCCTCTGGGGCTTTTGTCATTGAGCATAAGAAACATGATGGATGCATTTATTTTATGAGGAAAAGTTCCTCCCAGGAAAACGCGTCGTAACATGCACTCAGCAGTCAAGCACTGGTGTTTCTTTAGTGTAATGGGTTAGTTTTATGAAACACAAAGAAAATGCTTTATGCTTGCATATAAAGACCTGGACAAAAATAGTTTCTGCTGGATTATTTCTTAATACTTAAAAATTGGGCCTAATTCCAAAGTCCATCAGCAGGGGATGAATAAATAAATTGAAGTAGGGGTGCTGGAGGGGAGGTGGGTGGAAGGATGGGCTAAATGGGTAATGGGTATTAAGAGGGGCACTTGTTGGGATGAGCATTGTTATATGTAAGTGATGAATCAGGGTGCCTGGGTGGCTCAGTAGTTTAAGTGTCTCACTCTTAATTTCGGCTCAGATCACAATCTCATGGCACCCAGGCAACCCTCAGCTTGGAGTTCCAGTCCTGTGCTGGGCTCCATGCTCAGTGTGAAGCCTACTTAAAATAATAATAATAATAATAATAATAATAATAATAATAATAATAAAAGGTTTAAAATTCCAAAAAGGTTTGATTTTGAATGTGGGTAAGTGATACTGTTGTGTAACTGCTGTATAACGTGTCATCCAGTTACAAATTTCAGGGGAGAAATGGCACTGCTCCTTAGTGAGTACAGTTATTATTGTTGAAGAGACCTTTTTAGGCAATAGTCCCTCAATCAGACATGGGATAACAATTCTTAGACAGAAAAGACACTCCAAGCCGTAGGCCAATGGAGTGGTCAAGTTTTCCTGGGTCAGAGGCAGCAAAAACTGCCTCTGACTCTTACGCAGTGAAGAGGTTGGCTGGTGGGCTGGGAGCTAGTTCACGGAAGAGCCGGGTCCCAGGGAGGACAGGACAGGCAGGAGCCCTCGATGTGGTGGCAGGGCCAGCGAGGCCTGCTCTCAGCCTGGCTGGGCAGCTCCAGCTGTTTCGGTTTCTCTGTCCTTTGGCTCCATATTCAAATTCCAGGGACGGGAGGGTCTACTGGGCCTGGCTAAGATCACAGGTCCACCCTTGGGCCCACGGGAATAGCAGGCCTATTGGTGTTACAGCTCCAATTTGCCAAAATGAGGGAATATTTAAAAGAGGCTCTGTGAAGTATGAAAACAGCGGTGAAAAACAGAAGCATAAATACTACAGCTCAAGGAAAAGAGCAGCTCGGAATCAAGTGTGATTCCCTTATTCTGGGAAAAGTGATTCAGAGAGTATGATGAGTTCAACTAAGTGGCCAACCATCTAAGTGACAACCAACAACAATCTAAGTGAATAAAACCAAACAACGGCAACAACACAATTCAAAAGTGAAACAGGAAGTACAACAATGACTACCTGGAAATTATACTTTTCTCTACTGTGAATCGATCTGTCCAATTTCGAATGTGTGGTTTGTCGGAAGGTTCAGTCCCTTTTGGCTTTGAGCATCACTGCAGACTAGGTGGTCGGAAGAGGCTTCTCAGTGCAAAACAGTGCAGGGGACACACCCTCTGAGCTATCTTTGCTCTTACAAACTACAGGGGAAGATTCCAAGAAAAGTGAGCTGAGGCCAGAGCTCTCAACAGCTGGGAGAAGGAAGGGCTGCCTTCGGGCGGGGGCTTCAGCAGCACAGCTGTTTATTTTATTTTATTTTTTAAAATAGTTTATTGTCAAACTGGTTTCCATACAGCACCCAGTGCCCTTTCCCACAAGTGCCCTCCTCCATCACCACCACCTCTTGCAGCACAGCTGTTTAAATAATCAGAGGAGAGGGTGGGAAGCCAAGCCACAGTCCCTGATACGATGCCCTTTGGTGACGAGAGACAGAAGCAAACTCTGGAAGAAAGTATGTCTAATTTAGACCCACAGGATAGCCATGGATAAAGAACAAGAAACTGACAGTCATTATGAAGGCAGATGGGAAGGGAAGCCACTTTGTGTAGAAGGTAGCAGACAAGGGGTGCCTGGGTGGCCCAGTCGGTTAAGTGTCCAACTTTTGGTTTCAGCTCAGGTCATGATCTCGTGGTTTGTGGGTTCAAGCCCTGTGTTGGGCTCCATGCTGACAATACAGGGACTGTTTGGGACTCTCTCTTCCTCTCTCTCTGCCCCTAGCCCCCCCTTCTGTCTCTCTCTCAAAATAAATAAATAAAATTAAAAGAAAAAAATAAAATTGCAGACAAAGGGGTACCTGGGTGGCTCTGTAAATTAAGCAACCGACTCTTGATTTTGGCTCAGGTTATAATCTCATAGTTTGTGAGTTTGAGTTCTGCAGATAGTGTAAAGCCTGCTTGGGATTCTCTCTCGCCGTCTCTTGCTGCCTCTTCCCTGCTGTGCTCCCTCTCATTCTGTCTCTCTCAAAAATAAGTAAATAAACCATTTAAAGAGAGAAGTTAATAGACAAGGCAAAGAGCATATTTAGAGTCCCCTCGCCCTGAAATAGAAGATCTTGAAACTGTCAGATATTAAACGTAGAACAGATATATATATGAAAAATTAAGGTGAAGAAACAAAGGATGCAGTGACAAAGATAAGGACCAATAAGATACAATCAGAAACAGGGAAACCTTAAAAAAATAGATCTTTTAGATATAAAAATATTCCTTTGCTGAATTTAAAGAAAAGAACCTCCAGAGGATAGTTGAACAGTATATTAGACAATGAAGAAGAAATTAGTAAACTGGAAGGTATAGCCACAATAATCACCAAGAATGCAGTACAGAGGGACAAAGAGATAGCGGCGCGAAAGCTGAGAGCTGGGGAAGACGGCAGAGGAGGGTCCTGAGCTGACCTCTTTCCAGGGACACATCAAGGCCACACCTACATTTGGACCAGCACACTCAGAGATCAACCTAAACACCAGCGAACAGCTTTAGCTGCGCACAGCTAAAGATATAAAGAAAAAGACCACACTGAGAAAGGTAAGAAAGGCAGAGACACGGTTGGGAACCAAACCACCACGTGGTGACCCACAGTGGGAGGGATATCAAAGGTGCCCCTGGAGGAGTGGGGGATCTGGCCCCCCACTTGGGAATCTGTTCCAGGAAGATGAGCCCCCACAATATCTGGCTTTGAAACTCAGTGGGGCGTAACTCTGGGAGAGCTAGAAGGTCCAGGGACTTGGACTCTGCTCTTATAATGCCAGTGCACCATATCACGCGGTCTGAGACTCCGCACAGAGGCAGCATTTTAAAAAGTGGCTGGGTTACACATGAAGGTGATTCATCGACTACTATTAGGGCATGTGCCAGAGGGGAAGGGATCTGCAGGAACTTTCTCCAGGAACAGAATTGTTGCCAAGCACCAGTTTCTTTGTCCTCTTTCGGCTTAGCTTGCCTGACACTGGCAGGAGCCAGTTCTAACACTCTCAGTCTACCCAGGTAACACCACCAGCCCGACCCCAGCATTCCCCTATGGACTCACCCCACCCAACTCACTCACCTTGGTGGGCACCCCTCCAAAGTGCGTCTGGTCAGCCACACCTGGCAGAAAGCCCTAGTTGGGACCAGTATCCCTCCAAAGCACGTCCTTCCCTGGGGAGGGGACGGCAGCGCTGCCTATGGGCACATTCACAACAGCTGTGGCCAGGCCTCCCAGCCACCTGCACCAGGGGCCAGCCTTACCCACCTGTGTGGCTGCAGCAGTTACAGCCCAGGCACAGCAGGAGGGCACACACAGCCCACACAAGGGATTCCCCTGGAGCACCTGAATCTGGTGAGCAGGGGTGATTGCTACTAGGCCCCACAGGATGCTATCTATACAATGCCACAGGAGAGGTAGCTGAGATACCTAACACATAGA
Source organism: Suricata suricatta (assembly GCF_006229205.1). Classification (NCBI taxonomy): domain Eukaryota; kingdom Metazoa; phylum Chordata; class Mammalia; order Carnivora; family Herpestidae; genus Suricata; species Suricata suricatta. The sequence goes on from NC_043715.1 coordinate 25,374,298, forward strand.
AGCCAACTGAGACCCAGACAAAATGAGGAGACAGAGGAATATGTTCCCCCCCCCAAAAAAAAGACAAAACCTCAGAAAAAGAATTAAATGGAGATAAGAAATTTACTAATAAAGAGTTCAAGATAATGGTCATAAAAATGCTAAATGGATTTGAGAGAGAAGTGGATGAACTCAGCAAGAACTTCAACGAAAAGAAAATATAAAAAGGAACCAATTCAGAGCTGAAGAATACAATAACATAAATGAAAAAAAACACAAGAGGGAATCAACAACAGATAAGAGGATGCAGAATAGATCAGCGATCTAGAAGGCAGGGTATTAGAAATCATCCAAGCTAAACAGGAAAAAAAAAGGAGTTTTTTAAAGAATGAGGACAGGTTAAGAGACCTCTAAGACATCATTAAGTGTGCTCACATTAACATTATAGGAGTCCCATAGGAAGAAAAGAGAGAGAAGCGGGCAGAAAACTTACTTGAAGAAAAAATAGCTAAGCATTTCTCTAACCTAGGGAAGGAAACAGACATCTAAGTTCACGGAGCACAGAGAGTCCTAAACAAGATGCACCCAAGGAGGTCCGCACCAACACACAAAAGAACTAAAATGTCAAAAATTAAAGATAAAGAGAGAATCTTAAAAGCAGCAAGAAAAAAAGCAACTAGTTATAAACAAGGCAAACTCCATAACTCTATCAAATGATTTTTCAGCAGAAACTTTGCAGGCCAGAAAGGAGTAGCATGATATATTCAAAGTGCTGAAAAGAGAAGACCTACATCCAAGACTACTCTACCCAATACTCTCTGTTTTTAGAGAGAGAAAGAGTATGCATGAAGAGGGGAGAGGGGCAGAAGGAGAGAAAAAGAATCTTAAGCAGGTTCCATGCTTAGCACAGAGCCCAATGTGGGGCTCAATCCCACGACCCTGGGATTATGACCTGAGCTGAAATCAAGAGTCAGATGCTCCACCAACTGAGCCACCCAGGCACCCTGGATATCATTTTTAACTTAAGAAGAAATAGAGTTCCCAGACAAACATAAATTAAAGGACTTTATCACCACTAAACCGGCCTTACAAGAAATGTTAAAGGGACTTATTTAATCAGAAAGAGAAGGCTGTAAGTAGAAGTAAGAAAATTATGAAAGGAAAAACTTTCACTGGTAAAAGCAAATATAAAGAAAGTAAAGGTAGTAGATCAACCACTTATAAAGCTATCATGAAGCCTAAAAGACAGAAGTAGTAAAATCAATTGCATCTACAATACTTAAAGGATACAAAAAAGATATAAAATATGATGTCACGTACATAAAGCATGGAGGGGGGAGTAAAAGTGTAGTGCTCTTAGAATGTGTTCACATTTAAGTGATCATCAACCTAAAATAGACTGCTATATACATAGGATGGTATATATGAATCTAATGAAACTACAAACCAAATATCTATAATAGCTAAACAAAAAATAAAGAGAAAGGACTGTAAGCATAAAGCTAAAGACAGTCATTAAATCATAAGGGAAGAAAGGAACATAGAACTACAAAAACAACCAGGAAACAATTTAAAAATGGCAATAAATACATAAGTATCAATAATTACTTTAAATGTGAATGGACTAAATCCTTTAACCAAAAGATGTAAGGTGACTGAATGGATTTTTAAAAAAGATTTATCCACATGCTGCCTACAAGAGACTCATTTCAGATCTAAACACATATAGACTGAAAGTAAAGGGATGAAAAATGATATTTCATGGAAATGAACCAAAAGGATCGCTGGGTAACCATACTTATATAAGATGAAATAGACTTGAAAGCAAAGACTGTAATGAGAGACAAAGAAGGGCATTACATAACGATAAAGGAATCCATCTAACAAGAAGAGATAACAATTATTAATATATATGCAGCCCACCATAGGAGCACCTAAATATACAAAGCAAATATGAACAGACATAAAGGGAGAAATTGACAGTAATATAATAATAGGAGATTTTAACATACCACTTAAATCAATAGATAGATCATCCAGACAGAAAATCAATGAGAAATGGTGACTTTGAATGACACATTAGACTAGATGGACTCAACAGATATACATAGAACATTTCATCCCAAAACAGCAGGATACACATGCTTTTCAAGGCCCATGGAACATTATCCAGGATAGGTGACATGTTAGGCCACAAAAAAAGTCTCAGTAAATTTAAGATTGCATTTATATCAAGCATCTTTTCTGACTCCAACAGTATGAAACTAGAAATCAGTTACAAGAAAAAAATGGAAAAACCCATGAACATGTGGAGGCTAAACAATATACTCCTCAACAATAAATGGGTCAATGAAGAAATCAAAGAGGAACTAAGAAAGTACCTGGGACAAATGATATTGGAAACATACTGGTTCACACCCCTTGGGATGCAGGAAAAGCCGTTCTAAGGAGCAAGTTTATACAACATAGGCCTTCCTCAAGAAACGGGAAAAATCTCAAATAAGCTATCTAACCTTAAACCTAAAGAAATTAGAAAAAGCTAATAAAAGGTTTTATTAAGCTCAAAGTTAATAAAAGGAAGGAAATAATAAAGATCAGAGTGGAAATAAATGAAATAAAGAGTAAAAGCAAAAGAAAAGATCAATGAAACTAAGAGTTTGTTCTTTGAAAAGGTAAACAAAATGGATAAATCTTTAGCCAAATTCATTAAGAAAAAAAAGAGGGAAGACTCAAAATCAGAAATGAAACAAGTTACAACTGACATCACAGAAACGCAAAAGATTATAAAAGACAACTATGAAAAATTATACTCCAACAAATTGGACAGCCTAGAATAAATGGATGCATTCCTGGAAACAAACAATCTTCTAAGACTGAATCATATAAAAAAAGAAAATCTGAACATATCAATTACTAGTAATGAAATTGACTGTAATTAAAAAAAAAAATCTTCTGACAAACAAAAGTCAAGGATCAGATGGCTTCACAGGTTAATTCTACCAAACATTTAAAGAAGAGTTAATACCTTTCCTCAAACTATTCAAAAAAATTAAAGAGGAAAGAATGCTTCCAAATTCATTCTACAAGGCCAGCATTACCGTGATACCAAAACAAGACAAAGATACTACAAAAAGAAAAATTACAGGCAAATATCCCTGATTAAAACAGATGCAAAAATACTCAACAAAATATTATCAAACTAAATCCATTGAAAGGATCACTACAATCAAGCAGGATTTATTCCAGGGATGTAAGGGCTCAATATCCACAAATCAATCAATGTGATACACCACATTAACAAAATGAAGGATAAAAGTCATAATCATCTCAATAGATGCAGAAAAAGCATTTGACAAAATTCAGCCTCCATTCATGATAAAAACTCTCAACAAAATGACTATAGAGGGGACACACCTCAACATAATAAAGGCCATATTTGACAAACCAACAACTAATATCATGCTCAATGGTGAAAAACTGAGAGCTTTCACTCTAAATTCAGGAACAAGACAAGAACATCCAGTTTTGCCACTTTTATTCAACATAGAACTGGAAGTCCTAGCCACATCAATCAGACAAGAAAAAGAAAATAAAGACAACCAAATTAGTAAGGAAGAAATAAAACCATCACTATTTGCTTATGACATGACACTATATATAGAAAACTCTAAAGATTCTACCAAAAATCTATTAGAACTAACAGATTAATTCAGTTAACTTGAAGGATACAAGATTAATATACAGAAATCTGTTGCATTTCTATACAATAATAACTAGCAGAAAGAGAAACTAACAAAATAATCCCACTTAAAATTACATCTAAAAGAACAAAACATCTAGGAATAAGTTTAATCAAGCAGGTAAAACATTTGTATTTTGAAAATTATTAGACACTGATGAAGGAAACTGTGGATTATACAAATAAATGGAAAGACATACCATAATCATAAGTTGGAAGAATTAATATTATTAAAATGTCCATACGTCCCAAAGCAATCTACAGATTCAATGCAATACCTATCAAAATACCAACAGTATTTTTCACAGAACTAGGACAAATAATCCTAAAATTTGTATGGAACCACAAAAGAACCTCAAGAGCCAAAGCAATCTTGAGAAATAAGAACAAAGCTAGAGGTATCATAATTCCAGATTTCAAACCATACTACAAAGTTATCGTAATCAAAACTTGTACTGGCAAAAAAAAAAAAAAAAAAAAAAAAAAACCCCGACACATAGATCAATGAAACAGTATAGAGAGTCCAGAAATAAACTCATGCTTACAAGGTCAATTAATCTATGAAAAGGTATACAAAAGTTCCAACAGGGAAAAGATAGTCTCTTCAATAAACGGTGTTCGAAAAACTGGAAAGTTACATGTAAAAGCATAAGACTGGACTACATTCTTACATCATTTACGAAAATAAACTCAAAATGGAATAAAGACCTAAATCTAAGACCTGAAATCACAAAACTCCTGAAAGAAAAGATAGGTGGCAAACTCTGGGACATTGGTCTTAACAATGTTTTTTGGCTCTGTCTCATCCGGCAAGTACGACAGAAGCAAAAATGAACAATTGGGAGAACATTAAACTAAAAAGCATTTGCACATCAAAGGAGACCGTCAATAAGATTAAAAGGCAAATGAATGGGAGATGTTTGCAAATGATGTATTTGATAAGAGGTTATTACCCAAAATACATGAAGAACGGATACAACTCAACACCAAAAAATCCCAAACAATCCAACTTAAAAATGGGTAATGGACCTGAATGGACATTTTCCCAAACAAAACACACATATGGCCAAAGACACATGAACATGCTCAACACCACTTAATAATCAGGCAAATGCAAATCAGAACCACAATGACATATCACCCCATGCCTGTCAGAATGGCAAGAATCAAAAAGGCAAGAAATGCCAGTGTTGGTAATGATGTGGAGAATAGGGAACACTCATGCACTGTTGGTGGGAATGTAAATTGGTGCAGCCTTTGTGGGAAACAGTATGGAGGTTTTTGGGATTTTTTTAAGTTTATGTATTTATTTGAGAGAGACAGAGAAAGCATGAGTGGAGAGGGGCAGAGACAGGGTGTAGAGAGAGAGAATCCCAAGCAAGCTCTGCACTGCCAGTACAGAGTGGATATGGGGCCTGAACCTACGAAATCATGTATGGAAGTTCTTTAAAAATCTAAAAATAGAGGGGTGCCTGGGTAGCTCAGTCAGTTAAGCATCTGACTCTTGATTTTAGCTCAGGTCATGATCTCATGGTGGTGAGAATAAGCCCCATGTTGGGCTCCATACTGCTTGGGATTCTCTATCTCCCTACCTCTCTGCCTCTCCCCACCATCTCAAAAAAATAAAAATAAAAATGTTTAAAAAACAACTAAAAATAGAAATACCATACAGTCCATTAATTCCACTGCTGAGTATTTACCTGGTGAAATTGAGAACACTACTTTGAAAAGATATATGCACCCCTGTGTTCACTGAAGCATTATTTACAGTAGCCAAAATATGGAAGCAACCTAAAAAAAGAATAAAATAAGAATAAAAATAAGAATAAAAAATAAAAAATAAAAAAAGAATGAAATCTTGGCATTCATGATAACATGAATGAACTTAAAAGGAATTATGTTAAGTGAAATAAGTCACAAATTATTTAGCTTATCTGTAGAATCTAAGACACAAAACATAGGAACAACAACAACAAAAAAAACTCCAGAAACAGACTCAAGTGAAATAGGTGAATGGAATTAAGAATACACTTAGAGTGATGAGCAGTAAGTAACGCCTAGAGTTCTTGAATTACTATGCTGTACACTGAAACTAATATAATATTGTATATCAAGTGTAACTCAATTCATAAATAAAGTCTATGTTCAAGTGAAGAAAAAATGAAAGCAATAATAAGAGATATGAAAGATAGAATGAGAAAGTCTAATATGTCTATTTGGAATCCCAAAGATAAAGCATAGAGAGCCTAATGAAAAAGCAGTATTTGAAAAGATAATGTCTAAGACAGTTCCTGAATCTATAAGAAAATACAAATATACAAAACCAGGGAGCATAACACCCTAAAGAGAATAAATAAAAATAAAATCATACTTCAATTCACTTTAATCAAACCATACTACACTAGAAACAAGTCTTAAAATGGTGAGAATCTCTTTTATTTATTTATTTATTTATTTATTTATTTATTTATTTATTTTAATGTTTGTTTATTTTTGAGAGAGAGACAGAGAGAGAGAGAGAGCACAAGCAGGGGAGGGGCAGAGAGAGAGGGATATACAACAGAATATGAAGCAGGCTTGAACCCACGAACCGTGAGATCATGACCTGAGCCAAAGTTGGACACTTAAATGAGCCACCCAGGTGCCCCAAGAATCTCTTTTACAAAGAAACACAATTAGATTAAGGGTAGAGTTTTTCAAAACAATGGAATTCAGAAAACAGGGAAAGAACATCTTCAGAGAAATGAGAGGAAAAAACTCTCACCTAGAACTGTGTATCATTAAAATAATTTTTCAAGAAAAATGATGCAAAAAAAAAAAGAGACACATTTACAGGGTAGCAAAAACTGAGAACATCTGCCATCAAGAAATCTCTACTAAAGACACTTCTAAAGTGTTTAAAGGAAGATGATAAAACAATTCCAAATATATCAACAATCCCAATAAATATAATGGGAGTATATTTGCCAATCAAAAAGACAGAGAGTGTAAGTTCAGATTCTTTTAAAAATAATCCAGCTGTGTATTGTTTATAAGAGACATATCTGAAGCATAAGGATACAGTTCAAATGTAAAAAAGAAAAAACATGTTAAAGGAAATATCGACAAATAAAAAGCATAGTTATTTTCATATCAGGTAAACTTTAAGACAAAAGGTATTTTTAAAGGATAGAAATCAGTTGATCCACATTTTTCATGGATCCCATATTGCAAATTTGCCTACTCATTAAAATTTATTTTAGGTCCAAAATCAATACTTGCAGAGCTTTGCAGTCATTTGCATACAGACAAAATGGCAAAATTTTTGAGTCATTCAATGCACATGTTCCCAGCTAAGGTTGAACAAGGTGACACTCTCTGCATTCTTGTTTCAGTACATCCTATAAATAAGTGTCCTTTTTGCCATCTATTTAGTGCCACATTTTTAGCATTTTTGTGCTTTTCATTGGTGATTTTACTGTTTAAAATATCCCCCAGGAATACTGCGAAGTGCAGTCTAGTGTTCCTATGCACAAGAATGCAGTGATGTGCCTTATGGAGAAAATATATGTATTACATAAGCTTCATTCAGGTATGAGTTATAGTGCTGTTGGCCATGAGTTCAATGTTCATGAATCAACAACATATATTAAACGAGATGCCTTTAGACAGAAGCACACACAAAACAAGGTTATGTATTGGTGAAAATGTTATGACCAGAGGCTTATAGGAACCTAACCCTTATTTTCCCTAGGAGCAATGGTTCAGTATTTGTTAATTTGGTGTTTGCCACACTCTACAGAACATAGTTACATAGAATAATGAGAACTGGTTATAGATCAATTTACCAGGAAGATAGGGCAACTCTAAGTTTGTAAATCTAATAAAATAGCCTCAAAACCTATAAGGCAAAAATTGCTATAACTGTAGGGAGAAATTGCTAACTTCACCATTATAATCAGAAGCACCTTTCGTCTTCCTTCCTTCCTTTTTTTTTTTTTTAAGTTTTCATTTATTTATTTTGAGAGATAGAGAGCATGAGAAGGGAAGGGGCAGAGAGAGAGGGAGAGAATCCCAAGCATACTTCACACTTTCAGCACAGAGCCAGATGCTGGGGCTCAATCTTAAGAACTGTGAGATCATGACCTAAGCAGAAATCAGAGTCTGATGCTTAAATGAATGAGCCACCCAGTTGCTGTTTTTAATCATTGATAGGTCAAGCAGACAAAAAAAATCAAGAAAAATATAGAGGATAAGAATAGAACAATCAAACAAAATCTAAATCTTAATAGAACAATTAACTTAAGGTTAATTGATGGGTATAGACACTATACATTTTCCTGAAGCAAACAAAAAACAGAAAATTTCTTATTACATACTAGGCCACAAAGAAATTCGCCAAGAGTTTGAAGAATAAGTATTACACAGATATTCTCTAACCAATTGGGTTAGACGTGGGTATTAAAAGTTAAATAAAACTAGTTATACATTTGAAAATTTAAAAACACACTTCTAAATAGTTCAAGAGTAAGACACATCATAATAGAAATGTGAAAATATTTAGAACTGAAGATAAGGAAGGAGCGATATATCAAAACTTGAGTTGCCAAGAAAGTGGAACTTAATAGGAATTAATAGCTTTAAAGGTTTATTTTAGAAAAGGGAGGGAAAAATTAATGAGCTAAATGTCCAGCTTAAATTTTAGAAAAAGAACACAAAATAAACCCAGATAAAGTAGAAGAAAAAAATAATAAATGTAAAGTCACAGAATAATAACTAGAAAACAATGACACCAAGTAATAAAGCAGTACTAGTACTGGTAATAAAAAAAAATACTAGTAATAAGCTCTAAGATAAAGTTACAAAGATACAAAAACCAAACAACCAACCAACCAAACAAACAAAAACAAAGAGATGATCAACAAAGAACAAACGTTTATCCTGAAAATACAAATTGGAACTCTGGAGAAACTGAAAAAATAGACAGAGGTGTGAATAAATAATATTGGGAATGAAACAAAGAATGTTAAAATTTTAAATGGAGATATTAAAAGATAGCACTATAATCCCTATGCCAATACATTTGAAAACAAAACGGAAGAGTTCCTAGAAAAACAATGACCAAATCTGCCTCAAGATAAACAGTGGATAGTCTTAGAAATACTAAAAATAAAAATAAATTAAGCAGCTGTTAGAAATTTCCTCACAAAGTAAATACCAGGCCCAGATAGTTTTCAGAGGAGTTTTGCAAACGTTCAGATACCAGAGCATTTCCATCTCCCCAACTAATGCCACAAGGCCAGTAAAACTGATAAGGAACATACAAGAAAAGAAAATTATAAGCCAATCTAATTCACAAACACTGATGCCAAAACCCCTATATAAAACATTGGTGAATAGTGGCATATAAAATGATAAAACATTAATCTCTGAAATTTAAGAGTAGTTTAATTTGAGAAACTCTAAGTTTCATTAATCATGTTCACAAATTCAAGAAGAACCATGATTATCTTAATGCCAAAAAGCATTTGACAAAATTAAAACCCAGATTTTGATTAAAACAAACCAAAAACCCTAGAAATAAAAGGGGATCCATTAACATAATCAAAGAAATCTAGTTAGCAATCGATATCATCTATTATTCTATATGAGGAAGTGTTAGAAGCCTTCCCTTTGATCAAGGCAAGGATGTCCACTTTTATTGATCCTATTCAATGTTATACTGGAGGTCTTAGCCAGGGCTGTACAACAAGAAAAAGAAATTAAAGTCATAACAAAACTCATTATTTAAAAAACATTTTTAAATGTTTATTTTTGAGAGAGAGAGAGAGAGAGAGAGAGAGAGAGAGAGAGAGAGAGACTGAGCATGGGCAGAAGAAGGGCAGAGAGAGAGTGATACAGAATCTGAAGCAGTCTCCAGGCTTTGCACTGTCAGCACAGAGCTTGAAGCAGGGCTTGAACTCATGAGCTGTGAAATCATGACCTGAGCTGAAGTCAGATGCTTACCTGACTGAGGCACTCCAAAACTGTCATTATTAACAGATGATAGGATTCTTTACATGGAAAACCCGAAATAATCTAACAATAACTTTTTACAAATTCTAAGTGGTTTAGTAAGAAATGGTTAAAAAGCATAATAAAAGAAGACATAATTTAATTGCAGCCAAAAAGCATAATAAAAGAAGACATCATTTATTGCAACCAAAAAGTATAAGACACTTAGGAATAAATTCTATCAAAAGATGTACAAGACCTTTGTGGGACAGATTATAAAACCGTATTGAAAAATTTTAAAGGCAACCTAATTAAATTGAGAGATGCACTGTGCTCATGGATTAGAAAATTCAATATTTAAAACAATTTTTTAAAGTTTATTTGTTTTGAGAGAGACAGACAGCGCAAGTGGGGGAGGGGCAGAGAGAGAAGGAGAGACAGAGAATCCCAAGCAGGCTCCGCACTGTCAGTGCATAGTCCAAAGCGGGGTTCGGACTCACAAAACTGCAAGATTATGACCTAAACCGAAACCAAGAGACAGACACTTAACTGAATGAGCCATCCAGGTGCTCCAAGAAGATTCAATACTATAAAGATGTTAATGTAGCCACAAATTAAACTATTGATAAAATGCAATTCTAACCCAAATCTTTGAAGGATTTGTTTGCTTGTTTTTGGTGGCAGTGCCAGGTTGATTCTAAACTATATAAAAGTACAAAGGCCAAGAATAGTTAAGACCTTCCTAAAGAAAAAGAGTTACATGGGAGCACTTGCTTTCCTAAACAGTAAGATTTTGCAAAGCTGCAAAACTTAAGATTGTGTGGAATCGGCACAAGGATATAAAGTGACGAGTGTAACAGGAGAGAGATCTCAGAAACAGTCCCAGGCACATGGACGTCTGAGCTCACACTAGAGATCTGTGGAGAAATGAAGCTGTCCATGTGGGAAAGAGCAGATCCGTACCATGCACACACAAAAAAACCAGATTGAGGTGAGGTCTTATGTGTGAAAACAAAACTTTAAAGATTTAAGATGATATGGTAGAATAATTGCTGTGGATCTAGGGAAAGGTTTCTTAAACAAGACACAAAAGAGCCCTAACTCTACTATGTTAAAACATTGACTTCATTAAAACTAAAATTAAGACCTCTGCTTCTATGAAAACATCATAAAGAAATTAAAATAGAAAACACAGGTCAAAAGTTGGTAGAAGATATTCATAATACATATAGTTAACAATACTCAGAATGTATTAAGAATTCTTGCATCTCAATAAGAAAAAGGTAAGCAACCCAATAGGAAAAAGGGACAAAAGACATAAGCATTGACTTCTGCAGGTGACAAACATGGGGGAAATATCCTTAACCTTACCAGAAATTAGGGAACTGCAATTTAGCAGAGATATCATTTTATATCCATTGGGTTGACCAAAAATTAAGGCTGACACTAGTAGGTGTTGGAGAGGACATTCATGAGTCAGCAGGACCGCCTTCCACTGCTGGCAGGAATGTAAATTGGTTCAACCATCTTGGAAAACAAGTTAGCATTATCTTCTAGATCACGGCATATCCTAACACATTCTCTGACCTAGCAATCCTATTCCTAAATACATACACTCTAGAGAACCTCTAGTGGTAGTTTAGGCATACATACCTATGCATAAACTTGTTAAACAAAGAGCAAGAGAATGAGAGAGTGGAACATGTAGGTAGGCACAAGATAACAGGAATGTTTTAGCTCCCCTGTTACAAGTTAGATGACATAAGGAAATAAATTTCCTAGATGTCTCTTTTAAATGGAGTAACTTAAAATGGAAATTTTTTCATTAGGGAAATTATATTAATAAATACAGCTACATGTGGTATAAATGTTCATTAGCAGCCAATCTCAAAGATTGTTGGTTGGATAATTTGACCTTCAGGGAGCAGTGGCTAATGAAATGCATTTCATTTAGATAAAAATTGAAAAACTCTTGCACACCAGCTCTTTCATTAGTGGTCAAGAAAATGATAAACATGACATTCTGTTTTAAACACTTTTAGGAAAATAAAAACATTCTATGGATGATCTATCTAATGAAAAAAATCTTCAAGTCCAACATAGATATCTGATAATAAGGAAACCGTTAAAACATTTTTGTCATTTTCAATCAAGCACGATGACTTCTTTGGTAAATAAGTTATAAATATATTCTTTCCCCAGAATGAGGGCATTATAACGCTTTCCAAGAAATTCTTGAATTTTTTTGCTAAGTGGAGAAGATATCTAAATGGCAAAAACCTGATTCAAACTTGTACTCTTCAGAGTAGACGTCATTCCATAGCTGAGAAGCTTTCAGTGTCAATAGTAATAAAAAGAAATTCAAAGAAAACATAGTAATTCAAAGAAAAGATAGTAATTCAAAGAATTCTGAAAATTCCTGTTCAGAAGAGTCCGTCAGACGTTGCATCAGAATCAAAGTCATACTGTACGGGGCACAATGACTATGAAACGTTTGGGCCAGCAGACATTTTGTTCAACAAACCATTGATCGGTAGCAGGAGACACTTGGAAAATGTGTGATACGTAAATGAAGCAGTACTTGATTTTTTTTGTTGTTCTGTTAATTTCATCAGAGAAAATATTTTGAAACGCAGTAATGTTTATTGGCATGTTTAAACACCCTCTTCCAAAACTGCAACAGGACATGAATAGTTTCCAGAGGGAAAAGCAACCAAGTGATTTAGAAATCTAACCATCACTACCCCCTAGGATGAAACTTTCAAACTACCCAGAAGAAAATTTCAACCCCCCAGGCTTTGAGCACACTGGGCAGGCCCATGAGTATCGGAGAGCAGTCATCAGCCGAGTGAAAAAAATCTCTCCATGATTTCGGAGTCCACAGTCAATCTGAATATCCAGAACTATCTGTCAGTTTCCAGAACTTGCTGCAATTTCAGATGTCCTTGAACTGAGAGTTAGGATTTTCTAACTTAATAAAAATAAAGAGTAAAAATAGAAAGTGGCCTGTTGAGAAACTACATATGTTTCATGCTGTCACAATCCTGGATATGCAGTGCTTGGTGTAAAGTTGCAAATGAATTTCCTCCCCAATATATAAAACTATTATTACCATTACTATTACTAACCTTAAAGAATTTAATAATTATTTACAAAATTGTGATGGGTCCTTTAAGAGTTTACCTAAAGCAGATGGTCTGCATTAAGTAATCCAGAGAGGCTGAAGATTTGAGGCCTTCTGTTCACAATGTCTCCTGGACCCCTGGCAGGATTCTGAGCCTTTCTTACTATTATAAAATTATGCTAGATCGTTCTTGTTAAGAGTGAGTGTTTCTGGTGGTCTCCCTGTGTCTTCTTTTCATGTAGGAATTAAAGAGGAATTGGAGAGAGTTAGGGTCTTGGGGATTACTCTCAGAATCCCCACTTTTTTTTTTTTTAAGTAGGCTTCATGCTCAGCATGGAACCCAATGTGAGGCTTGGACTCACGACCCTGAGATCAAGACCTGATGAACTGAGATCAAGAGTTAGATGCTTCACTGGCTGAGCCACCCAGGTGCCCCAGTATCCCCACTTTTACAGAGCAGCCCCTGGCTTTCCCCTAATCACCACCTCTGCTTTGACACTCAGCACGGGGTCCAGCCTGAGAAATGCGAACTTGGACACGGCTCACCCCCCTGGAGTTGGAAGGATCTGGACCCGAGTCCTGCCCCTGCTACTTTCCAGATGTATGGCTGTAGGGAAGTGACTTTCCCCACTCTGAGCCACCACGTTCCCATCGGGAGAGCTCAGGTAATTCCTTGATTATGAACTGTGAACAAGAAAATACACATGAAAGTGTTTTGACACTCATGATGTCAGACTGACCGCGAACAGATTGAAGGGTCAACTCCCATTTCTCCCACTGCTAACAATCTTTCCCATTCTGTTCTCCCAGCAGAAGCCAAAGTCTGCTCGGTGTTAAAGCTGACGGATGATTGTGAGGAGCACAGGACATCAGGGGAATCTCACGGGGAAGGAAATAGCGTCTCCTTTCTGAGTCACGCTCTACTTTCTAGTCAGTGATCTTTCCTTCCATCAGCCATTCATCTACCTGTCCAATAAATATATTTCAAGCGGCTGAGCCAGCAGCCTGTGAGCCCTCTCTTTCCACAGAGTTGCGTCTTACCACAATACTGTCAACACTTCTCTCAAGTCCTGGCATTTGTGCTGAAACCAAAGCTGCTAACAGTGGCTGGAGTGCAGATCCCATCTGGCCCTATGGTTTGGCAGAGCCAGTCTGGTGGCTTTGCTGGGACCAGCAAGCCAAAGGGCTAGGGGAAACTGGGGTCCAGGCATCCACATGAGAATGTAAAAATGCTTATGGGACTGGAAAAACCAGACCCAGTTTGGTCGTGGGCTTCCTCCAACCAGTCTGACAAGTCATGCAGACACAAGGCGGGTACTGAGGAAGTAGGCAGACCACGGCCGCAACGGGACAGGGCTTTGTGATCTAGCAAAAGGGATGTCTTCTCGGCCAGACTTGGGGAAAGCCAGCCTTCCAGAGTAGCCCTGCCAAGTTCAGGAAACAGGCAGGCTTTTCATCCTGGCTCCTCCTAGGTCCCATGTCTAGACGTTTGCTTGGTGACACCATGGTAACTGTGATGCCACAATGGAACATTCTTCCCAAGGTGGTAGAAGGAATCCCTCTGTTGAGCTCTGCTGTGTAAGGTCAGAGTGAGTTCATTTCTCCTTTGGCAGTAGCAGTTCACAGTAGAGTCTGAGAGCCATCCTGACAACAAGAAGCGTCCAGTGTCATGAGCAGAACACGGTGACTGAGAATGGCTATTGTGCACAGTTTGAGGCAAGGGTGGGGCGGATGGTGTGGTGGATGGGGAGACACGCATGGGCTTTGAACTCAGAGACCTCAGTTCAAATCGCAGCTCCACCACTTGGCAGCTGTGTGACCTTGGGCAGGCTTCTCAGTGTGTGAATGTCAGTTTCTAAATCTGTAAAATGGGGACAGGGATACCGTCTACCTTGTAGGGTTATTGCTCAGATTAATGGAGCTACATACTGGGCAGTTACGATGTAAAAGTATAAGTGGTCCATAGTGAAAAGAAATCCCAGCATTATTTAAGCCTGCTGAGTGTGGCAAGGCGGGCAAAGCCAGGGGTGGGCTTGCAGTAAACCCTGCTTTTACTTTCAGCGGCATTTTATGGCTACAGAGTTAAGAAAGGGGTCGGATTCCATGAGTCAAAAAACAACCCTCTTCTGAAACCCAGCTCTCTGGGAAGCCTGGGGACCCTGGCTGGATCGAGGAGAAAACTGACACTCAGGGGCTGCCTCCTCTCCGTGGGCCATCTTCCCGATCCTGACAGTATCAGGGCCGGGCAGCGGGTCCCGGAGCCCTTCACTGCACAAAACCACGCGACTGGGACGTGACAGGTCTGTTTCCCGGGTCTTGGAAGCTTTGTCAGGGGGAAGGAAAGAGGCGGGGCCTCTGACGCGAGGAGGGGACCGCCGCTTTGGGGACGAGAGGAAAAGCCTGTGCCTAGGGATGTCGTGTTTTCACAGCTGCCCATGGTGTCTGCTGCAGTTCTCTCTGGGGATGGCAGAAATGAGACGGATGCTCTTGGTGCTGCTCTACATCTCCCACTCTTCTGCCAGTGAGTGTGCTCCTCTCTTCCGTGACATTGTCAGCAGCTTGTGTGAGATGGCAGGGGAACTGTCCGGCAATCCTGTACACGGCCCTTAATGTCCAGAGAGGGACTCGGGGAAGAGGGCTCACAGCGCTCTGCTCGGACAGCAGGTGTTGGCAGTGGGAATCAGGCAAAGAAGGGGAACAGGGGCCATGGATGCAGGAAACTGGTTTCAGCAGTCTGATGTCAGAGCTGGCCCTCCGGTGAGAGTGCCATTAGGAAAGTAAGCCTCGGACTACGGAAAAGCCCATGGAGAACCCCCACCCTGCTCTTCCTGGGGCTCATGCCCCAGAAACCATCAGGTGGGGGATGTCCTCCCCATGCCTGGGTGGAGGCCTGTGGTGCATCTGGTGCACTTGGGAACCAGGCCTTCCCCTTGTTTCTACTTAAGCATTGTGGTTCCAGAGAAACCTTTTATCATTAAACCAAGTGTACTACTAAACTGACCCTCAGTTCCTGGTCCCAGGAGCAAGAAGGTCCCTTGGAGCCTGCTTGGGCCTCAGTCCTTCCCTGACCTCCAGGTCATCCAGAACCAAGATTCCAGCCTAGGAAGGGGCAGGTGGAGAGGGGGCACCTGACTACAGCAAGCGCTCACCCATCTGGCTGCCACCTCAGCTGGCTCTGTCCAATCTTCCCGGAGTTAGATGGGAGACAGGACAGAGCATCCAACACCCCCACAACGCACATCAAAGAGAGAACTCCACCTCCTTGCAGCCCCAAAGAGACCAAGGGATACCCACAAAACAGAAAGGGTCTCTCCTCCCTCTTAAATAGCCTCAGGCAAGTGACCCAGGGCAAACATTCCATCTCTAGCTCAAATTTCCTCATTGTATTCTGGCCTTCCAAGGGTTTTATAAACTAGCCAACTGGAGCTTTGAGAAAGCAAAACTCATCACCCACCTGTAGGTTCTTGTTGATGTGGGTAAGACTGGTTAATGCCTTGTTCACTATAGATTGCCAATGTCCCATGCATTAAATAAATGCCTGAAAATAGAGCCACCAATGATCTGAGCCAGTGGTCCCCACCATGTGACACCTATCACCCAGGACCACTGAGCGCAGAGTGCAATGTGGGGCTCAAACACAAGCCATGAGATCGTGACCTGAGCCCAAACAAAGAGTTGAACACTTAACCGACTGAGCCACCCAGGCGCCCCAAAGACCACTGATTTAGAAACAAGTACTGGGTACTTGTGGTTTGGGATTTATAAACAGCAACCAGAGAAGTGATTTACATAAAAAAAAAAAAAAAGGAATCACCCATTAGCATTATCAGTCATAAAGATACAGTTTGCAAAGCACCTTCCCATAACCTCACCATATATGATCTTTACAACTCCAAGAGATGTGTTACCCCACATTTCAAAAGAGGAAGCTAAGGTCCAGAGAGGTGAAGTGCCTTTTCCCAGGTCTCACAGGATAGGGGCCCATGGTATCTGGGACACTGATCCAGGGCCTTCCCCAAACACGTAGGTCTCAAACCTGAATATACATTAGAAACTACCCAGGGAGGCTTCTCAACATGGCGGTGCCCAGGCCCTGTCCCCAAGGGCCTGGGGGTGCTGGGCAGCAGTTGGATGAAATGTGCAGCCAGGCTGAGAGTCCTTGCACTCCACTGTGAGTACTGAGAATGAGACAGGCACCCCTGGCATGAGGACTGTCAGGACAGGGAGGAAGTCAGCAGCCACAGAGAGCAAAACACCCGGGTGTTTCCCGTCCCATAACGGTGCCGGCAAAGTAGGAGGCTCAGCTCTCTCCTGTGGGGCTTTGAGTTTCGAGGGTCCTTCCTGCTCCATCATTCTTACACTTTCCATGATTCTCTGAATAAGGACTGACTTTTCCAATACAGGGTGATACAGTATCTTGGGTGAAACCAGGATGGGCAGAGGGAGAATGTTTATTTAAAACATGAGTCAGTATTTTACTCTTCTTTGAAACAAATGTCCAGACCCAAGAGACTGTCCAGTTGGAGGCAACTCACTTGAGGGCCTGGAATAGCAAAGACCAAGCAGGCCCGAATGGGCCAGAATCAGCCTCAACCTGGCAGGACCTTTTAACCCCTTGAGGACTGAACTTCAGGGAGTGCCTGATAGAGCAAAATGCTTTTGTTCATTGACCAGATGATTTATTGAGCACTTACTATGGGCCCGTAGGGATACACTGGCAAGCAAAACTAACAGGGGGGAGCCACACATGTCAAACTGCCCAGGTGGGGAACAGCAAGGGTGAATGTGAGGATGTGAAATGGGGCTGAAGGTGGGTGGAGTGCTGCACACCGTCTGGCCCTGCACCACGAAGCAGTATGTATCAGCACTGCTCCGACTTTTCTACACTCTTAAAAATTATGAAGGACCCCCAACTAATTTTTGCCATGAAGCTATCTCTTTCCATATTTACTATATTAGAAATTAAAAATTGGGAAAAATTTTAAATGCAAGAATATACAGGTTCACACATGCTGGTAGCATCACAATGATGACATCATGTAGCCTCTGGAAAATTCCACTTGCACACGAGTGACAGAATGACGTTGAGAAAGCAAATACTGTCTTAGTATTCTTACGGAAACAGTTTTAACCTGTTCTAACCAGTTTTAACCTGAGGACTCCCAGAGGCCCCAGACCACGCTTTGAGAACTGCTTTCAGATACTGCTTCGGGTGTACTGCTCAGTGTCCAACAGATGAGAGGGATTATCGGTAGCTTGAGGGGTTATTTTTAGATTCCAAGATGCCGTCAAGCATCTTTTATGGAGAAGATGACCCACTAGGAAAAGAAATGGGGGTGGTGGAGTTCGTGGTGACCAAGATGGAGAGCCAGGAGGGGGGAACCAGCAGGAAAGGTAGTCCTGAGGGTTGACTCCATGGTGGTGGCCACAGACCACATTCCCTGCCCCAACGGTGAGGCCCCCACACACTCTCTGCAGGTTGTGGCGTCCAGGAAATCAACGTTATGGAAACTTCCGAGGAGGGCTTGGTCAAAGACAAGGAGTTCCCGTGGGTGGTGTCGCTGCAGGACTCCCAGTACACCCACCTGGCTTTCGGCAGCATCCTCAGTGAGTTCTGGATCATCAGCATCGCGTCTGCCTTGCAGAACAGGCCAGTACCCCTGCCTCTGGGGCCTATACAGTCCCCCGGGGTGGGGGTGGAGGGCCCCTTTCCGGCCCAGCCTGGGAAGACGGGGAAGGTAGATTCCTGGTGACAGGGCAACTGCACTTGACCTGCCATGACCCTTGGGGTCCTGGAATCACCAGCTGCCAAAGTCATGCTGTCCAGTGTGTCCTCTGCTGTGGAGACTGTCAGCTGCACAACCACAAGGTGAGGTAACTGTTCCTCCATCCTCCACAGGAAGGATGCTCATCCCATTTTACTGCAATAGGAGCGCTGACTCCTGATACTTAGAGGTCCTTTCTCTGATCTTGTTAAGGGAATTGATAAGAGCCCGTACCTTAAAACACTTAACCTCGAACCTTAATAACACGCCTGCCACAGATACATGTGCATAGAGAAACGATGAAAGAAATATGCAGATGCTTTACGAGCACTTATCTCTGGATGTTCAGAATGCACCCAATTTGTTTTCTTATTTGAGCTTCTCTGTATTCTTCAAATTCTATGGAGTAAATTTATGCATTGTTGTAAACCAGGAAAAAAACCTTCAAATGTTATTAAAGGAATAATTGTTTTATAAGACGTCTTACTTTTTGACCCCAAAATTTCACTTTTGAGAATCAACATTAATGAAATAATTTCAACCACTGGAAAAGTTTTATGCACAAAGTTGTTCATAGGATGGTTAAGTACACAGAGAACACTCCAAATTAATGTTCAATTATCATAGATAAATAAATTATAGTATATTCATTTGTATATGTATATCATATAAATAATATGTATAATTATGTATATATCTCTATATATACTACTTATATGCTATACACATACAGAGTATGGGGGGAGAGATTATAATTACTATAATTGCCCAAATAAACCAGAGTTAAGCCCTTGATAGAATATTGTGGAGATGCTGAATTTTTAACCTATAACTTATATTTTTATTTGAAAATATGTATATTTATTATTTATGTTTTAGACACAGAGAGAGCACATGTAGGGGAGAGGGGCAGAGGGAAAGAGAAAGAGAAAGAATCTTAATGAAGCAGGCTCCAGCCTGATATGGATGATGGGGCTCCATCCCACGATCATGGGATCATGACCTGAGCTGAAATCAAGAGTCGGACACTCAACAGACTGAGCCACCCAGGCGCCCCTGAAAATGCATGGATTTAAATGAAAACACATGTACACAGTGTAATTTTCAGGAGGAACCAAAAAGTATACAATGAAAAGCAGCTCATTTCCCCTGGCCTTCAGACACTAACTCCCTCCCTTCCTTAAGTCATTTGTGCCATCAGTTTCTTAAATATTCTTCCTTAATTACTCAATGCACTTATGGATATCTATATAGCTATAGGTCCATCTATATTGATTCTTATATCTATTGACAGAGACAGATTTTTCCTTCCCGCTTGGATTAATCTGCTAGGACTGCCATGACAAAATACCACACACAGAGTGGCTTAGACAACAGAAATTTATTTCCCACCTTTTGGAGGCCAGAAGTCCAAGATCAAGGTGTCAGCAGGACTGGTTTCTCCTGAGGACTCTCTTTGGCTTGACGGCTGCCACCTTCTTGCGGTATCCTCACATGGCCTTTCCTTAGCATGAGCACTCCTGATGTCTCTTCCTTCTCTTACAAGGACGCCAGTCCTGTTGGGTTAGAACCCCACCCTTACCTCCTCATTTAATCTTAATAATATCCGTAAAGGCCCTATGTCCAAATGTAGCCACATCTGGGGCTAGGACTTCACCTACAAATTTGGCATGACACAATTCAGTCCATAACAGCCTTTGATACAACTGACAGTGTACCATACACAGCATTACACTCAGATTTTTCACTCTACCAGGAATGTTGAGCCACTTTTTCTTATCATCACAGAGAGAACTCCCACATTTATCAGCTGCACAGTACCCCAAGATGGATCTACCATAATTACAGGGTCCTCTAATAATGGAAATTTGGGTGGCTCCCCATCTCTTCCTAGTACCAAAAACTGCTGCAAGTAGATCTACTTGTCCGTATATTGTTTCACACGTGTGCGATACGTTGTAGCATGAATAACTCAGGCGTGGACAGACTGGGCTGAATCTCGATAGCTATTGCCAACTAGCCTTCCAGAGAGATGTTGCTTCCGTGTAGGGTTTTCATTATTGTCATTTTCTATCTGGTCTATTTTAGTTTTGATTTTTCCCTTTGCCTGGGATTTTGTTAAAGACAGAGTTTTAAAATACCCAGGCGGTAGGATGTTTTGTTTTCTGCCTTTATCTCATTCTGAGTTATACTACATGGTGATCAGATCTATCTAGGAATTTGTTGGGGTTGTCCTGGCGGTCTACCATCCATGAGCCATGTGAATGTTCCCCACAGCTACAATTAACAGTTCATTCTCTATCTTTGGTCTACAATTTAATATAGAAAATTGGGGGAGGGATTCTCTTTGATCTGTCCTAGGCTGACAGAGGTGAGTTAAAATGTGTCATGAAAAAGGTTCTGGCTCTTTCTCCTACTTCCTGGAGTGTTTCCTTTGTGAACATTATGTCACATGCTGCAGATGTTTATGACTACAAGGTCTTCACTGTGGACTGAATTCTTTCTCATCATTAAGAGCTTCTCTGTCTTACTTCATGATCTTCTCCTCTAAAGTGATGCTCCGAATGAAACTCTTGCTTTTTGTTTTCATTTTAGTTTATGTTTTCTGCTTTTGTGGCTTCTTGTTTTTCTTTTCATTACATGGCCTTTGTTTTGTTTTGAATGTCTCTTCTGACAAATTTGGAAAGTTTGAGTTTTTGTTCTGGTGTTCACCTTAGAATTATAATTTCATGGAAGACAACAATATCCTTGGTTTCTTTCTGGATGTCATTATTATTATTATTATGTATATTTTTGAGAGAGAGACAGACCACAAGGAAGGAGGAACAGAGAGAGAGAGAGAACAAGACACAGGATCCAAAGTAGGTTTCAGGCTCTGCACTGTCAGCACAGAGCCCGACACGGGGCTTGAACTCACAAACCCTTAGATCATGACCTAAACCAAAGTTGGATTCTTAAGTGGCTGAGCCACCCAGGTCCCCCTAGACTATCCTCTTTAGACTCTTACTGTGGTCAATGCCAGAAGTCCTGTCCTTTGACTTCTTCCCTCCTTCTCCTCCACCACACAATTTTGATAGATTATATACATGCTTTAGTGTTTCCCTTGATTCATGTACATATTTGCACATTCTTATTATTTTACATATTAGCTATAAACAAATATGCTTATATTCCTCTAAAAGATGAAAAAACTGACATATATACCTACCTTCTGACTTTCTTTTTAGCTTTAGTTACACCATCTGATTACTGTCAGAGTTTACATTTTGACTCTAACATAAACTTTAGGTTTTTAGTCCAATGTTATAATGAACGCCACACTTACTGACAGTCCTTTTGTTGGATTTTCTCCACTCAACGCTAGAATTGGCTAAAATTTGTCTTCAAGTATGTAATTTCTTAAAGGGCTCCCATGAAGACTATACTTTCAGGGATCATTTCTATAGTTCGTTAAAGGGCTCCCATGAACCATATTTCCTTAGGTTTTACATATTCACAAATGTGCTGGGCTTAAGCCTGAATGAAAACTTAAGTGTAGAATTCATAGATCATGCCTTCTGTCTTTTCCTGACTTAATAGGCATTACCACTACACACCCCATCTCCCAGCCACCATGGCTTCTGGTGTTAAATCTTGCTGCGGAGAAGTCTGAAGCCATTCTGATTTTTTTCCCCTCTAGGTGCATGACCACTCACCCCAGTACACCTGGGAGAGGTCTGGTTTACACCTACTATCCTAGTGTCCTACTGTGAGTGTCCTCTTTCACTCTCTCAAGTTCCCTGGGTTAGGCAACAAATTACATGACCAAACTTAAGATGACTTAATCTGGTTTTGTTTGGATGCCCAAGGATCCCTTCTTTGTCATTGAAGTCCAGCAACTTTATTAGCTATGCAGCATCTCTCCCATTTCTACTCTCTACTTTTCTACTCTTCTGGGTCCCAGGAGGCTAACTTGTGTGTGTTACACCAATGGTACTCTTATCTTCTGGGTTCCAGTTGGGTTAGGCCAAGGGGAGTACTGGCAAGAGATCAGAGGAAGTGGAGAGGGCAAGGGCAGGGTCCTTATTCCTCAGAGGGGTACTGCAGACTGGCTGCCTCCTCCAGCCACATGACCCACTCTCCACAGCTCTGACCCCTCCCTCCCTCCTCTAGTACCCAGAGGCACATCGGCAACCCTGTTGTTACCTGAGCAGGAAGCTGCATTTGCCACATGATACCAGGTACTGAACTATTCTTTGTGATTTTGCTACATCCTTCCAAGACCACTGTAAAGAATCCCTTAAACTTTTCCCAACTTACCTTGAGTGTGCCATCTGTTTCCTGCTGGGAGCCGACAAGGATATGTCTCCATATAAATTATTCTGTGATGCTTTTCCCCTAGGGTATGGAGTACACTTCCAAACCGTAGAGTGAAGGTTTATTTCCAAGAAACTTTCCAAAATTAGATCCTAAAATCTTTTTTCTGTCTTACTTGGATTACTTTCTTTGTGATCTGCTGGCTCTCCATTGACTGCCATATTTGTCATTCCCCTCTCTCTCCTTTAAAAAATCTTTATTAATGTCCATTTCATTCTGATCATTTTTTCTGTCTTCCGCCCTGTGCCCCTATCGTATTTTCTGTGTTCTCTATTCTTCTTTATGCAGCTTCCAATTTGGCCTTTATTTTGGTGCTGGTTTTATTCATTTTCTTTCTACTTCTTTGCTGAGAAGTGTGTTTGACCAGCTTTTCCTGACTTTGTGGGGATAGGTACCATGTAGAATGCTCTGCACTCCTGCCATCTTTTACTGCTATTGGCCCATCCTCTGATTCTGAGGTTTGGATTCTCTAGTTTCTCTTCATTTTATCATGTTTTTCAGCATTTGTTTCTCATTCTTGTAGTCCCTTGGGTGGTCCCCAAGGGGAGAAAGGGAAAACAACCAAATGCACTCCATAACTATTATAATTTGGATTTCTCTTGAGTATTTACAGAGAATGTAATATGAAAAAGCAAACAGCTTTTAATAGAAACACTATTAAAATGTTAAGTGCTGAAATGAAGAGTCAAGGTTACATCTTTAGTGTAACTATGACTATAAAAACAAAAAAACCAAAACTATCAAAAAAGCATGAAAAAAAAGTTAACTATATAACAGATTATCTTTGGGTAGTGGGACAAATGACATCAAGATAGAGTAATTCCCAAAGAAGGACATGAGCCTAGGAGCTCAGAAAAGATTTCCTGGGGGCTGGGTCCAAAGGGGTGAGTAAAAAGTAGCCCAGGAAAAATGAGTTGCAGAGTGTTCCAACCCACCCCCCAAATCAGTAAATATGAAAAGGAAGGGGTGAAGCTCCCATGCCACCTTAGCTTCTAAAGAGTCCCTTGCTTTTCTTCTAGGAAGGACGCCATTGTTATGGTTGGCATCGCTAAGATGGATGCCAGAGTGATCGCTCACGAAGAGTATCCAGTCAACACCATCATCATCCATGAGGATTTTGACAATGAGACCATGAACAATAACATAGCACTCCTGAAGACAGACACGGCGATGGAGTTCAGCAACCTGGTCCAACCCATCTGCTTCCTTGGCAGAAAGCTGCATATGCCACCAGCCTTGCAGAACTGCTGGGTGGCAGGATGGAATCCCACGTCTGCAGTTAATGCCTGCCTCCTCCTAGAGGAGGCTGTGTGTGTGTGCGATGAGTGGGGGTGACTTGGATGAACTGTTCTAGGGTTTATCTTCATAATTCCCATTGCTCAAGATTCTAGGGTTGGGGCACCTGGGTGGCTCAGTCGGTTGGGCGTACGGCTTCAGCTCAGGTCATGATCTCATAGTTCGTGGGTTCGAGCCCCACATCGGGCTCTGTGCTGACAGCTCAGAGCCTGGAGCCTGCTTCAGATTCTGTGTCTCCCTCTCTCTCTGACCCTCCCGTGCTCAGACTGTCTCTCTCTTTCTCTCAAAAGTAAATAAAACATTAAAAAAAAAAAAGATTCTAGGGTTGGGCTGGAACCCTCATGTAATCAGTCTAGATTCCCAATGCTTGCCCCTTCTGTGGCCATTCTTACATTTGATCCCTTTTCTTTTAGTTCTACACCCAAATTCGAAGTACATAGTCAGTAAACAGCTTAAAGGGAGTGCAAAGCCTCAAGGGAGAGTCAGGGGACATTATTCCCTGAACTAGAGCTGACTGCCCTCTTGACCAAGTCTTCCTTGTTTTCTTTTATTCTTGGGAAATGGACAAGGAAATGTATTCTCTGTAGATGTGGAAGAAGGTTGAATATGTTCTCTATTTTCACATGCAAGTTCAAAGCAAAGGTAGTTTTCATAAAAACTCAGACACAGTTTCTGATCTCTATGAGAACAGGGGGTTTACCAGAATATTTTCTACTCATTCCCATCTGGATACATGAGTTGTAGTTAACATAGGCAATGTCTTCTCATTAGTAATTCTTGGCTTTCTGTTGCATGGTCCAGACAGGAAATCATATGACGATGAGTATCCTGAGGAAAATCTCCGTGAAAGACATCAACATGTGTCCCTTACACAAACTCAAGAAAACAGGATGTGGCAATCACATAGAGCAGGAAACCGATGCTGTCTGTCTGGTAAGAACATGATGGAATAAAAGGTAAAGGCTGAGAGTAAGCAGTGGTCACTTTAAGGGAGTCTTGGGACTCTTTCTCATTGAGCAGTGAACTCTGTGAGGGACTGGCAGGGACTGTCACTTGGGATTCATGGCTGTCTCTGGGGTGAACGGTACTTGGCAGATAGCAGATATTCAATAAAAATCTACCGAGTGGACTAAGCAGTCACCATTTTCAATGTGACATGATTAAGCACGTCTAAGTCATAGATGGTTTTTCACTGGCGAAAGGTTTGCAAATGTGAGTCCAAACGATGTATACTTGGAGCATGTCTACAGGGTGGGGTCACTATTTTCAGCTTCTATGGAATCTAGACTCTGATGCTATTGCTCATCAGTTGTTGGTGTTTTTGTTTTTTTTTTCTGTAAGAAGCCCTGCCCTCCAATCAGATGAGGGCTGTACAGATGTGGCTGTCCTACTACCTCAGCAAAATGTGGGGATCTGACAAGCCGCTGGTCCAGGCTCCCTCGTCCACACCCAGAGAAGGTGGGGGCTTACAGGGATCACACAGTTAAAAATGTTAGAGTAAGGACGAGAACCCAGGTCTACCAGGGGTCCAGACAGTTTCTCTCCTCTACTTCAAAATGTCTACCCTCTACTACTTCTAATCCCTACTCTCCTTCAAAGTAACTTTCAGGATTCCCTGATGGGGAGAAACTTTTTTCCAGATGATCTAGGTAAAGTATTTTAGAGAAAGGGGGAAGAATACATATATGTGAACGATTCTTTCTAAAAGTAATTTTATTGCAAATGCTTGAAGGACTGCCTTTCTTTTTTTTTTAATGTTTTTTATTTAATTTTGAGAGACAGAGAGAGACAGCGTGAGCAGGGGAGGGTCAGAGAGAGGGGGAGGTACAGAATTTGAAGCAGGCTCCAGGCTCTGAGCTAGCTGTCAGCACAGAGCCCAACGCGGGGCTTGAACCCATGAACCATGAGATCATGACCTGAGCCGAAGGCAAACGCTTAACTGACTTAGCCACCCAGGCGCCCCAAGGACTGCCTTTCTTTATGCAATAAGTTTGCCCATCCAAAGTTGGTTCAACATTTATTGAGTGTCTACTTTGTACTGGACTGTAGCAGGTGGAAGACTAACAACTTTTTAAGTTAGATAATTGAGGCATTCCCTCAATCCAGCACCATATTTCATCAAATCTAAGATGCTGTCAGTTGTGGAATGCACCATTATTGTGTCAAATACCAAGAGAGAGAAAATTCTGCCAGTTAAACTCGGATATCAACCAATTAAAAGACACATCTCATTCCAAAGACGTTAATATTTTTTAAGTTTATTTATTTTGAGAGAGTAAGAGTGTTAAGTGAGGGAGGGACAGAGAGTGAGTGAGACAGAGAATCCCAAGCAGGCTCTGTGCTGACAGCACAGAAGTGGGGGCTCGATCCCACGAACCGTGAGATCATAACCTGAGCTGAAATCAACAGTTGGAAGCTTAACCAACTGAGCCACCTAGGCACCCCAAAAGATGTTAATTTTTCAAAAGCATCTTAGATTCAGTGGGATATGGTAAGCTGCTTCTACTCCAAGTGATCACTTCTTCCAATCTATCTGCAAAGCTTAGATTGGTTTTTAACTATAGCACACCTGCAGTCAGTCCTTTGTTTTTGAACTGTGCTCACAAACTGGCTCAGACAAATAAATGGTGACTTGTCTACCTAGGATCCTTTCCTCTCTTGGAAATATGTTCTAGTGTCCAGAGGTCCTCAAAGCCATACTTCAAATACGTAGAATAAACCACCCAACTCCAATATCTGCCTAATGGGTCCCCAGAAACCCAATAAAAGCAGAATCACTCTGAACCCACCCCACCTCCTTTCCCCACAATTGGTAAGGCTTTTGTTCAATGTCATGGTTAAGGACCAGACAACAAATGAGCCCCTTTAGGCTGGGGCTGCTCCAGAAAAGCGCCTGGTACTTCTCTCTCAGCTGCTTGGGCTTCAGAAGTTGGGCCCTGCACACACTTCCTCATAATTGAGGAAGGGGAAACGCCATGTATTCTACACCCAGGCAGAGTGGCACCTTGCAAAACCATGCAATAGCCGGGGAGGTCTACCATACAATCATTCATTCATCAACTATTCATCTATATTGCACTTATTTTCTTCCTCCAGCTATGGAACCACAGTTAAAGCAAACTGGGGGTGGAACTGGTGACAGGAGGGGAGAGCACGCCACACTTGGCTGGACAGCCTCTCTGACTCAGACATAACAGGGTGCAGACATGAGCCCATTCAACAGTCCTAGCACAGACAGCCAGGCCTGGCGATGAAATCTCTGCCCTCTGCTCCATGGCACACAGGGCAGCGAGAGTACCATGTGCTTGCCCAGTCCTACTATGTAGGCGGGCCACGTGGGCCGAAGGGGCTGGCCAGCCTTTGAATGACAACCCTTCTTGGGGCAAGATGGACCACAGGTTTGGAGTGGGGTCAGGTACTCCCTTAAAGGGAGGCTTGGGGCTGGGGAAGTTCAGGTAAATTATACCTAGCAGTTGCCTTGTTGCTATTCCCATATTTCTCAACTTTTCACATAAAAATGGTGGCCTTTTATAGACACCAGGATATTAGTAGCTAATTCTTTATTGAGTGTGTGTTGTGTGCTAGGCACTGTGTTAGGGCTCTGTACTTTACTCAGAGAGAAGTAGCAGACTCGCTGTGGTCTAGGTAAGTGTGAAAGCTTCTGTGCATTCCCCCGAAGGGAGGTAAGGTCTGTGCGGTAGAACCCCCAAGTCCCAGAGGAAGGCTGAGAGCACGGGCAGGGCTGGTGAGCAGGCGCACTGACGGGCAGCTGCCAAGTGGGTGCTCCCCGGGAAGTGTGGCTCTGACTCCAGTAGGAGTGTGGGATGGAGGCAGCAGCTTAAATGGAGGATGGAAACAAGATAGGAGAAGGAAAACTGAGCATTCCAGGCCAGATATATATATATTATATATATATATATATATATAATATATATATATATAAAAAATATATATATATACACACACACATATATATATAAAATATATATATACATATATATGTGTATGTATATGTATACATAGATATAATAAACATTGGAGGGATGAGAAACTAAGAGAGAGTGAGGATTTAGTCAAAGGGGAATGAAAATGAAATGCGAACCAGGAAGCTAAAGGCAAATGGCAGAAGCCTGCAAATCATCTGTACAATAAAAGAAAAATTCATCTTGGAATTTGTGGTAGTGGCTGCCTAAATTGGAAATAGTGTCCTATAATTTACCCCCTCTCCAGTAAGAACCGGTGTAAAACATTTCTAGAACAAACTGTAAATTGTACAAGCATGTATTTAAAAAGAAAATGCGTTTTCCTAAGAGCTGAAGACTTGTGTCCTTTGTCACAGGGGGACCCAGGAAACCCCATGATATGCCAGCTACAGCAGCTGAATCTGTGGGTGCTGCGAGGACTCTTGTCCCACGGTGGTGAGAAATGCCCTGGCTTTTTTATGTACATCAAGGTGGAAGACTACAGTGACTGGATCATGTTCAAGACTGAGAAAACCAGCCGGCCGCTGTCTTCCTTTCACCACTGGGTGAATTCGCTGTCTTCGCCCAGCTACAAAGCACATTTTGCCATTACAAAACGAAAACATTCTGGGCTGGGCCAAGCTGGATGGTCCCAAGCATACTCAAAAGGACAAAAAAAGGCCACCGTACATTCGTTGCCAGCAAAAAGCTCTAGAAAGAGTCCAAACGCTCGGGGGAAAGGGTTAAAGGAATTAAGCAGGTCTTCTGTTGCGGCCAGACAAAAAAAGACCACTGTACGTTCGTTGCCAGCGAAAAGCTCTAGAAAGAGTCCAAACACTTGGGGGAAAGGGTTAAAGGAATTAGGCAAGTCTTCTGTTGCGGCCGGACAACCCATGTACTATGACTATTATGGAGGGGACTCTGAGGAGGGTGCAAGGCCTATTTCAGGTCAGAACAGGTTACATCAGCCCCAAGAAATTATCTTGTTTTTCTTTGTGCTTCTTTTCTCTTGCCATGGCAGCTAGTCTAAGAGGTAACCCTCCCAACTGAAGAGTAAGCTCAGAATGCTGAGTGCCGGGCAGTCACCATTCTGTTCTGCTGTTTAATGGTGTCTGTTTTTGCTAGTTGCACACCTGGGCTGCCACGGACAGGCCTCAAGCGCACACCGGGCTGGCTCTCCCTCCTCTGTCCCACTCCCACATGCGGGAAGGTCACTTTCATTTGTGCTTGTGAACTAAATGTGGGCTAACAAGTGTCAAACCATTAGAGTGCCCTGTGGTTCTTTCTGTGTTAATGGTTCTAGGGACCAGCCTGTGAAAACACTCCCCACGGGCAAATGTGGCGTGCAAAGGGCCCTCCCTGTCAGCTTGGCTGGAGAGTCGGGACACCGAGCAGCACAGGGAGCATTGAGAGGACCCCTTGACTGGAAAGGAGCTGATTACTTTAATGGATCACTCTGGTCTGCAGCTGTGGCCTCCCTCTGGCTATTTCCCAGGGGGGCAAATTGCCTGCAAATGCTCATTGGTGGTTTTCATTTTATTCCAAGCCTTGCGGTAGCCTTTTAAGGACATCTGCAAAAAGGAAAAAGGGGGTGGGGGGAGAAGGTCATTTGGGAAAAAGTGATTGTGACTTCCTTCAGAACGCAACCCGCATCCAGCCCTGTGGCGAGGCAGGTGACTCTGGGTGGGGCAGTGCCAGTCTGGAAGAGTCTTCCAAAGAGCTGGTTTCTGTTTAGTGACGTGAGAAGTTGCAGGTTCCTGCCGTGCTTCTCTGCTACTTCTCGGCTCCAAATCTGAGAGGCCCAAGTTCGGATCCTAATTCACTCTCTGCCACCAAGTGACCATGGGGAAAGGCAGGAGAAAGTACTGTGGGAAATGGAGCCTGGGTCTAGATGTGAAAATGCCAAGCTTCCCAAATAACCTGACTGGTTTCTAAGCTACGTTACTGATGTCTCAGGGGTCCTCTGTTCTGCAAGTGGGCCTGTGGCTGCTGTGGGGCTTTCCTTTTTCGCATGTTTCCCATTTCTCCCGGTGCTCACCAGGGGCAAGGGTGCTCTGAGTGCACTGAATCCCAGGAAAAGGCTGCGGGGTTCTCAAAACAAGACCCAGGGCAACTATGTAAATGCATGCGTCCAGTTCCGAGTGACATTAAAAATCCATTATTATATCATTAAAAAAAACTGGCTTCTCCATGTATAAAGTAGCAATCGCTATATCACCGATGGTGGGGGAAGGGATTCAGAAGCTTCCAGACTTCATTAAGACAACAAGCAACTAAAAACACACCATACTAACAGAGTCTTCCTGTCACTAACACTGAAAAGGGAACTTGAAAAATGGAAAGGGCATCCTTCATTTCCCTTAAAGACTTGAAGTGACAGCCGAGATCTCTCACAGACATCACCTGTCCAAACACCTGCACTCTTAGCTTGAAAAACAAAACCCTCGGCAAAAATGCGAAGGAGGTGAAAGGCTGCCCGTCTGGGGGTTCTCTGAGACTTACCTCTGCAATCTCCACTTTCCTTTCCCACATCTTGATGGTCTTCTCCAGGTCCCCAGTTACGATCTTCTCCCGGACGTACAGGATCACAGGCGGTGCTCGGAACTCGGCCAGCTGTCTGCAGAGCCTCTTGTTGGCGGCCTCGGCCTTGGCCCGGTCCTGGGTTGGGAAGGACCAATGAAGCAGGGGTCCCTGACGGTTACGGCTTTTACTGGACTTACTGGCCCTGACGTCTCTCCCCAGTTTCAATGTAGTTCTCAAAATAATGTTGAAATTTTCAAAGGAGTAGGTAGAATCGCAAGATTCTGATTCTGATTATTATTAGTGATGTTTTCATCCAGTTAAGAAACACTAAATGCAGTCTAAAACAGTGTTTTTTCCCTTCCTTCCTTCCTTCTTCCTTCCTTCCTTCCTTCCTTCCTTCCTTCCTTTCTTCATTAAGGAGTATGTTTTTATTTGGATTTTTTTAGGTTTGGTGGGTTTTCTAGGGGGAAACTACATATTTAAGTACACTTTGGTTTGATCAGTCTCAACTCACTTATCTTTTTGTAAAGTATACATAACAAAATTGCCCATTTTAACCATTTTTATTAAACATTTTTTATGGTTTTTTTTTTTTTTTTGAGAGACAGAGAGACAGTGTGAGCAGGGGAGGGGGGGTCAGAGAAAGAGGGACATACAGAATCTGAAGCAAGCTCCAGGCTCTGAGCTGTCAGCACAGAGCCTGACACGGGGCTTGAACCCACAAACTGTGAGATCATGACCTGAACTGAAGTCAGATGCTTAACCAACTGAGCCACCCAGGCGCGCCCATTTTAACCATTTTTAAGCTTGCAGTTCTGTGGCATTCAGTACATTTACCACTATCTGTCTCCAGAACTTTTTTCATCTTGCAAAATTAAACCTCCACACTCATGAAATGCTCACTCCCCACGACTACTTCCCCCAGGTCCCAGCAACCGCCAGTCTACTTTCTGCCTCTATGAATGAGACTACTCAGGTGCCTCATATAAAGGCAATCATACGACATTTGTCCTTTCGCGACTGGTTATTGCATTTGAGTACAATATCTTCAGTGTTCATCCATATTGTAGTATATGCAGAATTTCCTTCCCATTGAAGGCTGAATTATGTTTCATTGAATGCATACAGGACATTTTGCCTCTCCGTCCCTCTGTCTGTGGACTCCTGGGTGACTTCCACCCATTGGCTGTCATGGACAATGCCACTATGAACATGGGTGGCCAAGCATCTGTTCAAGTTCATGCTTCCAAGTACACTGGGTATATACCCGAAGGAGAACTGCTGGATCAATAGTCACTCAACTTTTTGAGGAATCTCTGTCTTTTTAAATTTTATTTTTGAAATTATCATACAGTAAAAGTATCATTTTTCTTTTCCATTGAGTGGATTCTTGGAATCAGCAATGGTCTTTTATTGTTTTAACAATTGTTTTCAATAGGTAATACATTCAATTTAAATGGTATAAAAGTTCACAGTGACCATCTCCCGTCCTACCCTGCCCCCGGGCACCCAGTTCCCTTCCCAGAAGTATGCACTATTT
The DNA here is from genome assembly GCF_006229205.1 of Suricata suricatta. Lineage (NCBI taxonomy): Eukaryota > Metazoa > Chordata > Mammalia > Carnivora > Herpestidae > Suricata > Suricata suricatta. The sequence continues at coordinate 25,406,555 of NC_043715.1, forward strand.
TTGGGTTTTGTGCATTCTTCTAGAAATCTACACTGATATAAACTATATATTTTCCTTTTTTGCCCAAAGAATAGCCAATGCTATTCACTTTTCCTCCTCCAACTTTCTTTCGCTTAATAAATACTGAAGATCTTTCTGTGTCAGCACATAAAAAACTGACTCTTTTTAACAGCTGCATCATTTTCCATTGTATAGATGTCCTTACAAACGAGTCACTTAGTTCCTTGAACTCTTGCTGTTACCATAAACAATGCTGTGATTACTAATCTTCCCGGTATGGGTCATACTGTAAATACACAAGTACATCAGTAGGATGAATTACTGAAAGTGAAACTGTCTGCTCTGAGATGGCAATTTTGCCCCCAGGAGACGTCTGGCAATGTCTGGCCGCATTCCTGGTTGTCACAACCCGGAAGTGCTTCTGGCACCTAGCAGGGAGAGGCCAGGAATGCTACTAAACGCCTCACAGGGTACAGGACAGCCCCCACAAGGACTGTCGGACCCAGAATGTCAGTGGTGTCCAGGTGGAGAAGCTAAAGGCTTCTTCTAGAGGCTAAATCGCCTTCTAGAACCATTAAGCCAATTTTGCCTCTGCAGCAGTGTTCGAGACTGTTTTCACCGGCCTCTCGGCACAGTCTTTCCACATTGTTTATCTTTGTTAATCTAGGGGAAGGGACTTGGTATCTCATGACGGCTTTATTCTGCATCCTTATGAGTGAGGTAGAACATCTGTCCTGTGTTTGAGATTTTTTTGCTTTTCTGTAAACTGCTTAAATCTTCTGCCCATTTTTTCTATTTTTTTGTTAGATTTTTCTTATTAATTTGTAAAAGATACTTATGTTTTAAGAAAACTACCTCCCTGTGATATAAGTCAACACATTTTTTTCTGGTTATTTTTTGGCTTTGCATATGATGATTTTTGTTACACAGGAAAAACCTCATTTTTACGTAACTGACTTTATTGATTTCATGGTTTCTGGGTATTATACTTCAAAAGTCCTCCTCATTCCAGGATTACAATAAAAAATGTTCCCACTATTAAGTTTAGGACTTTTCATGTTTTTATCATTTATACTTAAATCTCTGATACATCTGGCTTAATTTTACCATAACTTTGTTTCTTCTTAAATGGGTACCCCACCATCCCAAATCATTTATTGAATAATCTGTCTGTGCCTCACTGCAAAGATATCTTTATCACAAACTAGATGCATCAATATCAAAACTTTATCAGGTACTTGATAATATATATGACATAAATGTGATCTGAATTGGGGCTCATCATAAGAATTATATTTTTTCTTTGATCTTCCAGTTTACTCATGAGCTTGTTTTTAATACCGTAATTCCATATCATGTTTCAGCTTCTGGTAGGGCTAGTCCACTTATTTACTGAAGATTTGGGGGATATTCCTATTAAGCTTCCAAAAGAATTCTTGAGCCAATTTACTTAAGTCCTTTAAAAAAAATCTCCTTGTTATTTTAATTGGAAAACCATGATTTCACAGATCAATTTAAACAGAGCCTTAGACCTACCCAACCAGGATCTACATTTTAACAAGATCCCCAGGTGGTGGGTTTGCACCTCACAGTTTGAGAAGCACTGTTTTAATTAACTCTGAAGCAAATCAGTAAAATTATTTTTTAATCAACTTGTCAGAATGCAGTAAAAACTTGTCAAGAAGCATTCAGTGAATATCTAGCATGTATCTGAGGGGAGATCTAAAAGTGTACCTGGAGGCATCAGTAGACACTCTTGTGAGGACGATGATTAAAGAATGCCTAAGATAACATATAATGAGGAGCAAGAGCCAAGGCATTAAAAATAAGTTCTATGGCTGAGGAAGGTGCAGCTCCTACCCAGCACCCCACTAGTAGAGTGGGGGTGTCACAAGACAGGCAGGCCACTGTTCCCACCCCTAGGTTGGTGTAGCAGTGTAGAAGTTTTGCTCAAGGGGAGAGAATGTGAAATAGAAAGCTCCAGAGTACTGCCTGAAGGGACTGACTGAGTTTGGAACAAAGTACGGGGAGTTCAAGTCTACATACTTTGTGGGAAACAATGGAGATCTTCGGGGTGAGCAATTAGGAGGCAGCTGGAAGTTCCATGACAATAGTAGCAACAAACAACAACAGACTGGCTGGATGTTTAACAGAACCAGGGAAGGAGACCATTAAGAGGCTTCAAGGGATCAGAGCAAACCTCAAAGACTGCCAAAGAGGTCCCCGCAAAGGGGCCTGACTTTGACTAGATCAGAATGTGTGGCAATGAATGTCCCAGAGTGTTGGTGAAAGCAACAGACAGTCAGCTAGTAATGAAAGGAGCCTAACAGCTAGGTACGATACCAATAGAAGCAGACTGGCCAGATGCTGAGCTGGAAGATGAAGGAAAGAATCAAGGAGAACTTGGCTGAAACACCAATCATTCCCGGTTGTCAGAGACACTGTTATCCACAATCAAGGCGCCCTCCTTTAAGGAGCAACACCAGAGGTTATCAACAGCAGGAGAGGTAGACTGTAAAGTCTATTTCTAACAGTCCAGCCAAATGACTAAATGAGCAAGAGGTGGGTGGAATTAGTATCCAGCATTGCTATATTATCTAAAATGGCCAGTTTTCAACAAAAACTACAAGATAGGGGCACCTGAATGGCTCAGTCGGTTAAGTGTCAGACTCTTGATTTCAGTTCAGGTCATGATCTCACAATTTGTGGGACAGAGCCCTGCATGAGGCTCTGCACTGACAGAATAGAGCCTGCTTGGGAATAGAGTCGCCCCCACCATCAATCTAAAAATAAATACATAAACTTTAAAAAAAATTATGAGAAGGGCACCTGGGTGGCTCAGTCATGATCTCATGGTTCATGGATTCAAGCCCTGCATCGGGCTCTGTGCTGACAGCTCAGAGTCTGAAGCCTGCTTCGGATTCTATGTCTCCCTCTCTCTCTGTCCCACCCCTGCTTGTTCTCTGTTGCTTTCTGTCTCTCAAAAACAAATAAAAATGTTTAAAATTTTTTTTGAAAAAAGATTTTAAAAAATTATGAGATAGGCAAAAAAATAAGAAAGTGTGACTCACAAAGAGAAAGAAGCAGGCAACATAAACCACCTTTGAGGGAGTCCAGGTGGTGGACATAGCAAAGTCTTCAAAGCAGTTATTATAAATATGTTCAAAGAACCAAGGCAACCATTTTTCTTAATTTAGAGAGAGGGCATATAAGTGGGGTAGAGGGGCAGAGGGACAGAGAGAGAGAATCTTAAGGAGAGCTCTATCCAATGACCGTGGGATCCTGAGCCAAAATCAAGAGTCAGACACTCAACTGACAGAGACACCCAGGCACCCCAAGGCAATCATTTTTAAAGAATTAAAGGAATATATGATGATAATGCTTCATCAAATAGAGAATATTTATAAAGAGGCAGAAATTATTTTTTTAAAAAACAAATGGAAAATTTGGAGTGTTATCAATACAATAACTGAAATGAAAAAATTCACTGGAGGAGATCACAGATTTAAGCCAGCAGAACAAAGAATTAGAGATCATTAGAGATCATTCAATATGCAAAACACAGAGGAGGGTGACCTGAGTGGCTCAATCAGTTAAGTATCTGACTCTTGATTTTGGCTCAGGTTGTGATCTCATAGTTCATAGGTTTGAGACTCGCATCAGGCTCCATGCTAATAGTGTGGAGCCTGCTCAGGATTCTGTCTCCCTCTGTCTCTTCCCCTCCCCTGTTCTCTCTCGCTCTCTTAAAGAGAAAGGAAATATTCAAGGAAATAATGGCTGAAAACTTCCAAAATGGATGAAAAATATTTTTATGAAAAATATTAAGCCACACATCCAAGAAGCTCAACAAACTCTGAGTGAGAAATTGGAAAGAAATGCATACCCTGACACATCATACCCAAAATGTTGAGTGACAAAGCAAAGAGAAAATATTGAAAGCAGCACGAAAACACAAGTGATCACATATAAAGGAAACCAAGCAACAGCAATAGTTGACTTCTCGTCAGGAATCATGGAAGCCAGAAGGCAGCGGGATGATGTGTTCTAAGGGCTGAATGAAAAAAAAACTGTCCAACAAGAATCTCCTATCTAGCAAAACTATCTTTAAAAATGAAAGCAAACAATGAGCACATTCAGATCTTGGTTTCTAATGCTATTCTCAAATAAGAGAAACCAAGACTCCTTGGAGAAAAGGCTAATTCTAGCCATTCTGCTGAGGCAGAAAATATATGAGATGAATCTCAAGCATTTTCTAGTGCCAGAAAAGCAAAAGCACTAAGACACACACACACACACACAGGGACAGGTCAAAGGGACACAGCCCAACTGAAAGATCTCCCAATGGCCAAAGTGAAACAATGTGAGTAACAAAACAAATAATATTAGATTATAACCCAACATATAAAATTAATACCTATCCTTTTGACAGCACACATACTAAAATTAAATTCATGAATTGGCACTGATATAACTAAATGATTTGAAAAATAAATGGAGGAGAACAGACAAATCTCCCAGATAGATGATCCCGACTTCTTCAGTGTGGGCTGCACACTGTAACATCCTTCCAAAGAGTGCGGTCTGAATATTAGAGGGAAGAGGAACTCCATGGTGGGAAATCCCACAGAATATTACAGCCACATGATGAAAGCTCACATCAGCAGTGGAGAGTCATGTTGACAGTGTGCTCTCTTGATGCATGTGATGAAAATGGCACTTCACCTCTCTGATCTTCCTCCCGAAAACCATTTAACCTCAGTCTAATCACAGGAAAGACAGCAGACAAATCCTAACCAAGGATCATTCAACAAAATACTTGACCACTTCACAAACTGTCCAGGTCATCAACAAGTAAAGCCTGAGAAACTGCCAAAGCCAAGAAAAACCTAAGGAGACATGACATTGAATGTAATGTGTTATCCTGGACCGGATCCTGGGACAGAAAAGGACATTAGGTAAAAACCAAGGATATACGAATAATAGTAATTATAAATGTTAATCATAAGGCATCGATAATGGTGTATCAATTTTAATAAATATCCCACTATAAGTAATAATAGGGAAAATTTGGTATGAGACACTTGGGAACTCTGTACTCTTCACAATTTTCTAAAATAGTCCTAAAATGAATTTTATTTTTTTAAGATGAAGAATGGATGTTCCCAGATAAACACACACGGACAGAATTCATTGCTAGCATACCCCCACCCCCTACAAGATACACTAGAGGAAGTTCTTTGGGCTGAAAACAAATAACACCATAAAGTAACTTAAATCCATGTGAAGAAAACAAATAGCACAAGTAAGGTAATTGTGTAAGGAATTATAAAGGACAGTATAATGACATATTTTCCTTCTTTTAATGGATTTTAAAAAGCAACTCATAAAGCAGTATGTATATAGTTCTATTGTGGGCTGGTGACACGTAAAAATGTAATATATTTGACAATAACAGCACAAAGGCAGGGTGAAACAAGGCTGTATTTGAGTAAGGAAATAATATGAGATAGTAACTCAAATCCACAGGAAGAGATGGGGAGAAGTACACTATGGTAAAGAGGAAGAATAATACAACAAACTCTAGGAACATACTTCATCTCTTTCTCCTCTCTTTCTGGCAGCTTTTAGAGCCCTTCCTCTCATTTACGAGGTTAACTCAAAATATATTATAAACCTAAATGTAAGACCTATAAAACTCATAACAGAAGACATAGGCCTGAAGATTTATGATAGTAGGTAATGGTCTTTATTTTATTTTTCAGAGAGAGAAAGTGTGTGTGCACACAGGGGAGTAGCAGGGGGAGAAGGAAAGAGGATCTTAAAAGATCCAGCAGGGTTGTATCTCATGACCCTGAGATCATGACCTGAGCCAAAATCAAGAGCCAGATGCTTAACCTACTAAGCCATCCAGGCGCCCCAAGTAGTGGTTTGTTAGATATGACACCGAGCTCAAGTACAAAAGAAAAAATAGATTAATTGGAGCTCACTACCATTAAAAACTGAACAGCAGCATCAAGAGAGTAAATAGGAGGGGCACCTGGGTGGCTCAGTTGGTTAAGTGTCTGACTTCAGCTCAGGTCATGATCTCGCGGTTCTTAAGTTTGAACTCCATGTCGGGCTCTGTGCTGACAGCTCAGAGCCTGGAACCTGCTTTGGATTCTGTCTCTCCTCCCTCTCTCTCTGTCCTTCCCTCACTCACAGTCTTATCTCTCAAAAAATGAATAAACGTTTACAAAAATGAAAAAAAAGAGAGAGTAAAAAGGAAACCTACAGAACAGGAGAAAATGTTTGCAAATCATATATCTAACAAGATATCTGAATCCAGAATACATAAAGAATTCTTATAACTCAATTATAAAAAGACAAATAATTAAAAACTTATTCAGGGGCTAAGGGCTTGAACAGATATTTCTCAAAAAAAGACACACAGCCAATAAGTAAATGAAGGGATGGATGCCTAACGTCATTAGTCATTAGGGAAAATGAGATCAAAACCACAGTGAGGTATCATTTCACATTCACTAGGACGGCCATTAAAAAACCAAACAAACCCTGGAAGGTAACAAGTATTGGTGAAGATGTACAGAAATCAGAACCTTCAAGTGTTGGTTAAATGTTGGTAAAATGGTGCAGCCCCTTTCAAAACCAGTTTTGCAGTTTCTCTAAATGGCAAGCATAGCATCGCCAAATGTAACCCACAATTCCACTTTTATCTCTAGGTCCGAGAGAAACATACATTTACACAATATTTGTATGAGAAAGCTCACAGCAGCATTATTCATAATAGCCAGAACCACCCATGGGAAACAATGCTTCAACTGCTGAATGGATAAAATGTGGTCTATAGCCATATGAGGAAATATTATTTAGCCGTGAAAAGAGACAAATTACTGACACATACAACATGAACCTTGAAAATATTGTTGAAGAAGCCAGTCGTGAAAGACCACATACTATATGATCTCTATTAAATGGGATGTCTGAGGGCACCTGGGGGAATCAGTCAGTTGAGCATCTGGCTTCGGCTCAGGTCATGATCTCGCGGTTTGTGGGTTCAAGCCTCACATCAGGCTCTGTGCTGACAGCTCAGAGCCTGGAGCCTGCTTTGGATTCTGTGTCTCCCTCTCTCTCTGCCCTTCCCCTGCTAGTGCTCTGTCTCTCTGTCTCTCAAAAATATAAACAAATACATATATACATACATAGAATGTCCAGAACAGGCAAATTCACAGAGACAGAAAGTAGATGAGTGTTCACCTAGGGCTGGAGGGCAGGAGTGGGGAGGTGAGGGAACGGACAAGGATTTCTAATGGTACAGAGTTTCTTCCTAGGTGACAAAAAGGTTCTCAAATATTATGCTGATGGTTATACAACTCTGTGAATATACTACAAGCCATAATATGTGTGCTTTAAACGAATGAATTATATGGTATGTGAATTATAACCCAATACAAAACTGTTTAAAAAAAAGTAATAAGAAAACTAAAATATACTAAGCAGGGAATGCCAGGCTTTTAAAAACTGATGCTGCGTTTTACTTGTAATCTAATAAATATCCACCCAAACAAATAAATACCACAGGAATTCTGCACGGAGAGAGCACACAGACTTCTGCTTTAACTTTGTTACCAGCTGCCCTGTACTGAGACGGGCTTTTTTTTTTTTTTTTTTGCAGATGTTGGTTCTCCACCAAGGATATGACGTGGGTGCTGTGACAAAACCGAGTCATATAGTCCTCCTGTGGCTTTTCAGCTAACATAAACAGGTTTGGGGCCATGCATACCTCTGGGGACACCTGTTCCATTCAAGACGAGGTCACTAATAACTGTCTCAGTTAGGAGGCTGACCGAGCATTGCTATCCTGTTCTAATGGGTCACCACAAGGGCTGTGATATCTATTTCACAGATGTGGAAACTGAGGCGTGTCTAACTAAACAGCATGTTCAAAGCTAGAGCCTGGCCAACACCAAAGCTCATACTCTTTCCCTCGTCTTTCCAAAAATGTCCTCTGAGTCACACCCTTCGTGTTTTCAGCTCTTACGCCAAAATTCAACCATGTGCTCAGCAAAGCAGTGAGGGAGCTAAAGCACAGTGCAGTGGTAAGGGGCTCACGTCTTTTCACACTGTAACTGCCACCCCGGCACCCCTGTCACCGAGTAAAAACTGCATGGTTAAAGAACTCTCCTTTCCACAGAACACTGTATTTTTCTCATACCAATTCACTTAGTACATGCAGTCTACACTTGTTGTGAGGTTGTAAACATTACACTTTGAATATGGTACTTTACGGGTCACTTAAGGAATTCTCGAGTGTTATTTGGACTCCACATGATTTCTAGATGATTTCATGCTTTCTACATGATTTCTGACTTGAGACCCTAACCTAACAGTAAAATGCCAACCCTACTGGACTGTGAGGCTCTTGGTGCCATTTCCTCTTTTCAGTGGCCCAGAGCTCTTTTGACTTACAGTCTAGGCTTTTCTAGGCAAAAACCGAGGTGGCTTTGATCGTGGTGTATCAAGCCCTTGTAGACAGAAGAAGACAAACACCAGAAACAGCACATTTTACCCTTTCCTACCTCCTCTACTTGTAGGGTTTCTCTTTCAATTTTTTCAAGTAGCTCCTTCCTCAGCAAGATCTCCTTGTCCAGATGGATGGACATGTCCACTGCTCGCTGTAGCTTGCTCTGAAATATAACAACACAGCAAACCTTGAGCAAAGAGGGTCGCTCAGAACCACAGGACATATATGAAGCAGGACAACAGCAAGACCATCCGGGAACCTGGGCCTGCCCTTCTCACAGCTGCCCAGCTCTTCAAAATGCCAGCGCCTAGATGGTAGGGGGAGGTGAAGACCCGCAGAGTGCCCAGACACACCAGGACCCAAATCCTGGCCCCCCACCATTTACTAAAAGAAACTTTGGGCAAGTCTGGGGACCTCTCTAATCATGGTCGCCCCACAGGGCTGTGGAGAGGGTTAAGGGAGATAATCACGGTAAGTGCTGAGCACATTGCCTGATACATGGAGACACTCATACAACCAGCTGCCATTACTAGATGAAGAGAGAGATGCTCCCGCGAGGCAGGTGCCACTGCTATCCCACTTGACAGGTGAAAGAAAGGACTCTTAGGAGGTCGTAGAGACAAGAGGTTAACCAGGGTTTGAACCCAGCAGTAGGACTCTTGGGCCCACGGGCTCCACCCCTGTCTCCAATGCCTGTCCAGGCTGGGCCTGCTGGCGTTGCCAAATTCTATGCAGGCTGCCCTGCAGCTTCTCATCATCCTTTGCTGCTTGCCTTTCACCAGCAGCCCCCAGGCCCCTGCTTCTCAGATTTGGCCCCCCTGCACCTTTGTCTCCCAGCAGGGGTCAGCCTGGAGCAGTTGGGACATGCTCTGCTAGGCTGAAGAGTGAGCCAAGGGACAGAAGCCAGTGACTCTGAGGGGACCCCTCAACAAGCTCTGAGACCCCACTCACCCAGCACCAGGCACTGGCCAGCAAAACAGCCTAGGCCATGCCGCCCAGAGGCTGACATGGAGGCGTAAGAAGCAACGTAAAACTGCAACTGGTCTGCGCACTAAGGAGAGGAGGGGAGTGCGCACAGTGGTCGGGTTTTCCTGGGGGAAAGGATGCTGGGAAGTGAGCTGAAGGGTTATGTTGAGCATGCCTGGGTAAGAGGGGAGGGAGAACATGCCAAGCTAAGGAAAAGCCTGGGAGAGGAGGGTGCGGGGGCATTATGCCCAAGGTATCAAATCTTAGCCCTGGCAGAAAAGCCTGGAGCCAGCCACATGTGTGGGGGACTCAGGGCACTGGGGGCCGCCACCCTCCTTGTTCCCCTTCTTGCCAGACCTCCCTTCTCTAAGACTCATTTCCTGCTCCACCTGCTGCACGTGTTTGCTCTGCCTAGGAAAACGCAGTGGGGCAGAGACCACACTGAGGGGGTGGGCTGTGGGCAAGGGGGGGACTTTGCTGCAAACCAGCAGGTCGGGGGGAGAAAAGGAGAGCAGAGGGAAGGCACTGAACCCACAGTGCAGAGAGACAGGGCACCTGTAAGGGAGTCCCTGGCTCTGGTGGGGCAGGGGCCTCAGGAAGGGGTGAGGACAGCGATTTGTGATGCTGAGCAGGATGCTGGTCACTTAAAGTGGCTACTTCTAAAAAGGTACATCTGCTCTCTCTTGCTGTATAACAAATTATCACAAATTTTGTGGCATAAAGCAACACCTTTTTATCATCTCAGTTTCTATAGGACTTCTGTGAGTTTGGTCCATGAACCAAAGGGGCACCTTTTTCTCTGACTTGATGCCGTCAAGTTCTTCCTGATAGAGTCTAGTAGAAGTCTATAGGACTTCTGAGTCCAGGCACAGGGTGGCTGATTCTCTGCCCAGGTAGGGTCCCGTGGGCTAAAATCAAGATGTTGGCCAGGGCTGGCTTTCATCTGGAGCTGGGGTCCTCTTCCAAGCTCACAGACTGTTGGCAGAATGCATCTCCGTGTAGTTGTAAGACATAGTCTTCATTTTCTTCCTGGCAGTCACATGGTCCTTCTATCTTCAAGCCAGTCATGGAGAACTTCTTGCTTAGAGGATCCCCTCCAGGGCTTCAAATCTCTGACTTCCTCTTCCAGACAAAACTCTCTACTTTCAAAGGGCTCATATGATGAGGTCAGACCCACTCAATAATCTCCCTATCTTAAGGTCAGCGATGCCATATCATATTATGCAATCATAGAATAGAACCTAATAATAGAATCCATCACACCCACAGTCTTGGGGATTGTACAGGGTGTATATATAGACCGGGGGTGGGGAGTCTGGGGGGACATCTTGGAATTCTGCCTACCACAAGGCACTAGTTTACATGGGGATCACTACAGTCACTTAGGAATGACACATCCCAGCTGTCATCACATACTTATATTCTACTAGACTCTATCAGGAAGAACTTGACGGCATCAAGTCAGAGAAAAAGGTGCCCCTTTGGCTCATGGACCAAACTCACAGAAGAGATGGGGTCTGTTTCCTTCACATCCATACCCTTAGCACTTGGCCTGGCGCCTGGCATGCCACAGGTCCTTGGTATGTTTGGTAACAGTTATTCTGCACGTGAGCTGCTGAAGTGAGCACACAGTAATAGTTATTCTCATGCTTTCACGAGGTCTTACACTTGGGTGTTCAATATTTATACGAAAGTGGTCTCTCCTGCCACCACCACCCCCCACCTGCCATCCCCTAAACACACACCTGAATCGCTAGCAGCTCAATTGACAATGCTGGCTGAGCACTTGCTTTGGTGCCAGGAACTCGGCACAGACCAGCCAGAGCTCTATCCTGGTGGCGAGTCACCAATATCTGTCTCTGGGAGGTGATGCATCATCCCCATGGTCCCTAGTGGAATCCCCATTTGAACTCAGGTGAGATCTGACTCCAAAACTCAACATTTATCCTGCCTCCGTTTCCGCTAGGAGACCTAACAACTGAGACATGGGGAAAATGAGCTGGCTCCTCCCTCAACCTGTCGCTGTGTCCGCCGTAGGACTCCTGTGGGCACCTCTTCCCAAGTTCCACCAGCTGATTACTATTATTTGAAACAGACCTGCAGGAATGGTGGCCCCGAGGGTTCTGGCCAGACTAGCTTCCACCCCATGCACTGTAGTCCATGTTGCTGCTACATGGGTATATGACGAACAGTCCGTCCTCTGCACTTAACACTTGTCCAAAAGAGCTCAGGCCCTGGATCTGGAAGTTTCATTTTATAAACCAGTAGCTCCACTCCAAACCCCTGGCTTTTCTACACAAGACCAGACAGGCCCTGTGCTCCTTAAGTTGACTCCACAGGATACAATCAAGATCCAATGTGATGCAACCACATACTACCCAGCTTTCCAGCCAATGAGGGCCTGGGAGTCACGGGGATTGGCCTCATCTTGATATATAGTGATCAGATAAGCTAACTACTGAGGAGATAAGATCAAAATGGATGATCTATTGCAGGTGGATGACATATGAGTTTCAAAACACCAAAACAAGGTTGTCTATATGCTTTATGCCAGGGAGAAGTAGTTGGGTTAGGTGGGACACATACCAGACTAGGAGTCCAAGCCCTGTCACAAACTTGTTGCTTGAACCTGGCAGTTACCTTCTCTTTGGCCCTCAAATTTTCCATTTGTAAAAGGAAAATTTGGACAAACATAATAGTCTAATCTAAACACCTCCGAATTTACACTTTAAAATGACACTGTGTAGGCCAAATGAAGACCACCTGTGAGTTACCGAAGCTTGTAGCCACCACTGCCACCCAGGCACTCGGGCAGGGGGCAGCAGCCTTGCTCTGTAAAAGGCCGGATAGCAAATATTTATTTATTTAATTTTATTTTTATTTAATTTTATTTTAGAGAGAGAGAGCATGAGCAGGGGAGGGCACAGAGGGAGAGAGAGAGTCTTAAGCAGGCTCCATGCTCAGTGAGAAACTTGCCACGGGGCTTGATCCCGTGACTTAGGGTCACGACATGAGTCAAAGTCAAGTCAAACATATAACTGCTGAAGCACCCAGGTGCCCCAGATGGCAAATATTCAAGCTTTGCCGGCCAAGAGGCAAAACTGAGGATATTATATAATTACTTACATTAACAAAAGAAAAAGCAAATTTCCACAAATATTTTATTGATGAAATTTAAAATATAATAAGTACATGTTGGAATACAGGTCTACTGAGAAGAATGGAATTTCTGGAGGAGAAACCAACTTTACTTAATTGGGTTTCAAAGATGGTGTTGTCTGTCACATCAGTTACAGACGTTCTTCCATAAAAACTATTCTCCGCTCACGGGCCGGTGGGCAGGATGCACTGGCCCAGTTAGCTGACCACTGCATGAGACAGCTGTGAGCAGGGTGACTGGACATTCACAGCTGTCATCCCTGCTTAATTATTAACAGTACCTCTTCTGTGGGGATGAGGAATTATTATTAGTTTTCTGATTTTTAGCTGAGAGTTTTCTTCTGGAGGGTTTTAAGTAGGCAAGTGCTTATTATAGGCCTAAGTTAAACAGGGCCCTAAATGTGGTTAGTTCTCAAAACTCACTGTGCATAAAAATCATCTGGGGCATTAAAAAAATAGACCCATAGCCCTCACCCCTTAATTCAATTGGCCAGGGTGGGACTAGGGTGTTTGTATATTTTTTAAAAAGGCAAAAGCCCTCTGGGTGGTTCCAGTGCACAGCCAGCCTTGTGGGAACATTCAGAGTATTTTAGGAGAAATGGCTTGTCAAGAGAAATCAGCAAGCAACAGGAAAGGAGGGACATCCAAGCCTTGTATAAAACTGCAGAGGTGCCTGGGAACATCATTGTGGCTGGGAAGGTGGGTGTGGGATGCCTCAGGGATCCGGGCATCAGGTCGGACCTTACTTTGTATGTATTGAGGATCTGCAGGGTGTTTCCACACTCTAGCTTTAGCTGGACCAGTTCTTGATTCTTTGCTTCAGCGGTCTCTAAAAACTGAGCGTTCTTGATCTTCAGCTGCTGAAAATCAACATCACGGAGGGCCTCGCCCACCTCTTCCTTCTACAGCTCAGAAAGGAGAAAAAAACAACATGAGGTTGTGACTTCTAAACATGACTCATCTTGCAATTCTGGATGAAACTTTAAAAATTGGTCACATTTAGTCATTCAACAAACACAGACTGGGGATCTGCTTGGTGCCAGGTTTGGTACAAGGCACTAGGGTAGAGATTTGAATAAATACAACACTCCCTGGCCTCAAGGAGTACATATTCAACCAGTGTTCACTAACAGGTCACTGTGTAGTATAGTAGGAGGGGCAGAGGGGACCTAGAAGCCCCTTAGCCAGGCCAGAGAAGAATGGAACGCTGGGGCAGTGAAGGCTTCCCACAAGGGGTAGTACCTAAACAGGGCTATGAGGGAAAAGTAGGAAGGAGACCATATAAAAGTTGTTTTTAACCTGGAAATCCAGGACCAGCAGCCCATAAATTTCCCTCCTGTGATCATATGACATTTCTGCACTGTGGCTGTATCGGAGAGGCTCCTCCCCACCCCCCACCACCCGACCTCGCCCACCTTACCTGCCCCACCGGGTCTAGGCCATCTTACATTTGTGGTAGGCGAGAGCCAAATTCAGAAACTGTTCCTCACGCCTACTCTCTACTCACGCTCTACTACCTCCTAGGGGGCTTCTTCCCTTTCCCCCAAAACAACAAGAACAATTTCCTTAAGCCCCAGCAATGACCCATCCTCCACCTCAAACACTCCTAAACGGTCTTCCACACCAGGAGAATCTCCCCTGCGGCTCCTCGGTCCCTAATGCTGTTGCCTCTGGATGCTGGTTACGCATGGAGCCTCTGCCTAGCTCATTGGTGAGCTCCGAGGGCAGGACCACCTCAGTGGCAGCCCTGTGCAACAGTGGATTTTAGGCTAAAAGTCACCCACCTCCTCCCTCTGTCACACGTCAGTCCGCTCCTCAGGATGCCGGAGCTTGCACGAAGCTTGGATACCAGGAACCTATCTGGAAGCAGCTTCTGTCTATTTTTGGCACCGCAGCCGGGCCGCATTTTTTCTAACACTCCTCTCAGATCTCCTTCATGACCCCAGTGCTCTGGCCCTCGTCTTCCGCTGAGGACCTCCAGAGCAGGGTGTTCCCTCCTTCCCACAGCTGCCCGTGCACTGGGAGGCAGCAGCAGGCCCTCCTGGCTCTCCTCCGGCCCTCCGCTGCGCTCCTTGCTTTCCAGCTCCCTCCCCCGGGCTGGCTCTAGATGACCAGTTCTTCTGAGCAATGCAGCTGTCCCTGAGACGCACTGCTCCAGGTCGCGGCTGCTCAGAACGAGAGGAGCAAACCCACCGCTTTCCCGGGTGGGGCACTGGGTTCTCTGGGGCACCCAGGCCACAGCGTCCCCTCCGGCTAAGGCCTGCAGTACCTGTGCAGATATCCTGGGGGACCAAAATGGAGGACCTTACATTTGTCCTCAATCACTTCGTGTTGTTAAAGCTGTCCCAGCTTGCCTTTCGGGATCCCAAGTCAACCAGGCAAGAGTTCCGGAGATGTTCTTTCTCCCGTAAGACTTCGTGTCAGTGTCAGCAGCCACCTCTAGGGTGTATGCCATCAGTGCCCATATTTGAGTTGATTAAAAACATACTGAGCTAGGAGAGGACTGAGCCGCGGAGGCACGTTCTAGAGCCCCATGCTGCCTTCAGTCAGGAGCCTTTAGAGTCTGCCGCAAAGACACCCAAGCTCATGGTACCTGCGCCCCCAGCCACGTTCCCCAAGAGTCAGCAAGTATGTCCTGAGGGTCTTTCAAGGTCAAGCCAACTTCCTCTCCGGATTTGCCGGCACAGTAATAACTATATGAATCTACTATTACCACTGTAACTATGGCCACAGACTTAGTGGCTTAAAACAGAAGTCCATGATCTTCCAGCTCATGAGGTAGAAGATAGATGAGGTGGAACCAAATGGTTCTTTGGGCTGAAAACAAGGTGCTGGCAGAGCTGCACGCCTCTGGAGGCCCTAGAGGAGGCTCTGTTTCTTTGCCTGCTCCAGCTTCAAGAGGCTGCCTGCACTCTTGTTCACGACCCCTTCCTCTACCTTAAAAGTTCACCCCTCTGATCCCTGCTTCCGTTAACATGTCTCTCTCCTGTCTTCCCTTCCAAGTACCTTCGTGATTATACTGGACCTACTCAGATAACCCAAGATAATCTCCCTCTGAGCCAAGGGGACATTATTGTAAGAAAATCTCAAGATCCTTGACTTAATCACACATGCAAAATCTTTTTGCCGTGTGAGGTAACAGATTCCAGGGATTAGGACATGAATATCTTTGGGAACACATTACGGTGTTAAATCACAGTAACAAGGAAGGAAGGAGGGAAGGAGGGAAGGCAGGGAGGAAGGAAGGAAGGGAGGAAGGGAGGAAGGAAAGAGCCACGTACCTGTCTCAATTGTAAAAGCATCTTTTTCCTCTGCGCTTTGAGAGATACATTTTTCAAACGTAATTTATCCTTCATACTATCCTGAAAAATACAAGTAAATTTTTAATCCACTTCTCTTCTTCTGCCTTGTTGGTGTGAAAAGTTGGTAGGTTAGGAGCTGCAAACCAAACCTTGAACCTAACATTCAGTCACTTATTTTTACGTCTTTCTACCCAAGCTGGTATTACTACAGCACTTCACTCGTGACCAAGAAGCAGAGGTATCTGGTCTGCTCCATGCAAATTTTCCACTGCTTTAAATTCAAGATAATTTGGGTATATCATTTGGGTACACGGGCCATTTCTGACCAAATGGTTTTATGATTCTTTGGTCTCTTATTCTCTTGGTAGTTTACATAATTTTTTTATCACTTATAACACATTAAGGATAATAACTCTGCGTATGTCCAAAGCTTGACGTGCTACAAAATCTTTGAAAGTGAAGGAACTTAATTTTATGTCTCCTTATAAATAATGGAACTTGGAGAGTTCCCAGCTAGGTAGACTACCTGACTAGATAGACTCTCACCACCTATCTCCAGAAAATATATCAGATCTTGAAACAAATAGTAACAGTTAAAAAGGAAAAAAATCAGTATGAGATACTACTAACATTCATCCTGCCTGATTCATTTTAGCCTTGATAAACTTGCATTTTAAGACACACTGGGAGCGATGCGATAAATCTGCACGTGCAGACAGCATTTGCGGTGTTACAGTGGGCCGAGTGGAGGGGGCTGCTTCACGTCGGTCATTCTAACGTCATCATCTTATGAATCTCTTCTTCCTTTCTAAGCCCCAGCCTCCTGCCAACTCACCCTCCGGCAGTTCATGTCCTCAATGTACTTTATCATTTTCTGAGTGGCCAAGATACTCCCTTTCTTCTTGGGTATGGTTTTTAGAATATCTTTTTTAAACTCATACACTGCTTTCTGGACTTCAACCCATCTTATTTCAGCTTCCTCAATGATTGCCTGGAGGAGTCAGAACAAAGAAAGAACAGTTTCCAAAAATCCTCAAGGGTATCTCCCTCTAAGGAAACCTAGGTTCCCAGATCTCTTTGTACCCTAATACATGTTTCTTCTTAGTCTTAGAAAGGTATCTGTAAGATACAAATTTGACTACATCAATGTTATTATTAAAAAGCAGGCCTCTGGGGCGCCTGGGTGGCTCAGTTGGTTAAGCGTCCTACTCAGGTCATGATCTCACAGTCTGTGAGTTACAGCCCCACATGGGGCTCTGCAGAGCCTGGAGCCTGCTTCAGATTCCGTGTCTCCCTCTCTCTCTCTTTCTCTCTGCCCCTCCCCTGTTCATGCTCTGTCTCTCTCTCTCTCTCTCTCAAAAATAAATAACATTAAAAAAAAAGCACAGACCTTAAAGAAGGGGGTGTCCATAAAAAGGGGTTGAACAAACGAAAACAGTGCCTCCGATACATGTTTCCATATTAGAAATATTATTTTTCCATTAAAAATTATCACATTAATATAATGATAGGATAGGATATAAAAACATCTGGAAGGATAGACACCAAAGTGTCAGCCACAGTCACACCTGGAGAGATGGACTACTAGGGAGACAAACACTCCTACCATTTACTTCTGTAACGGTAATTTGAAAATCTGAAAAAAGATATTATAAATGAATATATGTATTGACATGGAAAGACAGCAAGTGCAAAATAGTTTCTAAAATATACTTTTTATAAAGAAATTCAAATATGTCTAGAAAGTAATCTAAACTCTAGGAGATAAACACAAGAGCCAACCCTATTTACCTCTAGGTGGTAACACTGTGGATGTTTACAAATGTTCCTTCAGCTTACCTATGCATTCAAATTTTGCTCCAACATAGACATTATCTTTGAATAAGAAAACACACACACACACACACACACACACACACACACACACACACATTATTTGAAAGAATAAAAGGGTGTCTGTAGCCACAGAGCAAATCACCTTAGTTCAGGCTTCGTCCCTGGGCGCCAAGAAGCAAAAACATCTTCCTTCGCGGCCCATCCCCTGACCTCCCGTTGTCTTCACGTGCCAGAACATCTGTCCACCTTCAATGCCACTTTCAACATGCCACCCTCCTGCTCAGCCATCCTTCTTGGGTCATGCTTTCTAAGACATCAAAGACAAACTCCCCTGCCTGGCTTTGAAGGTCTCCCAGCCCTACTCGGCCTGACTTCCTCATACAGCCCTCCAAGCAGCTTCTTCTCTAATCACGCCAGTCCCCTCAATGTCTTGAACGTGCCAGGTTCATTCCCACCTCCAGTCCCTAGCTCATGTCATTCACCTTACCTAGGGTACCCTGTTCTCTATTCCTCATCCTTCTCCAAGGCCATGCCAAGCCCTCTGCATAGTCCCATCTCCTCGAAAAAGTCTTCTCTGGCACTCCAGCCCGCAGTAGCAAGTTAACATTCAACAATGCATGTTTGGAAAGAGAGAGAAGGAGAGTCGGGGGAGGGCAAGAAGAAGGGAGAGAGCAAGGAAAGGATAGGTTTACATGATACAGATGATTCCATCAATAAAGACATGAGTCTTTAAATAATTAAATAAAAATAAATTTTAAAAAAATAGAAATAGAGGGATGCCTGGGTGGCTCAGTTGGCTAAGTGTCCGGCTTCGGCTCAGGTCATGATCTCATGGTTCGTGGGTTCCAGCCCCGCATCAGGCTCTGTGCTGACAGCTAACTCAGAGTCTAGAGCCTGTTTCTGGTTCTGTGTCTCCCTCTCTCTCTGACCCTCCCGTGCTGGTGCTGTCTCTCTCTGTCTCTCAAATATAAATTAAAAACATTAAAAAAAATAGAAATAGAAAAATTTAGAAATAGAACAGAAGTATCTCTTTTTCATACAGTATTGCTCTCTAACACATGCCAACAACTACATCCCATGGACAACTGAACTAACAGTGATGTTTCTTCTCTGGAGGAAATCTGACCATTTTGGTCTCCAACAGACATGGACCATGGTCATGTATGCTGCACACAGACGGTGATTTAAAAGATTTTTCATCCAATCCATTGACTTAAACCTCAAATTCCTTATATTATTAAGAAATTACTATATATTTTTAAGGGCACTTATGGTTATGTTTTTTTTAAAGAATCCATATCTCAGAGACATATACTGAAATATCTATAGATAAATGAAGCGATAAGTATTTTCACTTCACAATAGCCCAGTGGCCTGTCACAAGGGACAGGTAGGGACACGGAGGAAACACAGTGGCCATATGTTGGTGACTGTCGCATGTGGCTGAGTACATTGTGCTAGTCCCTCTACACGTGTGCATTTTTGACATTTTCCACTTTGGGGCGCCTGGGTAGCTCAGTCATTTAAGTGTCCGACTTTGGCTCAGGTCATGATCTCATGGTTTGTGAGTTCGAGCCCCATGTCAGGCTCTGTGTTGACAGCTCAGAGCCTGGAGCCTGCTTCGGATTCTGTGTCTCCCTCTCTCTCTGCCCCTCCCCTGCTTGTGCTCGCTTTCTTGCACTCCTCTCTCTCTCAAAAATAAATAAACATCAAAAAAAATTTTTTAAGTTTAAAATTTGTTGTCTCCTGAAGCAGGTGAGAAGTTCCTTAAAAGTCGGCCTTAAAATTGTCTTCTCCCACTTGTGTTTCTTTCAAAGTAACAGCAGGGATATGAACATACTATGGGTACTTCTCAAAGAGGTGAAAGTGGGGAGCCCAGGTAGGATGGGCTACGGAGACAAGGCTGTACCTCATGATGCTGCAGATTTCGTTCGGCATTTGCTCTCATGTGCCTCATTTCATCCTTCGTGTCCTCCAGCTCCTTTAGTATAATCTCACATTTTTGGTCGCAACTAAGGCCTAGGCCACGGTCCATATCTGTGCGGAATTTGGATTTGCGCCTGCCTCGTAACTGTAATGCAGGAAAAACAGGGCCATTGCTAAGTAGGAACTGATGCTCAAGTTGGGCATCGAAATGACCACTCCAACTGAATAGAAATTACCCTGAATGGCAGCCAGGGAGAACAATCTCGATGTGAAAGGATTCAGGATATTAGGGCTGCGGTGATGCTTGTTTCCCAAGTCAACCTAAGGCCCTGAGCTAAATAATTCAAAGGCCTCTGCATGATAATAATGAACTGAAATATAAATAAGGGAAAGTGACTTGAGGGTGGAAAGACTGTGAACCTGCTCTAGACTAGCATTCAAGGCCGTGTCATGGAAAGCCCAGAGCTCAGCGCTTCCTAAACGGAACACAGAAGAGAAATTGCACTTGGGGGTGCAATATTCAGCAAAAAACCAAACAGACACAAATATTTTGATTTCCTACACATTGAGGCCAAAGGTCAGCAGCAGATGGCCCAGGGAATGTGTGGGCCCAGAGGTGAGACTGTCTGGCCCTTTCAAAGACAGATCCACAGACAGTTTTAAATTTTAAAAAGTTAATTACCCACGTTTGAAAATCAGGAGATTCCACCAAAATAATCTAAATTTCAGCTTCTCTTGTAAAATCAGCTGCTCCAGCCAAACCAGGCCACCACCTGGTTGGACCTTTTAGACAAGGGAGGGGACTCCCTTGTGCCCACAGGAGACCCACCTCACTCCTCTATGCGGCTAGATGGGCCTTGTAAACATTGGAGGGTCCCAGTTTAAGAGAATTATTTCAAACAAAGTTATTCTGGGAGAGTCAATCCACTATTAATTGAACCTGATTCCCTTCACACGCACTTGAAAGAGAAACCCTGGGAAGGAGGGAGGTATCAAAAGTAGAACAGGGAGAAAATCATATGTCATGTGGCCAAAGAGGGCACGCCAAAGGCAGATACACAAATGCCACTTGCATCTAAAGGCACAAACAGAATAAAAGAATTCTCAGCTCTCCTCAGCATACCTGTGCAAATTCTGCTCCCATTACTTTAATTTCTGATAACCGTGGATGTCGCTGACCTGTGGGCTCCAGTTTATTATAATATTTCTCAAACATCTCTGTCTCAGTGTTGAGAGCAGAGTTTCCATAACTGCAAGACAGAAGGCACCTGAATAAGTTCTCCTAATAGAAGTTTAAACCCTAAATCACTACTATTTAAGTTGATAGCTACACATGACCTTCTGAGAGATACTTAACCTCTTTGTGCCTCAATTTTCCCATCTGTAAAATGAGAATGATAACAGCACTCATTATTTAAGGTTGCAATAGGGAATGCAAAGCCTTTAGAACAGTGTCTGGTACATGGTAAGTGCTATTTAAGTTTTGTTTTTTTTTAAATTCTGCTTAATGCAGGGCACCCGGGTGGTTCAGTCAGTTAAGGTCTGACTCTTGATTTTGGCTCAGGTCAGAATCCCAAGGTTCTTGCAGTTGGGCCCCACGTGGGGCTCTGCGCTGACAGTGCAGAGCCTGCTTGAGATTCTTTCTTTCCCTCTCTCTCTGCTCCTCTCACGCTTGCTCTCTCTCTCTCTCTCTCTCTCTCTCTCAAAAATAAATAAATAAAGATGAAAAAAATTTTAATCTACCTAATGAGACACAAAATTGAGAGAACAGGGATTATGTTGAAAATTGTTGCTGAGATGAAGCTACAAATCCCACCTTCAAGTATCTTCTAACCTATTTGTAAAATTCCTTCTGAATAACTACATGTGTGAAGTTACTATATATCCACAGTCTCCAGATGTTCCTTTGGGTTTATATTTCTCAGTTTAAAGAAAAATTTTCTGTATTTATTTTTGACAGAGAGAGCGAGCGAGAGCACAAGCAGGGGCAGAGACAGAGAGGGAGTCACAGTATCTGTAGCGGTTCCAGGCTCTGAGCTGTCAGCACAGAGCCCAACATGGATCTTGAACCCACAAACCATGAGATCATGACCTGAGCTGAAGCCAGATGCTTAACCAACTGAGCCACCCAGGCGCCCCTGTTTCTCAGTGTTTATTTTCAGCACCCAAGAGATGGAAGCATCCACAAGAAGTTTATGATTATAAATCGTGGAAAACCTTTGAACAGATGGTTTGTAAGCAATTAGGGATGAGGACCCTAGTTTATCCTGTATACACCAAGGTTATGACCTTTTTAACTTCTTCATACATGCAACACACAGGTTATTTTATATATGTGTGTGTATATATGTATATATATATGTACACACACATATGTAAACAGTTTAGATATTTTCATATATTACTGAGCGAAATCCTGTGGGCTTAATTTTAAGATTAAAAGAAACGGCTCATGGAAAAGCCCAAAAAATCAAAGCGCCTTTTTTCTTTCAGCATGTCATGTGCCCAGGTAGGCTGTGGGGCGGCACCTGAGTCTGAATCCCAGCACCGCCACTGGCTCGCTGCGTGACCTCGGGAAGGTGACTTAACCTCTGTGTCTCCGTTTCCTCACCGGTTCCCTAGGGTCACTGTGCCATTATAGAAGGTCATACGTGCAAAACCGTTTGCACGTAAGAAGCATTCAAAAAGTGGCTGCTATTCGTAATGTTACCTCAGTTCTGACCGACACTATTTGTAGACATATGGATAACATCTGTTCAGCTGCTAGAAGAGGATATGCTGTGAGACCACGAAGTTGTACAATTGACCTGTGAACCCCCAGAAGCCAGCCGGCCGGCGTACCTGACCTCTTCCACCAGCGCACACAGCTGGATAATAGGCAGCTCGTTCTCCTCCCCGCCCTGCAACTCGGTGGCAGGGGTCTCAGAGTCCTCATCACTCATCGCTCTGACCAAGTGGCCCTTGCCAATGCTCAGTAAGGCCAAGAGCCCCTGTGGTAGCGGCAGAGACACGCCCGGGCGGCGACCTCCGGAGTGCGTTGCCGCAGCGACCGGACGCGTGCGTGCGGGGCGGGGCTCCCGGAGGCCCCGCCCAGCGCTTCCCCCACCCCACCCTGCCCGGCAGTCTCCCCAGAGCGCAGCCACTTACTTTCTCAACAATCATTCATAACATGCTGATAATAGCAGCTACTGTTTGCAGGGCACTTACTATGCCCTTGGCACCATGGTAAGCATAGTTTATGAAAATGCTTGCAACAACCTTGTAATCTTAGCTATTATTCTGTTTATTCTCCAAATAGAGGAAACAGACCCAGAAAGTTCTTTCGGTTTGTCAGAGCTTCTTCCTTCCCCTACCTCACTCTGAGTCCCTACTCTGTTCACCATCTTCTGCTTCATATACACTAACTGTAGTTTCTCTCAGATACCGATATCCTGCATTCCTAGAAGGAAAAAACCTGGCTGGTTATTATTCATTGGTATAAACTCAAGAGACATCCCTAAACAGGCACTGAACACCTATTACACATCCTGGGGGAATGTATGGAGCCGGCAATTCCAGCTCTCGCTTCCAGTTACCTGAGAGGGAAAGAGTCCTTAAACCAGCTGTTGCAAGGGGAGTGAGGATAGCAATAATGTCGCTCTTCAAACATTTTCATACTCATCATCTCATTTAATCCTCAAAACAGTCTTCTGAAATTGGTACTACTGTCTTCATTTTACAGATGGGGAACCGAGCAAGAGAGTAGCTTTGATCAGTTGTCGGTGGTCACAGAGGAATGAATCAAGCTCTGGAAGAACCCAAAGTTCATGCTGTCAACTTCTACACTGATGTGTGTCACGGCAAGGATAGGCGGGGCAGCAGGGTAACTTCCTGTCTGTTCCCAGCGGGATGGAAGAGGGCAAAGGGCAGAATGGGCAAACTTCTCCTCTGAGGTGGGGGCGGGTGCTGGACGTGGTTAGAAAACAAGCTGTGATAAACTGCCTGGAGACCAAGTCAGCCGCCCTCCTCCACCGAGGGATGTGCCTTAGTTAGCATCAACACATAGTCACTAAACTCCAAAGAAAGGCTTTCATGCTTTGGGGTAAGATGCACAAATTTGGGATCAAAGTGGAATTAGTGGAGATGACGGCAGAGAAGCTGAGCCCTGCCATCAGCTTCTCCCCTCTGCACTCTAGGAGCAATGCAGACCACATTTAGAAACACTTAATAACGGGGCGCCTGGGTGGCTCAGTCAGTTAAGTGACCAACTTTGGCTTAGGTGATGATCTCACAGCTGATGAGTTTGAGCCCCACATGGGGCTCTGCCCTGAAAGCATGAACCCTGCTTTGGAGTCTCTCTCCCTCTCTCTTTCTGCCCCTCTCACACTTGCACTCTCTCTGTCTCTCAAAAATAAATAAATAAACATTAAAAAAAAAAAAAGCAAGCAAGCAAGCAATACTTAACATGTTCATATGTCAGGTGATACAAATGGATGCTGGCCCCAGGAGGGCCTGGAGCAAGAAAGGACTCTGCAGCAGGTCCACACTATGATGCAAACAGCCCTGTCTTTTTTTCATACACAGCACACGTCAGAGTTTCCTTCCTGTTTAAGGCTGAATGATATTCCACTGTATGCACACACCACATTTTGCTTATCCACTCATCTGCCAATGGATAGTTGGGTTGTTTTCATCAGTGCTTTAAATTTTAAACGCAAATAAAAATTTCAAAACTTATTAGGTAGTATGCTGTTCGATATTTGAGTATATGCAGTCATTGTAGGTTAATTGTAACTTAATAAAGCTATAAAACAACGAAGCGAACAAAGACACTCTCTTCTCTACTCCAGCCTTATCCATCACAGCACCGACTCAGTAGCTGCACTTGGATGTGTAGTGCGCGTGTCAAACTTAACAAACAGCTACTAAACCCATCGCCTTTTCTCCTCCCTCCAAATCTGCTTTTTGCCCATTCTTTTCCGTCTCAGTAACTGGCAGTTCCGTCCTCCTAGGAACTCAGGCCAAAAAACTGGGAGTAACCTCTTACTAACCCTCGACTCCCCTTCTTTTTCTCACCCCTGCACTGCATCTGTGAGAAGACCCCACTGGCTCTGCATTCAGAATAAATCTGGGAACTCTTATTATTATTATGACCATCCCTGTCCAAGCGACCATCATCCTTTGCCTGAATTATTGTGGTTGACCTCTCACTTTGCAATTTATTACATGTTAAATATATCCCCCAATAAAAGCTGGGGATGGGGGAGAAAACACTACCTATTCACCAAATTTTCACCTCTTTTATTTCACCCCTTCATCTCCTTTGGGTCTTTGCTTAAATTAGTATCTTCGCAATGAGCCTTCCTTAATCACCGTAGGTAAAATGAAACCCTGTTCCCACCCCCTCCCCACCCCACCCTTGGTATTCTCTATGTTTTATTTGTCCCATAATGCTTAACTAAATTACTGTATATTTTACTTATTCATTTGTTTATCTGTCTTTTCCTCCCCAGTTCCACCTCACCCACACCAACTAAAACGTAAGCTCCATGAGGGCAAGGATTTTATCTCTAATATCTAAAACAGATGCCCCATGGATATTTGTTAAATATGGGGCGTCTGGGTGGCACAATCAGTTGAGCATCCGACTCTTGATTTCAGCTCAGGCCATGATCTCAGAGTCATGGGATTGAGCCCTGCATAGGGCTACATGATGAGTGTGGAGCCTGCTTCTCTCTCTCTCTGCCCCTTTCCCTGGCTCACACACTCTCTCTTTCTCAAATAAAAAAATATATATTAAAAAATAATAATAACAAACCCAAGAATGTGAAGGCAGGAATGTGAGAAGTTTAAGAGCCCAGGTTCTGGGATCAAACAGACTCCGGTCAGAATCTGGGCACAGTTACTCTTTTGTTGTATGAGTGACTCTGGGCAAGTCCCTCATCACCTCTGTCCCAAAGTCTCTTCCTCCAGAGACAGGTGAACAAATAGGATAAATACCTATCTCATTGACAGCACTAAGAAGATGCACTAAGGCAGGGGGAGGTATAGAAGAGAGGTGGCCGGAGATGTCACTTTTGGTCTAGTTCTGACATTGCATGGCCACTGTCTTCACTCCCACCTGGAAAGGGACAGTGAACCTTGGGGACCAGCAGGGAGGCCATTGAGCTAGCACCAAGCTGAGAATATCCAGGCACTAGGGAGGAAAGCTAAGTCTCATGGGCATGCCTCCTTCTTCTGGCTTATGTCAGACATTGATCCTTCTCTAAGGTGGGCTGGTAAGGAAGGAAAGGTGGAGACTGCTTGCAAAGATAATCTCCATGCACTGCCCCTTTGACCTCCTTTCATTTGTAATCCAGGATCCAGCCTTGATTGCAAGATGACAGTCAGTTCCTTTCCCCAGGATGGGTGGGTGTAGCTGGTCTCAGAAAATGTTTGCTTCTTCACAAGAGCACAGCCAACCTCAGTCCTCTGACTGCCAACTTCACTGGCTTTCCCTGCACACCCATGTCCCCACCCCATCCCCAGAATTTATGCCCTTCGAAAAGCCATTTAAAACACATAATCTCTGCTTTTATCACACCCCTTGTGAGCACCAGTTATCCGGATAGCTTGTTTTCAGAGAACATAAATTACTATATTCAATGATCTTTTGAGAAGTCCTCCTTTTTCTTGGCCCCTATTGAGTCCTGGTAATTTAGCAAGCAAAATTGGTTGGTTTTGAAATATGAACTGAGGATACAAAGGGTGGAGTGGGAATATTCAGGCTTCCTACTCATGGCCGAAGAGTACACATGAATACAGCCCGTCATCACATCAACCTCTCACCTGTGCTGCTTGCTGATTCTCCCTCTGCCTCCTTCACATCACCACCCCTCCATCTTTGTGCTAGTGTATCTCACACTCCAGCAACCAAATCTCTTGCTCCTCTATGCCCAGGGAGTCTAGTGCCCGTGGACTTCATTTCCCAGGATCCCTTGCTGGCTGACTTCCGGCTGGCTTCAGCCAATGAGAGACACCCAAGGAGATCAGAGGGCGGGAAGAGAGAGCATCCAGGGGATTTCTTCGCTGCTGCTTATCTGCTTTGGCACCACACTCCTGGTGGGGCACAACCCCTCCATGACCACACCTCCTGTTTGGCATCCTTTCACTCACAGTACCCTCAATAGACACTAGTTTCAGCATTCGTCCTCTTCCCTTCATACTTAGAATGCTACTGATCCCTGGATACATCATCTTTGTTGGTTTCCTTAGCTGTGCCCATGTACTTGTAAATAGTCCCTTGATTAAGGTCTATTCGGTTGAACTGAGTGAAATTCTGTTTCCTGCAGGACCCTGACTAATAAATACATCTGGACTCCACCTACCTGATAAGTTTATCTCACCTTCAAAAACTATCTGCCTAGTAGCCAGAGAGGTTTGCTGTGCATATATCCTTGGGAGAGACTACTGTTGCATATGAAGTCACTCAAAACTTTAGTCCATCAGGTCCTTTTCTAAGAATCAGGCTTTTTATTACTAGAAAACTAAAAGAAATGGGAAAGGGAATGAATTAGAGGTGGAGGTGTCAGGAGCAGAGTGTTTTAGTTGTCTTAGGTTCCAGGCTGGTTTGGCTACTGGCCACTTGGATAAGTCACTCAGTGTTTTTGTCCCTCAATTTCCACCTTCATAAAATGAGGATGACAGAGTTTAAGTGACTACCCTATGCGTCTTACAAGTTTACTATCAGGCTGAAATGAGATGGAGTAAGAGAAAGTAATACTTTTGGAAAGTATGACACCAAGATGGACACCCGGGACCTCCTCCGTCTGGATGGAGCCACTACTCCAGTTTAACAACAATCTGTAATAGATCATTAAGTAAAAAACTGACTCAGCTTGCAGGCCTTAAATATAGTGATGATAATTGCCATTATTATTTCTTAATATATTTATTACTAATTAGGTAATATCATTATTGCTTAATGAAAACACTTATAACAATTATTGTTTCAGTTACTGTTTATTGATTGCTAGCCATGTGCCAGACGTTGTGCTAAGCACGTTCTACACATTCTCTCATTGCATCAGTTTGATGGTTCTGTAAAATATATGCACCTTCTTAACCCCTGTTTTACTTGTGAGGAAACTGACATTCGGAGATGTTAAGCAACTTTCCCCAAATTACTCAGGTATTCTGGGTTTGAAATGCAAATTCAGCTTTCTCCTACTTTGCTCTGCCCTCTCATGGCATCTGCCTGTTAGAGCAGCAGTTCTCAGTTGCAGAGGGGGGACAAAATAGCTCCCCAGAGGAAATTTGGCAATGTCTGGAGATATTTTTGTTTATTTTAACTGAGGGGGATGTTATTGGCATCTAGAGAACAGAAGCCAATGGTGGTGCTTGTATTTGTTCCCCAGGGCTCCCGTAGCAGATTACCACACACAGGTGGCTGGAAACAACATGAATTTATTGTCTCATGATTCTGGAGGCTAGAAGTCCACAATCAAGGTGTAAGCAAGGCCATACTCCTTCTGAAGGCTCTAGGGAACAATGCTTCCTAGGTTGCGGTGGCCTGTAGCTCCTTCAGTCCAGTCTCTGCCTCCATCTTCACGTGGCCTTCTTCCTCTGCTTTTCTCATGAGAACAACAGCCATCACATTCATGGCCGACCCTAAATCCAAGACAATTTCATCTCAACATCCTTAACTAGTTACATCTGCAAAGATCCTTACTTTAAACAAGGTCACATTCTGAGGTTCTAGGCGGACATGAATTTGAGGGCACAGTATTCAGTCCACTAAACCTTCAGTGCACACGACAGCACCCCACAACAAAGAATTATCTGGCCCAATAGTGCTGAGGTTGAGAAACCTTGCTATAGAGGGAGACATTTCTTATCTGAGAAGTGAGAATGTGCCTCTGTTAATCCACCTAGCTACAAACAGAAAGGGTCTCAGAGCACCTTAAAGTCCAGAGGTCACCCTCTCCTTCCACTTTTCTGAACCACTTCTTCTGATCGCCTCCAGTATCTCCATGTGGATGCTGCCCCCTGCCTGGCATTCTTACAGCACTTTGCATTTTGACATAAGAACGATATGGTCAGATCCACCCAAAGTGTTAAGCTTCAAACAGTATAAGCTTCAAAAGAAATGCCTGCCTTCTTTCACAAATGGGAAGATGCTCAAAAATCGAAGACAGGAACTCAAGCTTGTTGGCAAGTGACTATTTGCAAGTTATGGGAAAGGGACTAGCCCTGCAAGGTGGATCATCTGATGGCTGTCAGGGCACTTTCCTCCATTCTTTCAACAAATATTTGTTGAGCACCTACTATGTGGTTGGCCCTGAGGATGAAGTAGTGAGCAGCAAGGCTGGTGTACCTGATCATATGAACCAGCCAGTCTGATACAAACACTTATAATCCAGTGTGATAAGTGCTATAAGAGGAAAATACAAGGTGCTTATATTTCAAGGGGTCATAAAGGGTTTTCTGGAGCAAGGGAGGTCTACGCTGAGATTTGAAGACTGAGTAAGATTCAAATGCAGGTGCATCAGGCTAATTAGTCCAAAGTCAACCACAAATTTAGCCCCCAAATAAAGACCAAAGGAAGAGTAACATTGGAAGAGGAGAGAGCTTGTGCAAAGGCCCAGAGGGGAGAGTGAGCACGTCTGGGGAACTGAAGGAAGGTCAGTCTGTGCTTCACCCCCACAGAAGAACAAAGTAGAGAAGATCATTGCTAAGGTTCACCTTCTGGTTTTCCTCCTTGCCCTCTGGGGGCTCCCTTTGACCTCCCTTTCTAATGTGAGCTGTTATCAGATGCCTCCTCTTGGTGTCCATGTTGAACACAACTCCCTTCTCAGTTTCAGGAACCCCTAGCTAGGTCTGATCCCCAGGTCAGGAGAAAAGGCCTTTGATCTTATCCAGAAGCAAAAGGGGACATCAGGCATGACCAGACATCTTTGGTGTCTTATAAAATGTATAGAAATTTCTTTTGCCCCAGCTAGGGTGAAGCAGAGGCAGAAGGTCCTGGCAAAGCATCAGAGCTTGGGCCGGTTCACTCACAAGGTAGCCCCCACTTTGAAAATCAGAATTAGAGGCACATAGCGAAAGCCCAGGACAGTCAACATCACTGTGCTACCTGCCCTCTCTGGATCATGGAGGAGCAAAATGGTTAAGAGCCTGGACTCTGGAACCAATGACCTGAGTTCAAACCCAGTCCCAGATCATTCCTAGTTGTGTGACTTCAAGCAAGTCACCTCATTTCTCATTATCATGGTGCTGCCCCCTAGAGGTGTGTGTGTGTGTGCGTGAGCAACTTAGGGGGTCATAAGAGCACTCCAGGAAGAGTGCACAAGACTTGATACCTAAAAAGTGCCCAGGCCTTTGGCCTTGTTTTTTGTCTCATCTTGAACCATAAACCCAGGTCCACCCTCCTCCTTATCCACTTTCTGGGGAAGCTCCCCAAGCTGAGACGAATAAAGCAGGAAATGGAAAAAGAAAGTAGTCCTTCCCTTAGGGTAGTCATTTAAAAAAAACACCGAATATAATTCACACACAGCATTATATTAGTTTCAGATATACAATATAGTGATTCAACAAGTCTCTGCTTTACTCAGTGGTCGTCATCATGATAAAAATTGTGCTCGTAATCCCCCTCGCCTATTTCACCACTCCCTCCACCCACCTCCCCTCTGGTAACCACCAGTTTGTTCTCTATAAGTAAGAATCTGTTCTTTTGTTTTTCTCTTTTTTTCCTGTGTTTGTTTTCTTTCTTAAATTCCATATATGAGTGAAATCACATGGCACTTTTCTTTCTCTGACTGACTTATTTCATTTAGCATTATACCCTCTAAATCTATCCATGTTGTTGCAAATGGCAAGATTTCATTCTTTTTTATGGCTGAGTAATATTCAATCATACAGATACATACGTGCAAATACATACATATATATGTATGTATATGTATCACATCTTCTTTATCTTATCTATCAATGGACACTTGGGTTGCTTCTATAGTTTGAGATTCTAAATAATGCTATAATAAACATCAGGGTACAAATATCTTTTCAAATTAGTGTTTGTTTACTGGATCACTTTTTTTATTTTTTACTTATTTATTTTTAAATGTTTAATTTTTTTGAGAGAGAGAGACAGCATGAGCAGGGGAGGGGCAGAGGCAGAGGGAGTTACAGAATCTGAAGACAGGCTCCAGGCTCTAAGCTAGCTGTCAACACAGTGCCCAATGCGGGGCTTGAACCCATGAACCGTAAGATCATGACCTGAGCCGAAGTTGGATGCTTAACCAACTGAGCTACCCAGGCGCCCCAGATCACTTTTTTTAAAGTAAACTTTTTGTTAAAGAATATCACACAGGACGCTGTGCACAAATCATAAATGCACAGCTTGACAAAATTTCAAAAACTGAGCACACTTGTGTAACCAACACATGACTGAAGAAACAGCATTACCAGCACCCCAGAGGCCTTCCAAATACTTTTTAACTGTCACCACCATCTTGTAGAGCAACCATGACCCTGACTTCTGAATCGGACATGAGTGTTGCCTCTTTTTCTATTTATACAAATGAAATCATGCAGCCCATGTGCTCTTTTGTGTCTGGCTTCCTTCACTCACCATCACATTGACGGGAGTCATTTACATTGACGTGGGTAATCAGAGATCGGCCATTCTCATGGTTATACAGTATTCCATTGTGTTTGTCCACTCCACTGTTGATAAGCTTTTGGGGAGTTCCCGGTATGAGGCTATTGTAATAAGTGTTACTATGAACATTCTAATAAATGTCTTCTCGTGAACATATGTACGCATTTCTGTCACATAGACACGTAGGAGTGCAATTGGTGGCTAGTAGACACTGTCAAACAGCTTTCCAGAGTGATGATTCCAGGTATTCACTTTTTAAAACAATCTGTGACACAGGGCACGGTGACCTCCTTCAGGACAATCATTTATTCACACACATTTAGGAAGCCTGGGTCTGTGCCAGACACTGAATGAGCTATCAGAAGGCCACTGTGGAAATGCCATAGGCTAGTCCTGGCCCTGTGTGCCCTGAGATCTATCTCCTGTCCATCCCTCTCCCTTTCTCCTTCCCCTTGAATGTGTTGTAAGGGGAGAGCAGGGGTAGCATAGGGAGTCTTTCAAGCTGCATTTCCCAGGCTCCTGTGTTGGCTGGAGTTCAGCAGGCAGGAGAAAGGATAAAACTGGGCTGGGGGCTCCCTCTCTCTCTCTGCCTGATTGTGGCTGCGTCTCTCTCCCACGGCTCCAGCTCCCACAAGACAGGCCTGTTGTGGTCCAGCTTCCACAGATGACCCTGCCCTTTGGGCTCCAGTGACATCACCTGCTCCTCTGCCCCTCCAGTGGCTTTTTACACTTGGTGGCTCTTAGAATCCCCCACCCCCTCCCACCATCTATGCATCCAACCAATTCCCTGTCATCATACCCTTTTTAGATGCTTTGGAATGATTTCCTTTTCCAGGTTGGAACCTGGCTGATCCTGGCAGAGAGCTCCAGAGTTGGACAAGTCTTGTTCACCAAGCCCATTGCACTGATGGTAGCAGATGAGACATATAGGCGGGGGGTGGCCATTGCCCGTGCTCTAGGTTGCCTGGGTAGTCATCCGGAGGACTTCCATCAGATAGAAGCAGCTGCTCCTCCTGGACCAAGCAGCAGTGCCAGCATGCCCCCTCAGTGTCGGGCTAGCCACCGCCACTTCTTCCAAGGCATCCCTCTGTCTGATTCTATGGACCAGAGAGGTCTGTGGCTGTTGGCCCTTGTGAGGCGTAGCCCCAGAGTGAAGAATGGCATCTTAGATTTCATGGTGATCCTTGCACAGTAAATACTGATAATTCACACATGAGAATTTACTATGCGTAGGCACGGTTCTGAGCACTTGACAGGCCTTAACTCAGTAAGAACATGTTATTATGATCCCATTTTACAGATAGAAATTGAAGCATAGGAGCTAAAGCAACTGATATTCCATGTGATGTTTATTGACGACAATAAGATCAATAATTGGTGTGGCAGAGTGCTTAAGAACACTGGCCTTGGGGACACCTGGGTGGCTTCGTCGGTTAATTCTCAGACTCTTGATTTCAGCTCAGGTCATGATTTATCGGTTCATGAGATTAAGCCCCCACAGTGTCGGGCTCTGTGCAGACAGCACTGAGTCTGCTTGAAATTCTCTCTCTCCTTCCCTCTCTGCCCCTCCCCAACTTGTGTACACGCACATGCACATGTTCTCCCTCTCAAAAATAAATAAATAAACTTTAAAAAGCAACAAGAAAACCCTACCAGTCTTGGAATTCAAAAGATGATGGTTTGAATCTGGATTCTGCCCCTTGCTTATTTGTGATTTTCCTCTGTTTCCTTTTCTGTAAAACAAGGTTAATGACACCCACCTCTCCTGAGTCCTGAGCAGATTAAATGGGTGAGCATCAATGGTAGTAGAGCCTGCAAAATTTAAACATGTATGTTTATGTGTACATGTGATATATAATGCAAAATTACACTTTATTGCATATATGTTACAATTCAGAGTTTTGGAGTCATATACTTCTTTATGATTAGTTATAGCCTGTAAACAAGTTCTGACCTTCAGATTTAACAAGCCAATTATTAACTTATTTTATCTGATAAAATAATACATTAAATAAATTTGCCTATGTTATTCCAGACACTAGCCTCAGATCATAAATTACCCCTGTGGAGATCACATTAATAATCCCAGTCCAAGAGGTGTATTGTTAATAACTGTGCTATCTTAAATTTTTTATTTTGAAATATTTCAGTTGCAAAATATAACCAAGGATTGTCATACACCTTTTCACAGATTTTCTACATTCCCCATAGATTAATATTTTACTACATTTGCTTTATCATTCTCTCTTTATACATACATATATATATTAGATGTTCATCTATATCCCTTACCCAAATGTTTCCTTTTTCTTAAACATTTGAGAGTAATTGCAGATCTGATATGCCCCTTTATCCCTAAATACTTCAGTGTTAATTCCCTAAAAGCAAGAACATTTTCTTGTAAGATTATAAAAATCAAGACATGAACATTGACTTCATATCAATATCTAACACAGAGATTTAATCTAAATTTTCTCAATTATCCCACTAATGCCTTTCATAGCAAAATAACAACATGTATTTTTTTGGCCCAGAATTGCATTAAGTGGTCACACGTCTTTAGTTTCCTCGATCCGAAAAAGTATTTTAGTCTTTGTCTTTCCTGACCTTGCATTAGTGAAGAATAAAGACCGCTTAGTTTGAACAGTGCTCTGCAATTTGGGCTTGTCCGATGTTACGTCAAGGTGACGTTCAATTCTGCATCTTGGACACAGAAGTGATCCGTCTGTCACTCTCAGAGCAACTGGTCAGAAAGCGTTGGATATCATCTGGTTTTAACTTTGATCACTTGGTTAAGGTGGGGTCTGCCAGGTTTCTCTGCTGTAAAATTAGTGTTTTTCTCTTTGTTGTTTATAACTACCTTGTAGGGAGATACTTTACGTCTATATAAATGTCCTGTTTCCCATCAGACCTCACCCACCAGGTTTAATATTCATTGGTAATTCTTGCCTGAATACATTGTTACTGCGATGGCTACCAAATGGCGACTTTTCTAATTCCACCATTTCTTTTATGTTTATGAGTCTGGATTCTACTTTATTTACTTACATCGATGTGGACTCGTGGATTCTTATTTTATTCTATGAGTTGTAATCCCTTACCATCATTCTTTAATTTGATGCTCAGATTATACCGGCCAATGGGAGCTCCTTAAAGCTGGTTCCTTTGTTCTTTGACATGTTTCCACCATTTTGTGTGTGTTTGCTTACTTTCTGGCAAACAGGATGTTTGTATATATTTCCCTTACCCAAATCTGGAATCAGCCATTTCCCCAAACAATACTAGTTTCTTTTAGTAGAGAATTTATACCTTAACTTTAAAAAACGATGAAGGAGAGTAGGAAGGAAAAGGTGGAAGAGGAGGAGAAATGCCCAAAAGTGGGTCAGGGAGGTTTACAAATATTATAGCAGATGTTTTGAGTGTTTACATTTAACAAATCAACAGTTTTATTTATTTTTAAGTGATTTTAAAGTCTTTTAAAAATGTTTATTTATTTGGGGGGGAGGGCAGAGAGAGAGGGAGAGATTGAATCCCAAACAGTCTCTATGCTACCAGCTGCAGGGCTTGAACTCTCCAGCAATGCTATGAAGATCAGGAGTGATAGCATCTGTTTACGGTCTCTCTGTGCCACCCCACCAGCAGGAAACTGTAACCTCCTTGAAGACAGGGACACCATGTTTTTGTCCACTGTCATATGCCTATGTCTATGAGAAACCAGCCCAGATGGAGTGCTCAGGAAGTACACATCGAAGGAACAGAGGCAAACAGTTATTATGAAAGACCAACTGTTGTTGTATTACTCCTATGTGTTAAAAAGCAAAATAAAGAAGCATAAAAACAAAGTTACAGAAACTGCCTACATGGCCAGCCTGGCTATGGTAACACCTACATTATAGGCCTGTTGTAAGACTGACATGAGATTGTGCACGTAGGGCGCTTGGCGCCCTGCCCAGCCAAGAGCATATGTTCCATCAATGCTGGGTGGATGCAGGAGCAATGACCCACTCAGAGACCAGAGCTTGTCTGAGGGGCCCTCTGCTCCTGCTAGCCTATCACCAGCTGCTTAGCTAACACTGGATACTGAGGAAGGAAACCATTGTCTCTGGACAGAAGTGTCTTTCTTGTGTCTTAAGGAGCGATCCTGTGGCAGACAAAAAAGCATAGAGGGCCTGTGGCGTTGGCTGAGAGGCCACTGCACTTAGCTCCTAACTTGCCCTTCAAATAAGTGGTCTGATCTTTTAAGGTCTAAGTCTCCTCATCTGGAAAATGGGATGTTTACACTCAGTTCCAGTTACATTACAGGTGGTCCTGAGGGCTAAATAAGAAAATGGCTAAGCCTAAAAGTTTGTTTTTTTTAATAAAAGGTCACTAACGAAGCTCAACAGATGATTAAAAGCATTTGCCATCTCCAAACCACCCACACAAACATACACATGTAGGGCCAAGGGTGCTCAGGTCCCCATTTTCAAGACTATTCCTAGTCACCCTCCATCCCTCCTCTTCTTCTTTTATTCTAATCAATGGATCTTGATTGACCAATGGACACCCCCAGCCCTCCAACCCATGCTGGATCCAAGATCTAGCTTTGTGTTAAGGCCTGGATTGAAAGGGCCTCTGTTTCTATTGGTTTGGAAAGAACTCTCCTTTTAGGGTTGTCGAAACAGGATGCTCTGCAGACTCCAGCCCCAATGACAGCTCAGTTGGAAGAAGAGGAGAGCCATCTCCACCCCTCCCGAAAAGTGAGTCACCCTCTCAACATGCCCTTCTGATGTCACAGCTGGTTCTACCAGATCCCTCTAGAGCTGGGCCTCACCCCTGCCAAGCTGGAACCCTCACCCTCCTTCTTTGATGAAAGCAGGAAACGCTTGCCAGACAGAACTACCAGGACCCCAGAATCCCATTCTATTGAAAAGTCCTTCAGACTATCATAGTTTCTATCAAACAGTTATTACTGAATGACAGAGAGGAAAGAGAAAGCATTCCCTTCCTCTCTGCCCTTCAACTCAATCCATGCCCGAGAGGAATCCATTATTAATAGCTTGGTGTGGAACATTCCAGATTCTGTATAATGCATATTCAGTTTTCTTTATTAGGACTTCATTTTTCTAAGAGTAGTTTTAGGTTTACAGCAAAATTGAAGGGAAGGTATAGAGATTTACCATATACTTCTTGGGCCCGGGCCACATGCACAGCCCCCCTCAATACCAACATTTGTTAGAGCTCATGAGCCAACATTTACATGTCATATTCACTCAAAGTCCATAGTTTACATTACAGTTCACTCTTGGTGTTGGACATTCTATGAATTTGGACAAATGTTCAGTGACATGTATCTATCATTCTGGTACCACATAAGAGTGTTCTCACTGATCTAAAAATCCTCTGTGCTCCGCCTATTCACCCCTTCTCTTCACACCCCATCCCTGGCAACCACTGATCCTTTTTCTGTCTCCACAGTTTTGCCTTTTCTAGAATGTCATATAGTTGGAGTTATATACAGTGTGTAGCCTTCTCAGATTGGCTGCTTTCACTTACTAATCTGTATATGAGGGTCTTCCATGTTTTTGCACTGCTTGATAGCCCATTTCTTTTCAGCTCTGAATGATAGTCCATTGAAAGGACCACCATTTATCCACCCGCCTACTGAAGGATGCCTTTGTTGCTCCCAAGCCTTGGCAATTATGAATAAAGCTGCTATAAACATCCATGTACAGGTTTCAGTGTGGATACAAACTTTCAGCTCTTATGGGTAAATATCAAGGAGTGTGATTGCTGGATCGCCTGGTAAGAGCATACTTAGTTTTGTAAGAAATAGTCAAACCATCTTCCAAAGTGGCTGTCCCATTCCGCAGTCCTGCTAGCAATGAATGAGTTTCCCATTGCCCCACATCACCTGCAGCATTTGGTGCTATCAGTGTTCCAGAATTTGACCTCTCTAAAATGTGGGTAATGGTCTCTCATTGTGTTTAATTTGCATTTCCCTGATGACATATTATGTGGAGCAACTTATATGTTTGTTTGCCCTCTGAATATTTTCCTTGGCGAGATATCTGTGAAAGTCTTTGGCCCATTTTCCCATTGGGATGTTTGCTTTCTTATTGTTGAGTTTTAAGTGTTCATTGTATATTTAGTGTTCTGTATAACAGTGCCTTATCAAATATGCCTTTTGCAAATATTTTCTCCCAATCTGTGGCTTGTCTTAGTTTCTTGATGAATGTTCCGTTTTAAAATTTTAATCTAATTTTACAATAATACAACAATTTATTTTATGTGGGGATAAACAATGAAACAGTACAACATCTGCCTTGATTTTATTCTCTGAGTCCATTCTCACCACAGCCCATAGGTTATGCCTGTTATCTCTTCTGAGTGTATTCTCCCCCACCTTGCTGTGTGTGTTTTTAATTGCACATGTTTCTATTTCCATGGGGAATAAATAGCTCTATTTGCATGCATGTGGTTTATGTAAATGCTGGCATATTGAGTCTATTGTTTGCCAACTCTGGTCTTTCTAAGTCTTGAAAATTCATCCATATTAGGATGTACACAGCTACGTTATTCTAAGCATAGCCTTAGTCCATAGTAGTCCATTAAATGAACATATTACAATGTGTTTAGCTTTTCCCTATTGATGGATGCTAGGTTGCTCCCGATTTTTTCTTCTGTCCTTTTATAAAAACAATCTTTTTAAATTTTGGTCAAATGCATGCATGTTCATGGTACTAAAAAATCAAATAATATTACAAGGTTCCTAGCAAATATCAGTAATGCAGTGCACACACACACACCCCTGAGTCCTGCTCCTCAAAAAGTTACTATTCTTCCAGCTGTTTCTTCTGGCATTTACCTCTATATTTCTGAATAATATGTTTATATGCACTTTCTTTTTTTTTTTAGTGGGGAGGGGCAAAGAGAGGGGGAGAGAGAATCTTAGGCAAACTCCATGCCCAGCGCAGAACACTACGAGGGGCTCAGTCTCCCAACCATGAGATCATGACCTGAGCCAAAATCAAGAGGCAGCTTAAGCGACTAAGCCATCTAGGCACCCTGTGCTATTTCTTGACTTATCAACTTGAGACATGATCTACTGCCTTCCTATTGAGGTAGTTTTCTACACACCAGGTCCATGCACTTGCCTCCCTCTCTCCACTCTTCCTATATGATTACATGACAATTTTCTGGTTAAGTCAGTATTCTCGGGGCACTTGGGTGGCTCAGACAGTTGGGCATCCAACTTCGGCTCAGGTCATTATCTTGAGGTTCGTGGGTTCAAGCCCTGCGTCGGGCTCTGTGCTGACAGCTCAGAGCCTGGAGCCTGCTTTGGCTTCTGGGTCTCCCTCTCTCTCTGCCCCCCCCCCACTGTCTCTCTCTCTCTCTCTCTCTCTCGCTCTCTCTCTCTCCCTCTCTCTCTCTCTCCAAAATAAATAAACATTTAAACAAAATTTTTAAAAATCAGTACTCTCTGTCTACATTAGTGTGATCTTTTATTGTTTTCTTGCCAAGCAGTGGTTCTTAACTTTAACTGCCCCCAGGGAGCTTTTAAATAATCCTGAAGCCCAGTCTGCACCCCAGATCGATGAAGTCAGGTTACCTTCAACGTTTTCCTTGTCAGCCTTCCATTGAATGTTTTATTTCTGCCCTTACATTTTTAATTTACAACAAGTCTTTCTTGTTTTCTGATTGCTTCTTGCAGCAAACACTTTGGCATAGGCCCTTGGCATTCACCCTTGAGTGTTGCCCACAGCTGCTTACTACACATATCTATGCAGCTCTGACCATGAGCTATTTTCTCCCAATCGGCATCCTCAGCCTGAGTGCAGGACAGGGTGGAAGTTAGGTCAGTCCCCACTGGAGGCAGTTAGTAGGCCCTCATGCACTGGTTAGGAAACCTCTGTGACATATTCTATACCTGCTCCTGGGGTTTTCCAGAAACCTCAAGCTCCAGGTGCCCACAGTAGTAACTGGCTAGGGTAATATACCTTTTGCTGGCTTCCTTCCTTCCCTGCCTCACTTCCCAAGTCCTTGACCCATATTTTCTAGGATCACCCGCCAAAAATCACTTGCACTGGAATCATTATCTCAGAAATGGGCATCTGGGAAAACCCAAACGAAAGCACTCCTTTTTTTTCCTTTTTAAATAGAATCTTATGGGGCACCTGGGTGGCTCAGTTGGTTGAGCGTCCAACTTCTGCTCAGGTCATGATCTCACGGTCCGTGGGTTTGAGCCCTGTGTCAGGCTCTGTGCTGCCAACTTCTAACCGCAATAGTGACTCTGTGCTTGTCTGTTTAGTTCTGTGTATAAATGGAATGTCGTGGAGATGACCCCTCCTTGCGCCGCCTGGTTCCCCTCCCCTTTACCCCTGGTCTTGGCCACTCATGGAGGCAGGACCACTAAGGGACCTTCAATTAAAAAAAAAAAAAAAACCACACACACAACAATAAAAGGCTCACTAATGGGGAAAAAAAAAGCTCAGAGCTTGGAGCCTGTTTCTGATTCTGTGTCTCCTTCTCTCTCTGCCCCTCACCTGTTTGTGCTCTGTCTCTCTCTGCCTCTCAAAAATAAACATTTAAAAAATTTAAAAAATAGAATCTTATTTGTGTTTCATGGATGTGATGCCTCATTATCTCTCTATGGGTATTAACTATAGTGAGTTCTAACATCTGTGTAAAAAGTTTCACTCCTGGGGCACCTGGGTGGCTCAGTCATTTGAGCATCTGACTTCAGCCCAGGTCATGATCTCACAGTTCATGAGTTGGAGCCCCGCGTCAGGCTCTCTGCTGTCAGAGTGGAGACCGCTTTGGATCCTCAGTCTCCCTCTCTGTTTGCCCCTCCCTCACCTGCATATGTGTGCTCTCTCTCTCTCTCTCTCAAAAATAAATCAACATTTAAATAAACAAATGCATAGATAAAATAAAATAAAATAAAAAGGTTCACTCCTGCCTTGACCCATAATATCTACTGTTTACTCTCCTGGGGTTTCTCCACAGATCTCCAGTTTCCCACTGTGATGAGGACACATGCCGGACTGGCAGCACCTTAGAGCCAGGGGGCAGGAGGGGCAGGGTTCTTCCTGGTCAGTACGGAGTTTAACGTAACATCCCTGGTTTATGTGTAGTGTCTCTCCTGCCTTCTGCTATGCCTGGTGTCCTTAGGCCTGGAGCCTCCCTCGTTCCATTGTTCTGTAGAACAAACTTCTGCCAGCGTCGGGAAGGGGTAACTTACTGGCGGCCCTAGATCTGAAAGGCGCCCTAGGTGGTTATTCCAGTTATAACTGATAAGTCAGACATCACCCAAAACCAATCAAAACAACAACATATATATATATATACATTTTAATCTCTCATGGATTCCATGGCTGAAGGGTTTTGGAATGGCTCAGAACGAGCATTTCTGGCTTGGGATCTTTATGAGGTTGCAGCCAGAAGGTGATGGAAGCTGGGATAGCAGAGGCCAGGCATCTATTGCCCCGTCTTTCTCCGTCTCTCTGTCTGTCTCTCTCAGTCTCTCTCTCTCATCACAGGGCCACTCCATGGGGTTCTTTCGTATGGGCGTCCTCACAGTATGGTGGTCTCAGCAGTCACACTGCTTACATGGCTTAGGTTTCTGGGCAAGAGTCCCAGCCTCAGACATTACACAGTGTCACTACCCTGCATTCTGTTGTCACGAGCAGTCGCAAGCCTGCCCCAGTCAAGAGAAGGGACGCAGAGACCCCATCTCTCAATAGGAGGGGTGTCACAGTCGCACCATGGAACACAGGTGCATGGGAGATCCTGGTGTGGTCCTCTCTGGAAAGTACAACCTGCCACAACGGGTCTCACTGCTTCTGTTGTCAGTCCCCTCCCCACCCCCCCCATACTCACATGTCACGCTGACTCCTTTCCTGGCAGTTTTTGATTTTGGTCCATGAATGGTCCTGTGTCTTGAGAAGCCCCCAGGACAGAAGCGCAAGCTGGGCAGTGCATGTGGCCTGAGGGCGAGTGGTGCCCCCGCTGCCTGCTGCCACGTCTTCTGCAGGCGTTTTCAGCTCCACTAACTCATCTCCTGTCCACCTCCCCCAGTTTGTCAACACGTCTCATCTGCTCTTGCCCTCTCTCCTGTTCCTGTTGGTTCTTTTCTGAGCTAATACCTTTTTTTCATTTACTCTGATTTTGTAGGGCTTTGGGGAGGGGGCAGAGGAAAATCTATATCCTCAATCTGTCATTTTTTTAAAGTTTATTTATTTTGAAAGACAAAGCAAGCAGAGGAGGGGCTGGGAGAGGGAGAGACAGAGTCCCATTCAGGCTCTGTGCTGTGGGGCTGTGGGGCTCCAACTCACAAGCCATGAGATCATGACCTGAACCAAGATCAAGAGTTGGATGTTTAACCGACTGAGCCACCCAGGTGCCCCTATTATTATTTTTAAGTAGGCTTCACACTCAGCATGGAGCCCAACATCTGGGCCTGAAATCAACACCTGAGCTGAGATCAAGAATTAGAGGCTCAACCCGCTGAGCCACTCAAGTACCCCTCAATCTATTATTTTAACTAAACGTGCAGTGTTTCCATATTTTCCCCTAATAGAAATCACTGCAAATATACCTCATTATGCACATAAGCAAGTGTTAGTAACTCTTTGTATAGTTTACTTTTACAAAAATGGATCAAACTATAATTGTTGGGGGATTTGTTTTTCTCACTTAATATATTCTGGACGTCTTTTAGTGTGTGTGTGTGTGTGTGTGTGTGTGTGTGTGTGTGTGTGTGTGTGTGTGTGTATCTATGCCTCATGCTTTAAAATAGGCAGATAGGGGCGCCTGGGTGGCTCAGTCGGTTAAGCATCCGACTTCGGCTCAGGTCATGATCTCATGGTTCGTGAGCTGGAGCTCCACGTTGGGCTCTGTGCTGACAGCTCAGAGCCTGGAGCCTATCTTCAGATTCTGTGTCTCCCTCTCTCTCTGACCCTCGCCTGCTCATGCTGTCTCTCTCTCAAAAATAAATAAAAACATTTTAAAAAATTTAATAGCTGTGTAATGTTCCATGGGAGGAATAGGAATTCCATCCCAGAGGAAAGGAAAGGGGGTGGGGGACGGCAAAGTACCTATCCTTCATTCTTTATCCCGGAGGGACAGGGTGACTCCTCAGGGGAGTGCCCCAAGGTCAGAGACAGGGTTTGGTGGGTGGAGAAGAGGTGTACACATCCTTGACTCCACATACATGTACATAATTATCAGTACAGCATGCACACTTCAGATTCTTTCTTTTTCCCCTTGATTTTATTGCTAAAAACCGGGATTTCTCAATTTGGGCACTACTGACATTTTGGACTAGATAATTCTCTGTTGTGGGCTGTCCTGTGCATTATAGGATGCTTAGTGACATCCTGGCCTCTACTCACTAGACACCAGTAGCACCACCTCCTCCTATTGTGATAACCAAAAATGTCTCCAGACTTTGCCTAAGTCGACTCCCCCAGGGCAAGATAACTCCCAGTTGAAAACTGCCGCTGTAAACTGATCCGAAGTCCTCTTGGCAGTTGTAACCCTGTGAACTGGCTCTTCGCCCTTTGTTTCTCTCACAAATAGTTACCTAGGTTTTTCTAGGAGAGGATGTAGTGTCCCAACATGCCATTCCCTCGGTTTCCAGGTAGGGTTAAGTCTTCTTTTCTTTACTTTCCTTTTTTTTTTTTTAAGTTTATTTATTTATTTATTTATTTATAGCACACAAGGGAAGGGCACAGAGAGAGAGAGAGAGAGAGAGAGAGAGAGAATCCCAAGCAGAATCCACCCTGTCAGCACGGAGTCGGGGCTCAATCTCACAAACCATGAGATCATGAGCTGAACCGAAATCAAGAGTCAGACGTTTAACCGACTGAGCCACCCAGGAACCCTGGGTTAATTTTTCTTACTCCCAGGTTTCCGACCACCAACAACCCCCCCCCCCCGCCACCGCCATCAAGTTTATTTGCTGCTATCCTTATCATGAATGTTGAGAAACTTCCAAATGT
This sequence comes from Suricata suricatta, assembly GCF_006229205.1. Lineage (NCBI taxonomy): Eukaryota > Metazoa > Chordata > Mammalia > Carnivora > Herpestidae > Suricata > Suricata suricatta. The sequence goes on from NC_043715.1 coordinate 25,449,869, forward strand.
AATACATATTTATTGTTGAAACTTGGAAAATACAGAAAAGCACAGGGAAGAGAATTAAAATCTTCCCTCTGTACCCCTTCCATAATCACTGATAACATAATTTTAGTGATTGTTTTGGCAGCCTTCTGGTCTTTTTCTCTCTCTCTCCTTCGGTGTAGATTGTATATCTGTCTGTATACCTAGGTGTGTGCATACATTTTTAAGCAAAATTCCCTTTTAAGAAAATATGATACATTGCAATATCTCTTCTCGCTTTAAGTATCAGAATCCTTTGTAATCACTCCTTATTTGTGCATCCAGAGGGTTCTGATTGCACTGATAAAGAGATCGCTTGCCTGTACCATGGTTGAAATACCACAAATGACCTCTGTTCCCTGTCAAAGTATGACTTAAAGAACATTAAAAACATAGCACTCCTGCAAATGAGCACGCACCCTGGATACATTTAACTTGTTAATGGGGGAATCAGCAGGATGGTAAAAACTGGTCCAAAGGAGGAAAAGAGGTTATAAAGTCCATCAGGGAAAGCATACTAAAATCAGCAAGCCAGGTTAGAGGCAAAGCTGACTCATATCCTACCGGGCAAGAAAACTATAACCTTTTAAGTTATCTTTTCTTGTAGACAAAAATCATTTGGATCTCTACCAAACAAAATTCGACACAACCTTACAGAATCAGGGCCCCAGGTAAAAGGAAAGTTCAAATCAAGCAGAGGTACATCCCCAAATCAAACAGAGGCTCAGATCAGAGGGATTCAATAGCAAAGTAATCACGGTGTTAGACAGTGTTCCATCTGCAGTGCAAGGGCATGCACTTCTCCTTTTGCCTCATCTCCAAGTTTGGGATCATTTTTCTTTTCTTTTTTCCTTTTAAGATTTTATTTTTTTTTAATTTTTTTAATGTTTTAATTATTTTTGAGAGAGAGAGAGAGAGAGAGACAGTGTGAGCAGGGGAGGGTCAGAGAGAGATGGAGACACAGAATCCGAAGACAGGCTCCAGGCTCTGAGCTAGCTGTCAGCACAGAGCCCGACGCAGGGCTCGAACCCATGAACAGTGAGATCATGACCTGAGCCGAAGCTGGATGCCCAGCCAACTGAGCCACCCAGGTGCCCCTAAGATTTTATTTTTAAGCGACTTCTACATCCAACATGGGGCTTGAACTCACAACCTCAAGATCAAGAGTTGCACGCTCTTCCAACTGAGCCAGCCAGGCCCCATGGGATAATTTTTCTTAAAAACCCCATTCTTTTCTCTGGTTCCCCAGACAAATTCTATCGAAGATTTCCCTGAGGCAAAGCGGCCATGATTTCTGTGGTCCCCTTGGCATTCCTCATCTTCCTCCCCTGTAACCTACATTCTAAAAAGGCAAGATCTGGGTATTTCCAATTAGTCAGTGTACCTGGCTAGATATAACTCACATACCACACACTCATTTGAAATGTACAATCCCATGATTTTTGGTATACTTGCCGAGTTGTTCAATCAGTTTTGGAACATTTTCTTCACTCCCCAAAAAATCCTATAACCATTAGCAGCCATGCCCCATTTCCTCCCAGCCCCTAGCAGTCAGTGATCTACCTCAATGTATTGGTCTTTCCTGGACTACATTTTCTACAAGTGGAATCATACAACATGTGGTTAGCCCAGTATTTTCAAGGTCCATCCGTGCTATAGCATGCCTCAGTACCCCATGCCTCTTCATTGCTAAATCATATGCCATTGGATAGATAGACTACATTTTAACTAGCCGATGAACATGAGTCATTTCAATTTTTGTCTATTGTGAAAATACTGCCATAAACCTTAGGGATAAGTTTTTATGATGACATGTTTTCATTTCTATTGTGTAGATACCCAGGAATGGAATTTCTTAGTCATATGGTATCATACACCTAACCTTTTTAGGAGCCGCCAAGCTGTTCTCCAAAGTGACTTTGTCATTTTACATTCCTACCCGCAGTGTAGGAGGGTTCCAGTTTCTCCACGTCTGTGTCAACTCTTGTTATTATCTGCCTTTTTGATTATAGCCATCCTAGTGGGTGTGAAGGGGTATCATTTTGCTTTTGTAGTCTTGCCTTTCTTTAAAAAAAGTTTATTTAATTTGAGAAAGAGAGAGGGAGAGAGAGCTCACATGAGCAGGGGAGGGGCAGAGAGAGGTGGGGGAGAAAGAGAACCCCAAACAGACTCCACATTGTCAGTGCAGAGCCAGATGCTGGGCTCAATCCCTCCCCACGAACTGTGAGATCATGACCTGAACAGAATTCAAGAGTCAGACACTTAGCTGACTGAGCCACCCAGGTGCTCCTGTGGTCTTGCTTTTTAAACCAGTCTTGCACAGAAAACAATTTTGCACACAATCAAGGAACTGAGCAGAGTGGCCTCAAGCTGTCTAAGCCTCTACTAGTAGGTGAGTCTGATGGATGAATGAAGACTGCCCTACTGAACCATCCCACAGATGGGGGCTCCCAAAGGGGAAGGACGTCTATACCAAACCCTACCCACCCAGGACAGAGCATCTAGAATGCATGATCTTATGGCCAAGCATGGGCCACATCATTTTCCTGATAAAAAGAAGGTGGTAGATGCCCAGGATTATTGTGTGAGGTAAAGGAAAGGAGAAATGTAGGCTGGCCCTGGGCTACGCCCCTCCAAGGATGTACTCAACTCTGCAAGGGGGTCATTTGTGTGCTACCCAGAATTGAATGATGTCCTTCACCACTGTCAGTCACACTATCAGGGATACCCGCACATCCCCAAACTAAGTAAATATGTTGCCTCCTTTTGAAAATGGAGGGTAGGCGTCTTGCAAGAAGTCAGCAGCTGGTTGTGAATTAGCTTATCAGATGCCACCCCACACCCTGGTGAGACAGGGCTTGGAGGAAGTGGGAGTTTTGACTCCCCAGACAGGGGAGGAGAGGGGTGGGAAGGAGCTGTGGTGGAAAAGGGGTGGCTCTGCATATGAGGCGACATTCCAGGACAGTGGGGGAGTGGGGAGGAGGGGAGCCTGCTGGGAAAGCATTCACCTTCATCAATGACAGAGATTGTGATGAGTTCATTGCATGCTGCATGTGGCCCACAGTTTTCTTGTTTTACTGATTTAATGAGCACTTACAGAGCCCCATATACTGCCACCCATCGCTCATACTCCACGTGCCACATCTCACAGATCCTGTTGGCTCCCCCTAGAACATGATTCCCTGACCTGACCATTTCTTACCACCTCCCCAGCCACCTACTTCCTATTTTACTGCAGATCTCCCATGGGTCTCCCTGCTTCTGCGTTTGCCGTCAGAGCAATCCTTTACAAGACAACGTCCCTCCTGTATTTGAGATGTTCCAATGGCTTCCTGTCTCTGTCACCGTAAAAACCAAAGTCTTTGCAATGGTCCACAAGGTGCTGCCTGCACTGCCTTCCCTCTCTTACCTGGCTGACGTCACCTGCTCACTGGCTCAGCCATGGGGATCCGGCTGCTCCTCAGACATCTGGTCAGGACCACTGCAATGACTTCAGTGTTCTGCCCCGAATACTGTTCTCCCAGAATCTGCCTGGCTTGTGCCCTCATTTCCTTGAGTCTCAGCTAAAATATCACCTCCTCAGACAGACCTTTCTTAGCACTCCCTCCTCCATCTAAAAGAATCCTGCATGCGCCAGATTGCTCACTGTCAGAAAAGAGGGTTACAAATATAGAAAGGGAGAAGGCTAGAATGAATTCTATGGTGATAGATTGGAATCAGAGATATGGAGTGAACTCATGGTTTTCAATAGACACAGATATATATATAGAAATAAATACAGATGGAAATGGGGTGTGTGTGTGTGTGTGTGTGTGTGTGTGTGTGTGTGTGTGTACATACACATATTCTCTAGCTCAGTCCCCTGAAGAAGGTCTGGAAGCAACAGTCCAATAACAGTGAGCACACCTTATGCCCAGATCTTGACTTCTAAGTATTATTCTCCACTAAAAGGAATCAGGACCCTTGGAGAAATGGTTGATTCCAGGCCTGGGGCAGGAAAAGTACAAGAAAAGCCTGGAACATTCTTCGTGCCAAAAAATAAGAAAGTGCTCAGGGGCTCCTGGGTGACTCAGTCAGTTAAAGCCTCCGACTTCAGCTCAGGTCATGATCTCACAGTCCGTTGGTTCGAGACCCGCATCGGGCTCTGTGCTGACAGCTCAGAGCCTGGAGCCTGCTTCCGATTCTGTGTCTCCTTCTCTCTCTGCTCCTCCCCCTCTCATGCTCTGTCTCTCTCTGTATCAAAAATAAATAAAACATTAAAATAAAAAAAAAAGAAAGTGCTCAAAGGCTAGTGTAACACATCAAAAGCATACAGGAACTAGCTTGAAGGGTCTCCCATGAGCCAAATAAAGGACAATTTGAATACTGCAATAACTAATGACGAGACCTGATTATACTTCACTGAATAAAATAGGAATCCACGAGGAATCCCTACCAACATAAATAAATAAAAAGTTTGATGAGGACCAGGGTAATTGTTTTCAAAACCTCCCCATAAAGTACACATTTCTTTAAAAAGGTAAAGAGTCACTCAACAGTGCAGAAATCTGGCAGATGCTACCTTGGTAGTCAAGTGATTGAGGTTGATACCCCAAGTTATGGGACAAAGACAGATGGTCCAACACCTGATAGGGCGCAAAGAGAAGTACAAGGCATTAATCCTTTGATTAGATATGTATTTTTCTGTGATAGATATTATTTCTGTGACTTTATATATACATATTTTTAATGTTTATTTATTTTTTTAATGTTTTTTTAATTTACAGAGACAGAGAGAGCGCGGGCAGGGGAGGGTTAGAGAGGGAGACATACAATCTGAAGCAGGCTCCAGGCTCTGGGCTAGCTGTCAGCACAGAGCCAATGCGGGGCTCGAACCCACGAACCATGAGATCATGACTTGAGCCAAAGTTGGACGCTTAACCAACCGAGCCACCCAGGCGCCCCTATTTATTTATTTTGAGAGGAGGGAAAGAGAAAGAGAGCCCTCAACCCCTCCATGATGTCAGCGTGGAGCCTGACATGGGGCTCCGTTTCATAAACTGTGAGATCATGACCTGAGCCAAAATCAAGAGTCAGATGCTTACCCGAATGAGCCACCTAGGTGCCCCGATATATCTTTTCTGTGATATATATTATTTCTGTGATTTCTGCCAAGGATATATAACCTAAATCAAATCGTGAAAAAAACATCAGATAACCCCAAATTGAGGAATAGATTACAACATAACTGATAAGAATCTTTGAAAAGAAATGAGGAACTGCTCTACACTGAAAGAGACAAATGAGACATGATCCTGCAGCTACGTGTGGCATTGGATGTCAACTAGACTTAATGCAGTGATTGTTTTTGTGGAATATACCCGTATTTATTTATTTTTATTATAATTTTTTTTAAGCAGGGATAGGGGCAGAGGAAGAGAGAAAGAGAATCCCAAGCAAGCTCCGCGCTGATGCAGGGCTGTATCTCATGACTGCAAGATCATGACCTGAGCCGAAATCAAGACTGAGCCACCCAGGAGCCCCGGTGTATACAGTATTGAATTCAGGTGTCATACACCTGAAACTAATTATAATTAAACATTATATGGCAGTATATCTAGATTTAAAGGAAACATAACAACTAAATGTGGCTCTGTGTTTCTAGGGGGGATGTTTTGGCTGTAAAGGACATTATTGGGGCAAAGGGAAAAATTAGAGTGGGGTCTACGCATTACGGTGTTGGCAGAATAATACAATTCTTGCTCTAATTAGGGCGAGTCCCTGCTTGCCTCCACAATGGTTTCACCGCTGCCACAGATGTCTAGTGTGCTTGCAGCCAGGACCACCTTATCCCGACCATCTCTGCCACTGTCACCTACATTCCCTCCCCACTCTCTAAGTGAAGCGATCGATCCCCATCTTAGGGGTGTGGAGTTTGAAGTTTCTTCATGGGCTTGGATTGTGCTTTTGGGGCTGGCAGCTCATCCACCAGGACTTCTGTCATCCTCTGTGCTCTCCTGGGTCAATGTGCTGCCAGGATTTCACATTCACAGGGACCTGGGCTTCCCAGGTTGTCTCCCAGTCAGACAGGAAGACTTCTGCGAGCGCCCAGAAATGATGGATTCCCTGAAACAAAACATAGAGCTTGCAGGTGCAACATCTTTTAGTTTCATTGTTGTTGTTTTGTGTTTTTTTATTCCTTGGTGTAGGGGCTAGTATCTATCAGAGGAAATACAAAGCAGGATACCAGAGTGTATGTATATATTTAGCAAGTAAGTTCTCAGGCATGTGACAAATGCATAGGAAAAGAACTGGAAGGAAATACATTAAGTGCCATTGAGTTTTTTATAATCAGAGAAAAAAAATAACCAATGTTTACAGGCTGTTGACTATCTTAGCCCTTCCCCCAACAACCTGTGGGTTAATGGGGGCTTTTCACCAATTGGGAAGGGGTAGGGAGTAGAGCAGTAGGGTCTCAAATTCTCTCTGTAACCAAGGAGTCCACAGGGAATTCTGGATTCTCATGTCTGGGAGTCTTTAAGGCCCCAGATAGGTGAATAAAATATGCCAATTAGGCTCCCACTAGCTGCACTCGGGCTCAGAATATTTTTTAACATTTTTAAAACAAAATTATTTAGGGGCGCCTTGGTGGCTCCATTGGTTAAGCATCCAATTTTGGCTCAGGTCATAATCTCACGGTTCATGGATTCAAGCCCCACGTTGGGCCCTGTGCTGACAGCTCAGAGCTTGGAGCCTGCTTCTGATTTCCAATTCTGTGTCTCCCTCTCTCTCTGCCCCTCCCCTGCTTGCTCTCTGTCTCTCTCTATCTCAAAAATAAATAAGCATTTTTTTAAAAGTTTATTTATTTTGAGAGAGAGCACTTGCACATGAGTGAGGGAAAGGGGCAGAGGAAGAGAGAGAGAGAGAGAGAGAGAGAGAGAGAGAGAGAGAGAGAGAGAGAGAATCCTAAGCAGGCTCCATGCCCAGCACCTGGCTAATTTGGGGTGCAGTCCCACAAACCATGAGATCATGACCTGAGCAGAAATCAAGAGTTGGATGCTTAGCCAACTGAGCCATAAGGGGAAAAGCCCAAAATCCAGAGGTTCCTTCATATTCTTTGCCTCCAACAATTAGAGTAGCTGGTCCTTCTGGTGAGCAAATGTTCCTACCTTAAAATAACACCAACTACAAAGTGATAAGCAAATTATCTGTGATTTCTAGGGGTGACAAACTCTCAGGTACAGCTCATGTGCTTTGTTTTTATTTTTGTTTTTGAGCGTTTACTACATCCATAATGGAAGGAAATGCTAAATTTCATTTAGAGGTTTGTGAATAAAGATGTAATTCTTTCCATCCAAGTTTATGAACTTATCCAGTCCTGAGCCACCAACCCAGATTAAGGGTCCTGAGTTTTTACACAGGGAGTCTGATGGCCCAGAAATCACCCCAGCAAAGGACTCAAAGAAAGCCCAAGGAGGAGAAGACACAGGCTTAAGTCAGGGCAAAGGATATGGACATCCAGATGGGAGGCTAGAAGTGAGATGCCATCTGGACAGAAAGCCACCTGGCTCGGTGATGGAGGGGGCATGAAAGATGATGGTGGTTCTGGACACTTTGGAAGAGCAGTTAGGCAGGAAGAGATGAAGTACAATAGCCTCACCATGGGTGTTGTACCTGCCCCCATAGAGTTTAGCCCACTTCCCTCCAAGTCCCCACCACAACCTCGCAGAGTGGGTGTGGTCCCCAGAGAAGTACCATCTACCCTCCAAAATGCCCCCTCCTCCATCTCCTGCAACTCCAGGATTAAGGATCCATCGTGCAAGACCTGGCCCTTTTTAAAATGCAAATCCCTTCTAGAGAGCTGCTATTCACATTTTAGCCCCAAAGAGTCTATCCATCCTTCCCTGAGAGTATTAGGCGAATTGAAGTTCACTGAGCTTCTGGGAATAGGTGCCTATTGAGGCATGGTGGCTAAAAGTGTGCCCCCTGTCCCAGCCAGGCAATGCTGAATAAAAGGGGACCTCACTGGAGCACAGTCAAAAATTTTTGTTTCTATCACTTCTAGACTGGGCAGGCTGTTCCCCCAACCCTTCTGTCCCCTAAGAGGCACTTTCTGGGTGAAGGATGGAGTGGGTCACACTTTAAGAATAATTAGGAAAAGAAAAATCACAGCATGATAAGCCCCAAGCAAGTGGCATATAAATGTACCCAGGTGAAGTGCAATCAGTGGGAGCCTAATTAACATATCTTATTCACCTGTCTAGCACCTTAAAGACTCCAGACATGAGAATCCAGCATTCCCTGTGGACTCCTTGGTTGCAGGGAGAATTTAACACCCTACTGCCCTACTCTCTACCCCTTTGCAAGTGGTGAAAAGCCCCCATTAACCCACAAGTTGTTGGGGGAAGGGCTAGGATAGTCAACAGCCTGTAAACATTGGTTATTTTTTCTGACTATAAAAGACTCAAAGGCAGGGCACCTGGGTGGCTCAGTTGGTTAAGCAACCGACTCTTGATTTCAGCTCAGGTCATGATCTCACAGTTGTCTGTGCTGAGCATGGAGCCCATTTGGGATTCTCTCTCTCCCTCTCTCTCTCTCTCTACCACTACCCCCGCTGGGATGCATGGGCACACTCTGTCTTTAAAAATAAATACATAAACTTGAAAAAAAGATTCAAAGGCACTTAATGTATTTCTTTCCAGTTACTTTCCTATGCATTCATTACATGCCTATGAATTTACCTGCTAAATACATACATACATTCTGGTTTCCTGCTTTGAAACTAAGCACAACCATACAAAAGAACATGGGTGGTGTTATATGTCCTGACTGCAAAGGGCCTGGCATGATACACACCAAACTGTGGGGACGTGGAAGGCAAAGAAGGGCAATTGTCACTCCTCCTCGCCCCACTGACCTCTGCATTTCTTGGGAAATGTTTAGTAACTCTATACTACTCAATGAGTTTCCTATTGCCACTGTGACAAATCACCACAGACTTAGTGGCATAAAACAACACAATCAAGGTGTTGACAGGGACAGCTCGATTCCTTCTGGAGGCTCTAGGTGAGATTTCGTTTCTTTGCCTTTTCCCAGCTTCTAGAGGCTGCCCACAATCCTTGGCCCATGGCCCCCTTTCTTCTTTCAAGCAATCACACTATTCTGACCTCCACTTCCTTCCCCACATGTACATCTCAGACTCTCCTACCTCCCTCTTCTTATAAGGACCTTACAACATTAAGCCCACCTGCATGTAATCCAGGATAATCTCTCCATCTCAAAAGCCTGCATTTAGTCACATCTGCAAAATCTCTTTTCCCAAATGAGGTAATATATTCACATATTCACAGACTACAGAGATTAGGAAGTGGATATCTTTGGGGAACAAGGTGGGGAAGGTAGTGTTATTCTGTGTATTGCAATTATTTGTATAATTAAAAAAACACTTCTTAAAAAATCTCATACAAGAAGAAGTTCCTCTTCACTAAAAGTTCAGGTTAATCATCATTTTTAACAATGCCTAATGTTGAATTGTACGGATACACTACAATTTATTTAACTGGTCCTATAATTTGGGATATTTGGGTTGTTTTATTTTTCATGATTAAAGGCGATTTTCACAATGAACATCTTTGGGTCTTTGGGGAGGGGGTATATAGAAATAGAAAGGGATTATAGGGGCGCCTGGGTGGCTCAGTCGGTTGAGCCTCTGGCTTCGGCTCAGGTCAGATCTCACGTTTGTGGGTTCGAGCCCCGCGTCGGGCTCTGTGCTGACCGCTAGCTCAGAGCCTGGAGCCTGCTTCCGGTTCTGTGTCTCCCTCTCTCTCTGACCCTCCCCGTCTCATACTCTGTCTCTCTCTGTCTCAAAAATAAATAAAACATTAAAAAAAATTAAAAAAAAAAAAAGAAAGAAATAGAAAGGGATTACAGAAATGGATTTGGTGGTCAGCAAGGCCTTAGTACAAGTCCAGACTCTGCCTCAATTATCCATGTCTTCAGAGTCTTAGTTTCCTCAACTGAAAAAAATGGGATTGTTACAACTCCAATCTTAGGATTTTTTAACAGTTTTCTTGAGATAAAATTCACTTACCGTATGATTCATCCATTTAAAGTATAAATTCGGAGTGCCTGGGTGGCTCAGCTGGTTGAGTCCAACTGTGCAGACAGCTCAGAGCCCAAAGCCTGCTTTGGATTCTGTCTCCCTCTCACTCTGTCCCTCCTCCACTCATGCTCTCTCTCTCTCTCTCTCTCTCTCTCTCTCTCTCTCTCTCTCTCTCTCTAAAATAAACATTAATAATTTTTTAAAGTATAAATTCTATGAGTTTTAGCCTCAGGGTTTTTGCAGAATTCAGTGATATTGAATACACAGATTATCACCACTCTTAATAATTCTTTGCTCATAATTTACGTTATTTCCTTAGGCTAAATTCATAGAATCAGCCTTATAAGATAAAAGCGTATATGGGGGCGCCTGGGTGGCTCAGTCAGTTAAACATCCAACTCTTGACTTCTGCTCGGTCATGATCTCCAGGTTTGTGGAATCAAGCCCTAAATCCAGCTCCACACTGAGCGTGGAGCCTGTTTGGGACTCTCTCTCTCTCCCTCTCCCTCTCTCTCTGCCTCTCCCCTGTTCGAATACTCTCTCAAAATCAATAAACATTTAAAAATAATAAAGCCTATAAATCTCTCAAATGTTTTAGAAATAGACTTTGTGAAAATAGAAGGTGTGTGTGTGTGTGTGTGCGCACGCACACATAGAATTTGGGAGCATAAGAGTTGGTATGAAATTGTTGGGCTATTTGACCCAACATGCTCTCTTTCATTTCCCCTTGTGTAACCCTGAATTGTACTCACCCCAAACCCACACCCAGAGGGTAATTAGGAGAAGTTGATTCTGGTTCACTGTAACCTAGCCCTGCAGAGCCACCCACCTGTCCCTCTTCATATCCAAGGGAGACTCAATCCGGTGAGGACTGTGTTGGTACCAACCCCAATTGCCAATCTTAATTCATACCAAGGACACTGTACGGTGATCTGGCAGGAAGGAGAGGTGGTAAGTCTCCATCAGTGCCATAGGAAGCCCAACCTACCCACCAAAAAAAATCATAAAAACATACTCTGTGCGGCTGTGGGAGTACGGGCTGCATGTTTCAGGGCTGAGTTAGTGACGCGTCAGCCAAAACCAGGAGTGTGTTGCACCAGAGTGCTATGTGGGTGAACCCTCGCCATCCTGGCAGGCCTGAGAGCAGGTTACGTGAGATGGGTGTGGGTTCAGTGATGAGGCATGAGAGGAAGGTGCAGGGAGGGTGTGTGGGGTCAGATGCAGGAGGGGGTGGAGGTTAGCAATGGGGCCCCCGCTGGGATTGGACCTAGTAGTCAGACCAGTGGTTTGGAGCCATTTTTGGGTCACAGCCTTCTTTGAGAATCTGACGGATGCTAAGGAAAGAATGCACAAACATACACACAAACACACAAACACACTGTGACCCACATATTTTGCCTAGCATGTCAGGGGGTCCTGGAAGCTCATCCAAGGGCTCGGGATTTTTTCCCCATTTATTTTTTTTAATGTTTGTTTGTTTGTTTATTTTTGAGCAAGAGAAGGACAGAGACAGAGAGTGAACAGGGGAGGGGCAGGAGAGGGGGAGACACAGAATCCAAAGCAGGCTCCAGGCTCTGAGCTGTCAGCACGGAGTCCGACACGGGGCTTTGAATTCACCAACCATGAGATCATGACCTGAGCCAAAGTTGGATGCTTAACCGAGCCACCCAGGCACCCCTCCAAGAGCTCAGGACTAAAAACCTCTGGCCTAGACTAATTCACAGAGACTTGTCAGGAAAAAATCCAAATGTTAAGAGCTAGAGAATGTTAGTGTCTTCTTGTGTGAAAGACATTTAGAGAGGTTTGCAGGTTTTGGACCCAAATTCCAAAGTCCACTTACTCCATAAATGCTTTACGTATCTTCTTCCAGTTTTTGCTTTGAAAATTTTCAAATCTACTGAAAAGTTGCAAGCTCACGTGGCCTTCGACCATATTCTACAACTGTCAACATTTCTGCCTAATTGCTCCCCTCTCCCCGTGTATGCTTGTGCTCTTGGGAACCCAGGTTTTCCTGGAGAATCATTTGAGAATAAGTTGCAGATGTTATGATAGTTCATCCTTAAACACTTGGCACGTAACTCCTAAGATCAAGAGACTCTCTTGTATAACCACAATATAATCCTCACACTCGCAAAATTTAACACTGATGCAATCTATTATGTAACGTACATTCTATATTCAAATTGTTCCAGAAGACTCATTCCTTAGGGTCCTTTTTGCTGTATTCTTTCCTTTCCTCCTCCCCCTTCCCCCACCTTCCCTCCTTTCCTTCCTACCTTTTTCATTTGGGATCAAACCCAGAATTACATACTTCATTTAGTTATAGCCCTCAGGCTCCTTTAATCAAGAACTACTCCAGAGTTTTGTTTTGTATTGCCTTCTCTGGTGACACTGATATTTTTGAAGAGGTCCAAGCATAGCTGTTTTGCAAAATGTTCCCCGGTTTGGATTTGTCTGTCTCCTCATAATTAGATTCAAGTTAAACATTTTGGGCAGATGCCATGTTCCTACTTGGTGCCTCACATCACAGAGTCAGTTGGTCCCCTTACTGATGATGTTAAATTTGACCGGTAGCTAAATCAGTGACCTCAACTTTGTAATTAGTAAGTGATCTGTGAGTTGAAATCCTCTACATGTGGCAAATGGTGGCTGAGCCAGTGGTGAGCATACAGACTTAGTCTTGGCTCTCATGCTGTTTTCACAGTGGAGGGGACAGAATTACAATTACAAAATATGCAGTTTTCTGAAGAATGGAGGTGCTCAGATAGAGAAATATCAATTCTACCATTTAAAGTTGAACTCAAATGGGCACCTGGCTGGCTCAGTCCATAGAGCATGTGACTCTTGATCTAGGGTTCATGAGTTCAAGCCAAATTGGGCAGAGAGCTTACTTAAAAAAAAAAAAGTACAGTTTTAAATTAAACAATTCATTAAAAACTAATGATTTTTTTAAACTCAACTTCAAAGAGAATTTGGGAAAATGGCAGAGTAGGAGGACTTTAGCTCTCCCCATACCATATTTATAACTAGATATAATCCACATCCAAGTCAGTAAAGTGAACTTAAAAGTGAGACCTGGGGAGGAGAAAGAAGAAAAGCATGGGAAGGTGGGGGTGGAGGGGGTAGAGACAGCCCCGGCCAAGCTTGGGGAGTGAAAGGAACCAAAAACCAAGTATGTGGTGGTCTCAGGGAAGTAAACGTGATAGGGGAAAGGTTCTAGGTCTGCTAATAATGATACTGAGCACTGAGTAACTGTTCTGTCTTATATGGTTTACCTTGTCTAAGTCTCCCCACAGCCCTGTGAAGAAGGCCAATATTGTTATGTTGTAAAATCTACAGCATAGAGAGGTTATGTTACTGACCCAAGGTCACACAGTTCGTAAGCAGCACAGCTGGGATTCAACCCAGATAGATCTGACTCTACAATCAAGAAGCGGAAGCAAGGGCTTACCTAGAAAACAGAATGTAAAAATGGATTGGAGTCAGAGTAACCTGGTCCCAGTGGGAAATGCTGTTGATACAGAGGGTAGAATGGGAAAGCAAGAAAAAGAAAGGCCCAGAAGATCAGAGAGAGAAGCTTGTTAAGGGCTAAAGAGCAACATAATAAAATAGGACAAAGTTTGGTTGACCACCTCACCCTCAAGCCATGCCCAATCCCTGGCCTGACCCTTCAGGCAAAACTCACTATTGTGCTCTCTGTCCTTCCAAACAAAAACAGGACATTTACATTGTCTCAAAGTATTTCCCCACAAATTGCTTATAAATTACAAAGGGGAAAATAGGAACTTTGCAGCGAGGAACCTAGCCCACTAGAGCCTAACCAAGTGACAGAAGTGAGCATTCAGAGGGTTATTAGGGAAGGGTCTGGAAGGGAACTTGAGAGAAAGTGTTATAGAAGGGTTTTGTGAGAAAGGCTCTGGGTGTAGAGAGAAGGAGAAATCTGGAAGCTGAGGAATCTATGGGCGACAGAGCAGGGTCCACTGGAGAAACAGAGTCTGTCTCTGGGAGGGAGGGAGAAATCTTGAGGCGGGAGATGTTCTCATTGATAAGTCACTGGGGAGGGACTAGATGGGGACGGTTTGGTTAACAAGGAGGGTCAGCACTGGGTGGGTAAAGTCTGGATGACTAGAAAGGAGAGAGCTAGAGGTAGGGGTCTCCAGGACTGCTCTGAAAGGGCACACGAGGGGCAAGGCTCAAATGCGGCGGTCAGCGGGTGGGGGAGGCCAGGCGGCCACCGCACCACGCCGCACCTAGGACTGGCAGCCCGTGGCTGTA
>NC_043715.1:25464339-25505577 GCF_006229205.1 Suricata suricatta
CCACCCCGCGGTCTGCCTCCCCCGCCGCTGGCCGGCGCTTTCTTGGGTCTGGGGTGGGAGGCAGAGCCCCCCACCGCCGCCTCCCGCACAAGTCCCCGGCTCCCTCTCCCCCATTCTCCCCCCCTTGCGCACCCCACTCTCCTCCATACCCCTAGGAGTGCTTTCTTACTGAGACGTGTAGGGTCCAGGGACGGGAGCCTGGTGGAAATGAGGGAGCAGCCCTTTCTCCTTACACTTTTGGGTTTCTATTTGGGGTGGGCAGTCAGCAGCTGTCCTCTGGAGCTATTAAAATTCTCTGCCTTTTTAGTTTTTTGAAAGGAGGCTGGGTGGGAGGAAACCTTTTAAAGACATCCACACTCTCCAAGCAGGCGCTGGCTACCTTTGGGGTGTGAAGTATGAGGCAGTTGCTCTGGAGGCCCGGACAGAGGGGCACCCTCTGAGCCTCGGAGGGATGCTTTGGTCACCCTTCTAGATTGGCCCAGAGCCATGCCTTCCTACCTCAGCTACCCAAGTTGTGACGAACCAATTAGGTTAGGAGCTGTGCGCCGTGAGAGGAGCCAAGTTTATGTTGTGACTTTCATTTAGGGAATGAGGTGTGTCCTGATGTATGGATGCTTCCAGGGCTTGATTGATGGAAAGGGCTGGATAGGGCTGTAGAGTGGGCATGGGCTTGGTTCATCCCAAGTCTTGGCATTTATGTGTCACTCTTACCTTTCACAGTAATCAAGATGATTACCAACTGGTTCGAAAACTTGGTCGGGGAAAATATAGTGAAGTATTTGAGGCCATTAACATCACCAACAATGAGAGAGTGGTTGTAAAAATTCTCAAGGTGAGTGTCTTATGAGTGGCATTAAGATTTTTGTTCACGAGTCAGGATGTAAACTCCAGCCATGTTCTAGAATGAGCAGTGCAAGCCCTTTACACCTATTCTGTCTCATGTCCCTTCACTACTCACTCTCCCACCTATTTTCCTGTCGACTTTGAAGAAAGTATGTGGACCTGTTTCAAATCTAAGGATGATAGTTCGGGAACATCCTTGTTCTGAAGTGTCATTTTGGGCTCCCAAAGTGAAAATTCCAAAGGGGCTCCACTTGTTACAAAAGAAATAGGTATTCAGAAGAAGGAAAAGCTTCTTCACGAAGATCCCATTGATCCAAGGGCTCCTTAAACAGTGAGTTTGTTACCCTTGGTGCTCAGATTATTCTGGAAAGAAAGTTGGGGGAAATTAGAGCAGCTCCAAAGATGAGTTTGAAGCTTGTCTCTTTCGGCAATAAAGTTTGTCAGGTGGGGTATATACAGTGAGCCAGTAGTGTGGCGAAGGTTCATTGTTGCTTATCAAATAGTAAAAGTGAAATTGGGTGCAGTAAAAGAGTACACAATACACACACTAAAATTATGACTGTAACAAAACAATCTCAGTGTCTGGTTTAGTAGCCTGAGTTGGATAAAGACACCTTTTCTCGTCTCTCGGGTGAAGACAGGATTTTCATGAGAATGAAAAGTTGGCTAAATTCTTTTTCAGGTAACTGGTTAGATAGTTTTAATAATGTTTTACAGAGTACTAAAAAAAAGTAATTCTTAGGTTCTGTAAAGGGTCTTCCTCTTTGCCAGATCATTTAAATGTGTGTGCTTGTCATGTAGTAAAATACTGAAAAGACTAAAGAATGATTAATACAAGCACTTTTGCATATACAGGATGTGCAATGTGGCCATTTTGCAGCTGTGAATAAGGACATGGGATTGGAAGGCTGTTTTTGTGTCCTAAGGCCAGAGTTAGGGCCGCTCTGTCCCTGTTTAGCATGAGGAGTCAGGCTTAACTCAGTCTGAAAATCACTTTTCAGAAAAGTGATCGGCTGTTCCTCAGCACCGTCTGGGCCTAATGACAAAGAAGCAGAGTTGCGGTAGAGAGAAATAGGGAAAGTTATCTGCGCCGTCAGAAGCACTGCAGGGGAGAAGTGAGGAATTGATACTGAAGATGTGGAGTTTGACTCCCCTCTTCCCCAAATATGAATTGGACCTGAAAAGTCACATGGTCTTTTTTTTCTTTCTTTCTTTACAAGTATAAATATTTAAAGAAATGTCCCTTTCAGAGAAGTCGCCTGGGGAGGCCATATGCTTTTTTCTTTTATGAGCATAAATGTTTTTAATAAAAGCTGCTTAAAGTCTTGGCAGGAAGTGAGCAAGGCATACGTTGAAATTAGGACCATCCAGGGGCGCCTGGGTGGCTCAGTCGGTTGAAGTGTCCTGGGCTCAGGTCATGATCTCATGGTTTGTGAGTTCGAGTCCCATATCAGGCTCTGTGCTCACAGCTCAGAGCCTGGAGCCTGCTTCTGATTCTGTGTCTCCTTCTCTCTCTGCCCCTCTGTCTCTCAAAAATAAATAAATGTAAAAAAAAAAAAAATTAGGACTATCCATATTCCTCTGCTGTGTATTTGGAAGAGTGAACTGACTGCAGAACAATTTGAGAAAAACGACTACACTTTTATGCAGTAGTATTTTTAGAATAAGTGTGTAACTTCCTGTGGTGTCTTTCGAAGGAATGGCCTTTAGGTAAATATAAAAGTGGCAGCATGTTCATGCGAGAGAAAATCACACTGCCCGTGAGTCTTCCTTCTACAGAACTTTATAGCGTCCGTTGCTGGAGAGTTTTTCCCCTAAAGATTCCCAGGATATGTTTAGGGAACCCAACATCTAAGGTGAAGTTGATTTTTACAGACAAGAGACCTAGGCACAAGAAAACTTAACCTGCTACCACAATGTTGACATGACCCTTAGCCAGAACTCCAGTTTCCTATTTCTTTTTCTCCCCATTTTAGCCTTGGTTTGTAATATCTTGATGGTGAGCACAGAATAAGTTACAGTGTTCAGGAATAAGACTTGGGATGCTCTGGCTAATGAAGTGTTTCTTGTATCTTTCCCGTACAAATTCTCTTCAGGGGCAGCCTGAACCACCTCTTTTCCGCTGGTGCAAACACCGCTTCTTTCGTTTTTTCAGAGCCCTATGGCATTTCTGGCCAGATTTTGTTCTATCTGAAGGACAGGGTAAGAAAGGATAGTAGTGTGGTTTTCTTGTCTTCACAGCTGAATTAAAGTAGATTAAAAGTACTGTGTTTTAAAAAGAACAAGGTCTGTAGCCAAAGTTGTGTACCCCTGTGCAGATAAATTATGGCTAATAATCTGCTGTTACGGTGTTTAGTTGTAGGAAATTAGGCCCTGAACAGAGGACCTCATAATTTGGAGGCATCTAGAAAAAAACTTGCTCTTCCTAAAAGGCCCCCTCTATTTCAGCTGCAGGAAGGAACGTAGATGTTAACGTACACACAGTACTGTGTGCGCTAGAGAGTACTTTCCCTGGGGACGGCGCTGTCTTCGTTGTTGGTCAGTAACCTCTTCCTTCAGTTCTTGCCAACATACAGGGATGGTCAGACGAAGGACCACAGGGGAATTCTACCGTTTAATTTGCATCGGTAGATTTTTAGTAGTTTTTTGATCAAAACATATTGGAGCTCTTAAGAGGCTTGAGGAATTTAGAAGTTGGTGAGCAAAATTTTTACTGTCTCTCTTGAAGTGAAATTCTGAGGTTGAAATCTTAAAACACTCCAATAAACAGGGAGGCTATATCTTTTTTGGCAGAAAATTGTTTTGAAGGGAAGGGAGGAGGGTGGATGGGAAGTTAACACAGAAGGGTAGAAAGCCAGTTCAGTGCCTACAGTTTCATCTTCTGATTCCGAAAAGTCCATTTTTCAGTTCATTTGTAGCACCTTTTAGGAAGGTATGCACACAAACAAAAGCACTTGTGCCTTTTGGATAGCTCGTAGCCTTTCATGAACACCTCCTGGGTATGGATTTCAGCCCTTCTTGGGATCCTTCAAAATAAAACTGCTGTTTCCTAAATAGAAGTTAAGAGCAATACCGTTTTTAAATGAACACGTAAAGTGTTTTGAACCTGTGCTGTACTCGTTTGGAGATTCTCACGTTAGAGAGTAAGTGGCAGTCTCTTGATGGTCTTCTTTATAAAGAGTTGGGCAAATCCATTTTTCCCCAGAGGTTAATCCTCAAGATTAAAACAAAGAATGATGATAATGCAAGTTTACTTTTGAAGTGTGCTTAGCGTCTTTGTAGAAACTTGTGTGCTGTGAGGAGGTAGTGGTGACAGAAGGGAGGACTGTCCCTGACACATCTTGTTAGTCACTTCCTAGCGCGAGGGCCACTGTGGAGGGTCCATGGAAGTGCTGCCTGCTCCATGCTGGTGCGGGCTTTCTCTTTTATTTCTGCTTTCTCCAGAGGTCACCCTCCACGTACTTTGTTAGGCAAATGTGCCAAGACATCATCTTCCTGAAGCAGGACCTTGGTGTTGGTTTATCTAAAGTTCTTGTGATTGTGAATCCCACCAATGTCATGGTATAGAAGTAGTTGAAACAGTATTATTAATCAGCAATAATGTAAATTTTAAAAATGATGTGAACTAATAATCAGTGCTGTTCCTAATGGGGTGATAGGGTCAGGGACTGAATTTGCAGTGAAACAGAATCACAAAATACAAGAGAAACCCTAGAACCCAAATCCTTTTCAGAGATAAACTGAGACCCAGAAAGAGCATGAAGTTTGCTCAGGGTCATGGGGTTGGGGTGGAAGCGCGAGGGGCCTCCGTTCTCGTCGTGGAGTCTTGTCGATGTGAGGAGCAGTTAGGACATTTGCTGGTTACTTCTCGCCACATTGAACTGCCCTGGAAGGATGGATGGAGACTCACTAAAAGTCAAATGAATTTGTTTCTCATTATTTGGGGGAGTTATTCTTCTGGAAGGAAATGCTGGGCTTTGATGGCGTGCTGGATAGAGTATGGAGTAGCCTGGAGAGCTGCAGGGACCCAGATTAGGGGTTCTCGGGTTTGCGTGAAGCTGGGTGTTTGACGCATAGCTGAAATGCTACTTTGCTCTCTTGGTTTGAAGCCACAATAACCAGTGTTTTTATGCATTTTTAACCCATACGGTTCCAGATCTCATCATGATGACTTGCCAGGTTTGAGGACCAGCAGCTTTATCCCTATAACACACTAGGGCTTACTGGAGAGTGAGCCGTGTGTAGAACGAATATCTTGTTATAGAGCTCCCATTTGCATGTGTAGAGCATGGCTCTGGATAGTTTCTAGAGCCTGATTTTAGGATCTGCCATCTCATGATCAGGGTGGTACAGTGTTAGGAAGTGCTGTAAATGGAGGGCAGAGGGCTTGGGTTCTAGAACCAGCTTCATTTACACCCACTTGACTCTGTTTTCCTATCTGTAAAATGGATCTGCCTTTCTTGTGTAAATCACAGTGTTCTTGGGAGAATTAAGTGAGATCTGGATAGATGGGTAGGTGGACAACAGTGGTTTACTAATCTCCAAAGTGGTTCTTTCCTGAAAGTGGCCCTGGAAGTAGACTGCCTGCGTCCAATGCTTTGTGACCTGAGCAGTTATTGAACCTCTGCCTCGGCGTCCTCATGTAAAGTTGCACCAGTAGTACTCTTCTCAGGGTACTACTAGAAGTGGATTCAGTGTGCTTAAAACAGTGCCTGGCACTCTGATGATAATATTTCACTTGGGCCACGTGAATGATTTCAAAAGGCAGAACCAGAAGTAGAAAGGACTGCACCAGTCTCGATGAGATTCAAAAGGCCTGCTGTGTGTCTTACTTTTTTAAATTGATGGAAACCAATCCTGAGAATAAACAGTCTCAAGGAGTTGATAATGTAATTGGAAAGGTGGGATTTGAAAGACGAAGGGCAGAGCGGCTGTGACAAATAACGTTGCTCAGATGCTGTTTATATTTGGGTCAGTTGCAGTGGATTTTAGAGGTGCTCCTAAGGTAGTACAATAAAAGCTGTCATCCGGGCCACACTTTCTTCCTTGCCCTGTCCTGCATCCTGGCAACTGTTGTTCAATGTGATTGTTTATTGCCGGTGATGAAATTAACATCTAAGGTGTCGCTGTGGCACTGGAATAAAAGTAATTCCAGATTTGAAAGTTCTGCGCTATCTTCTCACCTGTCTTGAATTTATTAATTCATTTGTGCCTAGATATTAAAATGGAACTTTGCCCGCTAACATTTGCTGGGATTTATTGAGCTCCTAATTCTTAGGTCCTTTGTATACATTAGTTTGCAAATTGAATCACAGTCAGGTGCTAGTAGTTGAACTCATGCTCAGATCTGGCTCTTTAAAAATCAGCTTTAGTAAATAGGACAGATTACTGACTTTGTTATTAACTTTTGACTTTCCAAGCAGCGCATCACTAAATTTTTTTTTGTCTAAAGTTTCTCTAGTTGGTTAGTAGGGAGAGAGAAATATCTGATTCTTGTATTACACTGAACAAGGTTCTCCTAAATAGCTGGGACTCTCCACCATATGGGCAGAAACCTTGGGGAAAGTTTCTCTTCCATCCTCTCTTTCTGTTTTCCCCCCCCCCTCCTTCCTTTCCCTTCCTTTCCTTCTTCTGGGCTCATGCACAGAAAATTACTTTTTTTTTTTTTTATGTTTTATTTAATTTTGAGAGAGAGAGAAAGAGAGAGAGAGTGAGCGTGAGCAGGGAAGGGTCAGAAAGAGAGGGAGATACAGACTCTGAAGCCAGGCTCCAGGCTCTGAGCTAGCTGTCAGCACGGAGCCCGATGCAGGGCTTGAACCCAAGAACTGCAAGATCATGATGTGAGCTGAAGCTGAACGCTTAACCAACTGAGCCTCCCAGGGACCCCAGAAAATTTCTAATTGAGGTTTTTTTTTTTCCCCCTTTTAGACAGTCTTTCTAGGTGTGTGCCAAAATTCATTATTATTGAAACTTGATTTAATACTTTAATTTCTTTTTTTTTTTTAACTTTTTGCCATTCTTATCTACAAGACTTTGAGTTTAAAAGAAATTAGTGTGGGGATCGGGAAGCAGCTAAACTGATTCATTTTGAATCTTTTAAACAGATAGTCTCTGAATTGGAATAAATGAACCTTAAGTGGGAGAGACTTTGTCTAGCAGGATGAAATGATGAGACTGTTAGGGAGGCCTATGTACTTTCTCCGCTTTGTGTGACTGTGGGTGGCTGAGTACAGACACTGGGCTGCATGACCGCAGCATTCTAATTTCTACAAGATCCAGGATCTGTTTTCCATAGGATGCCAAGGGTCTTCCTTTATAAATTCTAACTTTTTCTCTCTCAATTTGGGTATAGAATTAAAATGATCACTCTTGTTCCCTGGGAGCTTGTTGGTTCTGGAGCATCTCCTGGGTTCAGAAGAATAAGCTCGACACTGAAAGGAGTTACTTGTAGCCTGGTCCCTGTACAGAATAGACGTCCGCGCTTTGGAGGGGAGGGTCCTGAGCTGTTGGTCACTTTCCTTTTTTTTAATAATCTTTTAGTCTTTTGTCAGGACTATAGGTGCTGTGTGAGTTCATTGTGCCACTTCAGAATTGCCCTGCTGTCCCCAGTCTCTAGGTGAGGAAGTTGTTGGACAGGTGACAGTTGGGCAACAAAATAGGCTTCAGGGTGCCTAGGTGGCTCAGTTGTTTGAGTGTCTGAGTCTTGATTTTGGCTCAGGTCATGATCCCAGGGTTGTGGGCCCCACGTCAGGCTCTATGCTGAGCATGGAGGCTGCTTGAGATTCTCTCTTTGTCTCTCTCTGACCCTCCCCCCACTCTTTCTCTCTAAAATAAAATTAAAATAATTTTTTAAAAATGCTTCTTGCTCCGTAAGTTACCTTAGGACATAATGAAAAGATCCCTTAGTTTCAGCTGCGTTGTCTGGGAACAGTGCACCTGCTTTACCTGCTGCTGAATAACAGGAGAGCAAAGCAAGGCTTTATGTGGGGCCTTGTCATCAAGGCTACTTATTTAATGGGTTACTGCTGTACGAATTCCCTGTTGGGGGAGAGGAGGGTTTTGGTGTATACAGATTTCTGGCGGTGGTGTATATTTTCCTCTATTACAGTTCACAGGTCTGTAACTGCTTTCCAGGAGTGGATGACAACTCTAGAATTTTCTTACATTGACTATACTGATAGCATTGGCTGAATTTATAAATACAATTGCTAGGTTTTATTTTTCTTTTAATATTTGACGCAATTTCAGACTTAAAAGTTGCAAGAATTCCCATGTATCTTTCACTCAGATTTCTTAAGCTTCTCTCTCTTAAATATATGTGTATGTATTTATGTATGTTTATGTATATACATATATAATTATGTGCTTGAGAGTAAATTTCAGTGATCCTTACTTTATTCTTATATAACCCCGCAATTCTTATATAATCCCGCAGTGCTGTGATCAAAAACCAGTGCTGTTAGCTAATTTACAGCCTCTCTTCTCATTTGCCAATTGTCCATATAATGTTCTTTATAGCAAAAGAAAATCCCAGGTCATGTGTTACATTCGGTCATCATACCTTTTAAATCGAAAACAGTTGTTCAGTCTGTTTCATGACGTTGACGTTTTTGAAGCTTACTTATTTTGTAGTATGTCCTTCTCTGGCTGTTCTTTGATCAGGTTGTACTTCACGTGTGAGTGCTTTATTTTCCCAAAGTATTGAGCTCCCTAATGAAAGAGGGAATGAATAAGATTCCTTAGTGGAAGTGGGAGACAGACACAGTGGCCAGATCTCCCTACAAAGTGGAGCAGACATGATTGTGGCAGCTGGCTTGGAAGAATGCTGCTAGATTCCAGTCTCTCTGTCAGGCACCCTGGTAGAGGTGATGCGGGTGCTCTGAGCTTCATAATCCCCCTCTTTTGTTATGTGTCCAAAGCTGTAGCTTAGTGACCAACAAAAGGTGCCGGTTTCTCTGGCATATGGATATATCTCCCCCCTTCCACCGCCCCATACATGCAGGCGTTTAAAATCTTATTTCATCGCAAACCCGTTGGTCTCTGCCTTTGCTATCATAATAGTGTCTCTGTGATAGAATACTCCTTTTCCTTAGTTCCCTGTCGCTAATAGCCACACTCGAGAAATGAGAGCACAGTAGTCAGGAGTGAGGCCTGCAGAGTCGCTGTCAGATTGAGTCCTGCCCCAGCTCTTCACGGTTTGCTGTGGGACCTTGGACAAATGGCTCAGCCAGGCTGAGTCCATGATATGGGCCTTTTGTGATTTATTTCTAACTAAAAATGTGAAAATAATAAAGCTCCCGTTTATTGAGTGCTTACTGTGTGCCGGTGTTCTAAGTACTTTATAAAACATAATTAGTTGTGATGTGTCAGTGTTTCCAGAACTACTTTAATTCTTCAAATTCTTTAAGAAATAACACATGTAATGCTCGTGTTTCTAATTGAGATCTTTAACTTTTCTGTCTAGCAGATTGAAAGGTCAGCAGGTAGCACAAGTTTCCAATCTGTCCTGTATCAGAGATCAGTTTCCTCCTTTGCTGATCCATCATCTCTTTTTTTTAGGGATGGGGGTCTGTTGGACAGTTTTACTGGCTCTGTGCTGATTTCAGATTTTAGATGTTGAGGAAATGGGAGTGGCAACAGGAAATGGGAGCCAGCAGCTGGGAAACAAGTTTGTAACTTGATGTCAGTGACCTGGTCTTCACTCATGGAAGACGGCATTACGGCATTACACGTAACTCATTGGTAGAGCAGGTGTCTCACCATTTTGTTTCAGTTTTTCCATTTGTGAGCGCATGATATACAGCTGTTCAGAGCCATAATGTGTTCCATTTGGCAGTTATCTAGAAAGCATTTTATTTTTAAAGTATGACATGGGTGTTCAAAATTTGTAAGTGCCCTAAATGTAACTGCTTAAAGATCTGACACATATGCCATATGAGTCTGTATTTAATTTAGTCTTAAGCATTCTTAATGCTTTTATCTTGATATTTTATCTTTTCTGATTTATCTTGATATTTTTATCTTGATGTTTTTTCTTTTCTGATTTAGCCGCACTTGTTTGCACAACACCGTAGTGTGCAAGGTAGTACTGCATCTACTTGATTAGCTGACATTGTTTGAAAATGTTATTTATTAACTTCAAAAGGAATCTCACTTCTGATTATTCTTGTATATTTAAGCCAGTGAAGAAAAAGAAGATAAAACGAGAGGTTAAGATTCTGGAGAACCTTCGTGGTGGAACAAATATCATTAAGCTGATTGACACTGTGAAGGACCCTGTGGTAGGTGCCTGATGGTGGGGGGCTGGCGGTGGTGGGGGGAGAGTGTGTGTGTAACAGACTGTCAGAATAATGAGAAGCATCATTACATAGTGGGAATGATTGTGTTTTTCTTTACTACTGAATAATTTTAAAGACAGAAAAAATCATGATGGCTCAATGATAAAGTAGCCACCACCGCTTTTTGGGAACCTGAGAGTGTGTGTATAGAAAACTCCCTGGCCCAGGTTTATTACCTCCTCCTGATTCTGCCCACAAATGTTCGCTGAATTTCTTTACGTGCCTACTTTTCTTCTGATTTTGAAAGCTTATTACCACCAATTAGCATTGTTATATTTCACCTAAGTCAGGTGACATTTGAAAATCTGGGTTGAAAGAAGGAAATCCTGAATGTCTCCTTGGGGACACCCGGCCCAGAGAGCTGGACACATCACAGCCCCGCAGCCCCTTTGAGGAAGGCACCTTGCTGCTTCTCATGCTAAGCTTTAATTCAGCGTCCACCACCGGGGCTCACGTTGTACATGGCTGATACAAGTAAACTGTTTCTGTTAAATGTGCTTATTTTGTAGCTGTTTTAGATGTACTGCTGTTTAATTTTGTTTTTGCCTCTTGGGGAATAACTTAACCCTAAGTGTTTATGGTGAGAGTTTTTATGTTTTACTTCCCACCCCATTTCTGTTCTTCACCTCTTCTGCCTCATCTGTTTTCCTGTCCTCCGAGGATAGCTTTTTGTTTGAGAGGTAGGTCTTTGCTTCTGTCTGCTGAAGACATTATAAAGAAACAGTGAACTGGGGCTCCTTGTGGCTCAGTTGGTTAAGCGTCTGCCTTTGGCTCAGGTTAGGTCAGGTCATGATCTCACAGTTCGTGAGTTCAAGCCCCCTGTTAGGTGCTCTGCTGTCTGTGCAGAGCCTGCTTCTGCCCCTCCCCTGCTCTTTCTCTCTCTCTCAAAAACAATTAAATAAGTAAACTTAGAAAAAAACACAGCTGATGTGCTAACATGCAGTGAGTGAGTGCTTGCTGTGTGCGGACAAGCCTTCTGTACTAAGCCGTTCAGTCCTCACAACAGGCTGGAGCAGAGGCCATTACTGGCCACAGAGTTACTTGCACAGACCAAAAAAAAAAAAAAAAACTAAAGGCTACAGGGTTCAGTAATTTGCTCAAGATTTTCCAGTATTATTAAACAGAACATTAAGGAAAATTTTCCTCTTGGACCCTCAAAAGACAGAATGGTTGTCTGCTAGAATCTATATAATTAGCATTAAAAACGTTTCCCAACCTGAGCAGCTCAGATTGATTTTATAGTGACTAACTCTGAAATCCATAATCTTTGAAAACAGCCGGCAGCGTGAGCCAGTATGTGTTACTATTCTACCAGGGACATCTTCATGTTGCCTTTTTTTTTTTTTTTTTTTTTTAACTGAAGTTAGTGATATTTGTCTCACTGTTTTTGTAATTTGTTACTTAAGGCATGTGTGTGATTTATATAATCTGTAACACAAATCGAAGTGGATGAGAATCAACAGGGAGCCCTCCTCCCCAAACTTGTAGGGAAATGGGAGTAAAGAGACCGGGTGGTCTTGGGCTAGTGAGGAATCCTTCGCCTCCGGCTGCCAGGGCCGCTGGTTCTGACAAAGACTTGTGTGCGTGTACTGTGGCCTGTCTCCTAGGTAACTTTCACCTGCTTCCTTGAGCAAACCTTCCCGGCCATAGAGATTTCCAAGGTGACTTTCTTCCTGTAACCTTTAAGCCTCTGCTTTTCTCTCAGTTTGAAAGCTTATTATTGCTAGTCAGCATTATTTTACCTTAAGTAAACCCGACGTTTGAGAAGTCTGTATCTACACAAGGAAACATTGAATATGATGTACTCATTGCATTAAAGATTCTAGTGCTTTAGAAATACTTGGTCATGCGTCGGTGTTTTGGGAGCCTGTCTGCTTTTAAAGTGAGATAGTCTCTAGTGGTCTCTAGCCAACGCAATAATTTCACATTATTATACAAATATAGATATTTTCCTTTTGGATCCTGAAAAGGCCTATGATACATTCCCAAGATGTATGATAATTCTGTAAAATGCATCTGGCTTGCTAAACCAAGATGAAAACATGTCACTCCTTTTGTGGTTGGCCGACTGGAATAGTGCAGAGTATAAATTGTCACATGATGTGCCAGGCCCCCCCAAAAAAACATATGTCAACCATTTACAAAAGTAAAGTGAATAATATAACAGACCACCCTGCACACCTCACTCAACTTTAGCAGTGCCTCAGCTTGTGGCCACCTTTGCTTAATCTGCCCGCCACCCACTTTCCCACCACCCACCATCCCCATTTATTTTGAAGCAAATTCCAGACACACAGTCTCAAAAGGATACTTTCTTAAAAGGCTCTCCCTGATGAGTAAATCCCTTTTTCATTTAAGTGGGATTTGGGGATAGATGGGTATGACAGAAGCAAAGTACGTTTATTGTTTGAATACTTATAAGGCATTACTGTTCTCTCTTGCAGTCAAAGACGCCGGCTTTGGTATTCGAATATATCAATAATACAGATTTTAAGGTGTGTATATGCTTTTTCTTTCTGGCATGGGGTAAATGGGGGGTGGGGAGGTGGCGATAGCTACTGTTGTTACTCCAGAACACCAGGGGTTCAGGAAAAGTTATGGGAGAGGGGAGTTAACAAATTGGATTCCTTACAGCAGGAGTATAGGATGCAGAACGTGGGTGGGCTTCTTGAGTTTGGTAAAATTACTCCTCACCCTTTGTCTCGCTTACTCTGAGACTAGCTGCTAGTCTAAGCTAATGCCTCATCTGTAATCCTCCTGTTTCAGACAGTTTGGTTTTGGGTAGATACTTGATTTGTGTAGGAATCTTCCATTGCTGATAAGAGGTCATAAACAGATATAGGGCTGATGTAAAAATAAGCAACACATGGGATTCAGGCCGTCAGAGTGTGTGTTCGTGTGCACTGTATACAAAGCAGGTGACACAAGAAAGCTAGTTAAGAGTCACTGCTTTAGAAAAGCCTTATCTTGGGTTATTTACATTTCTTGTATTTATAATGCATATTAATTTAGACTTGAAGTGTAATTCTAAAAGCATCGTTTTAAGCTGGGTTTTCATGAGTTTATATTTATTGTTGTTCAAACACTGCAGGCTTAACTTCTGCCAAGTTTTTTGGGGCCAGGCATTCTGGTCATGGTAGAACATAATATGAAAACCAATATAAAAACAGAAGAGTGGCATTGATTTTGAGAGGTGTTTGGAGAACTTTTAGGTGATTATAATTCTCTGTCAGTGAATGAAAGGCTTGTGATTTTGTTGTGATGGAAGTCAGGTGCAAAACCAAATCAGCAGTTGAAAGATGCTTGTATCAGGCGTGAAACTTGTGGGTGAAAATAAAAGACATTTATCTTTTATTGCCTAATTTTTCTTAGGCAATCACTCTAAAGCAACTCTAAAAGAAGAATAATTCATGGAAAATAAGTAGAAGTAGCTATTACAATTTACAAAACAGTAAGCAAGTATTATATACAGTGTAGCTTTTCCATATGTAACAAATTTCCTTGTTAATGTGACTCTTTAAACTTTTTAAAATTCATTTTAGAGAGAGCCTCTAATGTGGCTCCTTAAAGGTGAAATAAATAGTGAACTCATAAAAGTAGGCTGTATGAAGCCCCTGGGTGGCTCAGTCAGTTAAGCATCCAGCTCTTGATAGGTCTGGATCTGGATTGCTCAGGTGTGGATCTCAGGGTCATGAGTTCAAGTCCCACACTGGGCTCCTTGATGGGCGTGAAGACTACTTAAAAAAAAAAAGGGGGGTACTAAATTTTTCATGAGCGTAGCCGCGCTTGGCTGCTGGAGTGGTCCACTGCTGATACACAAGGCCAATCACACTTTTGCCATGAATGACCCAAGCTTATCATGGTGTGGTATACGAGTGGGAATGTGTATGCATTTCTTAATAAAACCAAACAGTTTCCTAAATACAAGTTTGAAAGCTGGTCTTAATGAAACTTCATAGCAAAATGCCTGAGTTAAATGCTTCTGCTTCCTTAATGAGTTTTTACCAATTGTCTAGCCATACATAGAAAATTTCATGTGAGCATTTTGTGTTAAATTGATGCCTGCTCTGTTGCTTTAACAGCAGAAATTTTTAACTCCCTGAAACCTTACTTTTTTTTTTACATCTGACCTCTCAAAGGGGTGTTTTAATGGCACACATTCTCTAAGAGCTTCCTTTAAAGAAATCACAGAAGATTAATGTTATTTGAGGCTGGCATATCTGAAAACATCTCTGTTTTATCTTTCTAATTAATGTACTTGCCATAGCATAGAATTCTGGGTTGTAATTAATAATTTTCTCAGAGTTTTGAAGAGCTTTTTTCCATATCAGCCCTGGAACCGTTCTGGTTTCACCTTATGTGATCTGGTTTTGGTTTTGGTTTTTTTCTTTGGAAAGCTTTTAGGATTTTCTCTTCAGCCGCAGTCTGTGAAATTTCACAATGATGTTCCTTCGAATGGGCCGCTTTTATCTTTTGTTCTGTGCACTTGCTGGGCCTTTTCAATCTAGAAACTCCTGTCCTTTCGTTTTAGAACAATATTTTTAAAATTCTTTGATTTTCTTCCCTTCTTTGTTCTCACTTTCTAGAACTCATTCGAATGTTAGACTTTATTTCTTACCTCTGTTCTAGTCTCTGAACTTTTAAAAGTAGTATCCTGTTCTTTTATGTAATATCTTTCATTTTCTCGCTGAGAATAAGTGGGGTCCCCCCCCCCCCGTTTTAGAGGACTGAAATTACCGATGACCGCTGTCAACTCCTGTGTCGAGGTGGCGCGCCCGGCTACGGCATCTCAGCCTCCAGTGGAGGAGAGCTGTGGGGAAGTTCTCTAGACGTTCACGTAATTCCCTCATTTTAAAATTGTTCTCCTATTTTCAGCTGCATCCGTGTACTCTCTTTCATGGGTACCTGGGGTCACTGAACCCTGAGCCTTTCTGTAGTTGTTTCGTGTGAGGCGGTTTGCTCCTGACCCCCTCCACTTTGGGCAGAATGTCCAGCTGCTTTGGTCTGCTGAGTCAGTTAGGTATTTTTTTCTAGCTTCAAAATGTCATTGTCTCTTCCATCCTCTTAGCTGTTGTGAGTGACTCCCTCTCCCCCCGCAGCCCCATTCCTTTTACTGTTACTTTCGAGGAGCTTCAGGAAGAAGCGTAGGAGGATGTATTCGGTCTGCTGTGTCAAACTGGAGGTCCAGGGAGGGTTCAAGGCCTGCTGGTTTCGTCCACTTACAAGATCACCAAAGGGCAGAGGTGTGTTTCCGAAGAACAGATCATGACGAGACAGTCATTTGTCTTTTCCGGGTCGTAGGACAGACCACAGAGAGGGAAATCATTAATTTAATGTCCTTTTTATTTTGCCCTGTATCTGTCTTAATTAGAAAAGCTTGTTTTTATTTTTTTTTATCTTACTGTTAAGTGTGTTAATAACTGGACTTAAGGTATCACCAGGGAAGTTTGTCACTGAAGTTTAGTGTCCCCGGTGAATCAACAGTGATGCAGCCTGCAGCCTTTTCTTTTCAGTATTTTTTGTTAATGAAATTGATAGTAAACTTGTATCTATAGTCTCCTTTTATTGTGGACTGATTTTGGCTTCAGGATTATACTGACTTCATAAAATAAGTTGGGTAGTGTTTCCTCTCTAGTCTCTAAAAGCTTATATGAAATAGGGATTATCTAGGTAGGTGTCTTTTTGGGAGGGAAGGGAAGACTTTGGACTACACTTTCCTTTTTATTTATTTATTTTTAAAGTTTATTTATTTACTTAGCACAAGTTGGGGAGGGGTAGAGGGAGAGGGAGAACAGTTGGACACTCAAACGACTGAGGTACCCAGGCATCCTGATAACATTTATTACAAAAGTTGACCACTTTCAATTTTATTTACATAAAGTTAATAGAATCTTCCTAGAGCTTAAAGACCTTGGTTGTAATTATGTTTTCTTTTACATTTTTAGCATCATTTCCGCTTTTTCTCTTTTCTTAAAAAGTATCAGTGTTGCTGTGGATGTCTTATTAATATTTTCGTAGAACCAGCTTCTGGTTTTTTGTTGCTATAGATGTTTCTGTTTTTTCTATTTCATTGTTTCTACTCCTATCTTAATTCTTTCTTCCTCCCTTCTTTGTTCCTTTTGGGGTGGGGTGGGGTTTACTGTTTTCACCCTAACTTCTTGAGGTGAAGTCTGCTCATTTCACATGTCTTTTCCTGATTTGTGGTGAGCGGGCTTTGCGTCTATGCTGCCCCAAGCGCCACGTTGGCTATTGCAAGCCGTGATTACGGAGCTCCTTCCCGTGACGTTTTCAGATTCAAAGTACAAATTCCAAACTTGGAGATTTGGGTTTTTCTCCCCAAACTCTGTACTTGGAAAAATTTTAAACCTACTAAAAATCAGAAGAATTTTAGTCAATTAATACCCTCATGTTATTCCCCTAGGTTCGCCAGTAGTTAATATTTGCCACATTTGTAGGCGCCTCAGTGGCTCAGTCAGTTGAGCTTCGGACTCTTGATTATGGCTCAGGTCATGATGCCAGGATCGTGGAATTGAGCCCTGCGTTCGATCCTGCACTGAGCATGGGGCCTGCTTGAGGTTCTCTCTCTCCCTCCCTCTGCCTTTTTCCACTGCTGGAGTGCTCTTTTCTCTAAGCAAACAAAAACCACCTGAAGTGGGGAGAAAACACTTTAAAAAAATACAAAATATTTGCCACATTTGCTGTTATTTCTCTTCTTCTCCTCCCCTCTTTTATCTCTTTTTGTTGAAATCCTCTTAAAGTAAATTGGAGGCATCATGATACTTCACTCCTAAATATGCTAGCACTGGAACTAGGTAGGACCTTTTTCCTATGTGACAGACTGTTGTATTAGTACAGTTAAGAAATGTAGTATCTATGCAGTCATGCCATCTAACACAGCCCAGAGTTCATATTCAAAAGCTTCCCAGTAATTAATTATCCTAGGAATGTCCTGCATAGCTGTGTGTTTGTGAATATTATGATGGAGAAACCACTTTTTTTTATTTTATGGTTGATTGCTAATTTGGCTATGCTTAGGTCCAGAGGAACATGACCTACATAATGTTGGTTTTTGGAATTTGTTGATGGTTGCTTTGTGACTTTAGTACATGGCCTTTTTTTTTTTTTTTTTTTTTTTTTAAATCTCAAGTTTGGGGCACCTGGGTGGCTCAGTCGGTTAAGCCTCCAACTTCGCAACTTCGGCTCAGGTCAGATCTCACGTTCGTGGGTTCGAGCCCCGTGTCGGGCTCTGTGCTGACAGCTAGCTCAGAGCCTGGAGCCTGCTTCCGGTTCTGTGTCTCCTTCTCTCTCTGCCCCTCCCCCTCTCATGTGTGTGTGTGTGTGTGTGTGTGTGTGTGTGTGTGCGCGCGCGCGTGCGCGCGCGCACTCTCTCTCTCTATCAAAAATAAATAAAAACAAAAAAAATTTAAAAAAAAATCTCAAGTTTGTTAATTTAGTTCAGATTTTCTATGGTCTTACTTATTTTCCCGTTGATTTTTCATTTATGATAGAACCACTGGTTTGGTTGATTTCTCCTGGAAATCATCAGTTATGCTTCATCTGTGTCAAAGTGATAATAAAAGATACAAAGTGACACTTGGGAAAAAAGACAGAATTTCCAAACAAAGGAATAGGAAAAGCCAGTTTCTAAAAGTGGAATGAACAGTTACAGAAAACTTCCAAACTCAACATTTTCTACAGGAAGTTAAAGTACTGTTTGTATAAGAAAAAGTTTCTTTCGAGACATGCTTCTCAGCTTTCTATGCCTTTGGAAGAGTATAGATAAAAATGAATAAAAGCGCACCTTGGTGGCTCAGTCGGTTAAGCGTCTGATTCTTGATTTCAGCCCAGGTCATGATCTTATGGTTCATGATTTCGAGCTTTGCACCAGGCTCTGCACTCCGCACAGAGCCTCCTTGGGAATCTGTCTCCCTCTCTCTCTGCCCTTCCCCTACTGGCTCACCGTCTCTCTCTCAAAATAGAATAAAAATAAACTTTAAAAAAATGAGTGTGCATTTTAAACAAAATATATCATTTGGACATTTTAAAGGTTGGTCAGGCACCCTGAATAGGCTGCCTTCCAGAAGTAGGTAGAGCCATATTGCTCTGTGGAGAGTTTCTGAGTCACTCCCACGGGGATGGGCCTTGACTAGCTGATTTCTTGAGGCCTTGTTAATGCTGTTAGAGTTTGGTATAGAGATCTTCTTTATAAGACATATATAGGTCATTAGTCATAACTTTGATTTGCTTGATCAATGATTTGTTCTGCTTCCTTAAATTTCAAAAAATACTGACCTTGGCTTTATTCTGGATCTTGGGGTTACACGTTAATGCCAGAACAGGTGACGACTGCATTAAGCACCTTTTGCTTTATATCCTACTCCCCCTGCTTTTTCTTCTCCCTACATGGGGACCACTGGGATTTCTGGACACAGGTTTGTTTGGTCTGAAATTTGAGACAGAGCTACAAAAGTTGGTTGAAGCCAGACTATAGACCCTGCTGAGTCCTAAATTTTAGGCCCAGGTGGTAGAATGTACCATGTAGTTGAGTCTCCTCTTATCCAGAGCTCCTGAGAAAGGAGAGTGAGTATCAGCCTGTCATTCAGGACTCCATAACGTATTAGGCCTAACCGCTGTATTCATCTAGTGTTTTTTTGTATTACATAAAATTGATATTGGTTGGAGTAACTAGAAATGTACTACGTTGGCAGTCCAAGGGCATTTGTTGTTGTTATGCCTTACACCATTTGCACAGATGTTTGGTATAAATATTGCATGATACAAGAGGAATGCCTTCCACAGATAAAAATCCAAATGATAAAATAGCTCGTATTTGTTTTCTGGAAATAAAATCTTCCAGCCCTCTCTGAGGGTTAGAAAATGCTTTACTTTCATGGTCTATTTATTGACCTGAGGAGGTTCAACTTGGTGCAGTCTCTGGGAGGGGTGTCCTTAATTCTTGGAGGAGCAGCTGATTTGACAGTCAAAGATTGTCTTCAGCCTGTGGCCGGCGGTCCATACGGGTGCTGGGTGCTGGGTGCTGGGACGCTGGCCACGAAGTCTTGCTGTGCGGAGCTGGGGGATGACAGCACACCTGGGTGTTTCGCTCCTGAGCAGAAGTGGTGGCGTGTTGGTGCCATCACGCCCGATGCTTTCCTTCCTGCCCCGGGTTAGCTTCCGGTAGCAGAAGAGCCCCAGGCACCGCGGGGTGCTGGTCCTTGTGTCCTGCTCCCCGTGCTGCGCTGAGCCAGCTGTGGCCGCAGACCGGTGACGCCAGATATTCTTGCCAAGCTGTGGGGAGAATTACTCTTATTATAGGGAAAAGCAAGTCCTGGTGTTCTTAGAAGATGTTATATTTGATCCTTGGCAAATTGTTTTTCTTAATCTTTTGACCAGGGAATGTATTTATGTGGATCTAAAATTATAAATAGTATGTGATTAAAAGTCTTCTTTCCCTGAGTCCTAGCCGTCCATCCCCCACATGCATACATGCACAATCACATTTTATTAAGGTGTTTATATCATTCTTATACATACAAATAGGGATGTGTAGTTTGGCTTTCCCCTCTTCCATAGACACGTTATATACGTTGGTCAGTGCTCCTGAGAGAGTTTCCCTCTGCCTGAGTCTTCCAATAAACAAAATAGGTTTAATAAAGTTGTGCTGATTAATTTTATAGACAGTGCTGCTTTGGACTGATGGGGAAAGAGCTCTGCTTGGAATTGATTACCAAAAATAATAGTATGGTTTCTGATGAGGGTTTGTGATGACTTTAATGAACCTGAATTTATAAATGCTACTCTGCGTCTTAGAAATTGAAATTTTGAAAACACCTACAGTGGGTGTTCCTTTGGATTATTAGTAATGAGAACTCTTTCGTATGTGGTTTTCACCCGGAATCATTTTCGGTACCTGTCACTCTTCTTTTTTTCCTCCAACATCTCACTCCCCTACTCCTTTCCTAAGTCTCTTATTATCTCCAAGGGCTATAGCAGTCACTTTCCTGCTGTTTCTTTCATGAGCAGGTCAGCTGTGTTGCCACTTACCCTATGGGCCATGAAGTTCTCCAAGTCCTGCTCTCCACTTGGTTCTCTAAAGCACACTGTGGCATTAGTCGTTTGAAGTTTAGTAAGACTATGAGGACAGTTGGACAGCTTGGGCCTCATTTCCGTTATGTAATTGTGGGTGTTGAAGTCCTGGAGTATTAAACAAGTTTTTAAAAGATCCACGGTGGCTTAAATATTTCTCTCCCTTGGAATTCCTTTTTTTTTCCCCCTCTTAACAGAGACTGAAGTATTAGAGTACTAGACCCTCATCTTTGGTCTTTGTCCCCATTTGTTCCAGATCAGAAGGTAAAAATTCCTGGGATTCTTTAGTGACTTAAGTACTAAGTTTACAGAGAATGGTGACCAATGTTTGGGATGATAAAATACGATGAGACTAAATTAACTTTCTGTTTTCGGAAACCTGTTTCAGCAACTATACCAGATCCTGACAGACTTTGATATCCGGTTTTATATGTATGAGCTACTGAAGGTAAGTGACATTCATACTAAACAGTAGATTTTTTTCACGTATATTCATTAAAAGGAAAGTTTTTGTAGAGGACAAAGAGATCTCAGACAGACTCTTGATACTTAGAAAATGTAGTGAGGTTGGGGTTTTGTTGTTGTGGCTGTTTCAACTTACACTGAGATCTCTGTTGCAGGATCTTTACACAGAAACTTTCTCAGTGGAACTGGGAAAGATGGTCAAGTCAAGCGGTACTAGGGACATGACACCAGAAATCAGAACCTTCTTAGTAGATTTTGTTGGCCCTTGAGTTTTCTTTTTGCTGCTTAATTAATGCTATTGGTTTTCACTGTATAACAAATCACCCCAAACGTAGTGATTTAAAATTTTTTTTTTTATTATTTCTCAAAGTTCTGTGGGTCAGCTGGGTGAGTCTTTTAGTCTGGGTCAACTTTACGGGAGCGCGTTGGTCCAGGATGGCCTCGTTCACATATCTGGGGTGGCAGCTGGAAGAGCTCAAGGCTTGTCCTCCAGAGGGGTTAGTCTAGGCTGCTGCTTCCCACAGTGGTCTCTGGCTTCTTAAGAGCATGGGGGCAAAGTCTGATGTGTGAGCACTTCTCAAGCTTCTGCCGGTATGAATGTCTACTAAGTGCCCTGGTGGCCAGAGCAGATCATGGGCCAGGCCTGGATTCAAAGGGTGGATGGGAAGAGCATTGAAGTCACAGGGTGGAGGGACATGCGTACTGTGATGGGAGGCATTTGCGGCCTTCTTTATCTTGCCATCTCTCCTAGTCCCTTCCCAAATTCCCCTTTGGCCCTGACTGACCTTGACATGCAAAAAGGGGTGATGCATGGTTGGTCTTTCTAGGAGACTTAGTAATCCCAGGATGAAAATTTTGAAACATTATTGGTTGTTGGAGGAATGATCTTTTTTAGCTTGCCTAGGTAAGCAGTTAGGTAAAGAATTCTAAAAAGCTTTGTAAAATGGGATAGATGAATGGTTCCTAAGTTGTTTTGGGTCATGGATCACTAAGAATCTAATGAAAACATAAATGCCTCTGTGTGTGTGTGTGTGTGTGTGTGTGTGTGTGTGTGTGTGTGTGTGTATATACAGTGTTACCTAAAGTTTTATGGGGGGTGTGGGTCTCAATTCAAAAACCTCTGAAAGAGTAGAGATGACTAAGTTATTGACATTATTGAAGAACATCGCCAAAATTGAGTTTTGGTGGGCTTGTGAACAGTTGCTTAAACAAAATCCCAGATTAAGGCTAAGCTTTAGGGAATGGGGGTTTGAAGAATGGCTCTGTAAAGTGAATGCATTTTCTTACAAGCACTTGCACAACCCACGTGTCATTGGTACCAAGGTGGTGGATTTAGGTGGATCACTCTTAAAACTGATGGATCTTTCTTTTGTCAGTAAGATCAGAAACATGTGGGGGTAGAGTTTGGTGTATCACACCGTTCTCTGTGTCCTCTCCAGACCAGAACTGAAGGCCTTGATGGGGAAGAGGTTTGTAGTGCTGTGGTCTTGTGAGCTGTCAGGCCAGCTCCTTTCCTGGAGGCGCTTTCCAGAGAACCCCCTACAGTCATTCGATGAGAGCTATGATCCAAATCTACCACCTAGTTATTTTTTTTAAGGTGTTAAGATTTTGTGGCTTTCACTTAGTGCACACCAAAGGTGAAGATTTATAACCCAGCACTGTTGTCCTTAGATCGGGTAAAGACATCCTGATGACAGGTCTTCGCAAGCTGGTGATTCAGATGATACTCTGTGTCTGACGTCCCTTCTGCTTTCTGGAGGTAGCAGCTAGGCAGTAAGGGCTTTCTTCCTGCTAACGAGGCACAGAACCCCAGATGAAGCTTGAAAAATGTCTTTCATGCTTAATGGTCAGATAATACCAGATTTTAAAACTGAAATAACTCCCCAAGGAATTTAAAAGCATGTCAGTAATTCCACAGGGAGTCTGACTAGTGAACTTGGCTAAAGAATTAACTCTTTTACTACACTGGTTCAGCCTCTGCTTTCCTCAGATATGTCTCATGTCCTAGGTATTATGGTCCTAATTAGTTCATTACTCTGGGTGAAGACTAGGCAAAATAACAGAATCAACACTTGCTGAATTTTCTCTTTGAGGGGGGAAATGAGGAGGAGGAAAGGGAAATATTTAGCTTCTACTGAAAATGGAAGAAACTGAGGCTGAGGGCTATGAGGGGTTGGTTGCTGGGTACACAGTCTGGTCTCCTGATTCGAATCAGGGAGGTCTGTCCTCAGGAGCCCTGGTTTCATAAGACATTGCCACAAAGCCACTGCGGAATCTTGCTACAACTGTTGTTGTGAAACAAAGGAAAAAATTAAATTGAAGTAGAACTTTCATAAATGAACAAATCTTAAGTGTACAGGTTTTTGGATTTCCAGTAAGTAAAACCTTCACCATACATGGTACTATGCTGTCCCAATATAGTAGCTCTTGCCCACAGGTAGCTACTTAAATTTTAATTAAAATTTAAAGTTCCATTGCTTAATCACAGTAGCCACATTTCATGTATTCAGTGGCCTCATGTGCCATATTGGGCAGTGCAGATATTTAGAATATTTCTGTCATTGCAGAAAGTTCTGTTGGACAGGGCTGGTCAAGAATATTATGTGTACGCCAAAAGGCTCTCATCTGCCCCTTCTGTTCAGTATCCCCTCCTCTGAAGAAAATGTCGTCACTTTTACAACCAAGTTTAGTTTTGTCTGTTTTTAACCTTCATATAAAAAAACATCATACTCTGTGTCTGGGGAAAGCAAGATTTTCTTGTTCCCAGAATACAGATCCTAGGGATCATTTTCGGACTTACACATTCTCTCCCATGTAAAAATGCCTAGTCCGGTGCTTCACAACCAGGTCAGTTTGGCAACATGTGGAACCATTTTTGGTTGCCACAGTTTGGAGGAGTGCTACTGGCATCAACATTTGTCCAGAGAAAATAGAGAATGACCAGTAACACATGAAAAAATGTTCAACTTCGGTTACTCATTAAGAAAATATAATTCAAATCCACAATGAGATCCCCCTTCAAACCTGTCAGAATGGCAGTAATTACAAAGATGAACCGGTGACCAGCACTGGCGATGATGTGGAGAAACTGGAGCCTTCGTACGTTACTGATGGGACTGTAAAGTGGAGCGGGCATTTGGGAAGACAATCAGGAGATTCTTAAAAAGTTTGATGTAAGCCACCCCGAGGAATCTGCATAAAGAAAAGAAAGCCTACACCCTCTCAAAGACCCGTGCATGAATGTTCATAATAGCTGACAACTGGAAACAGCTCCAGTGTCCATCGACTAGTTTGTCCACACAGTGGAATACCTCTCAGCAAGAAGAAAGTAACGAAAGAATCTCAGCAACATGCCAAGCGAAAGAAGACGGACAAAGTGCTGTATATTACATATTTCCCTTAATGTCCAGAAAAGACAAATCTGTAGTAACAACAGGTTTGTGGTTAAGGCTGAGTTAGGGGGCAAATGGGAGTGGGGACTGATCACAGGCAAGCTAAAGGGGAATTCTTGGGAACATGGTGAAGACTGGATTATGGTAAGAGTTGTACAACTCTATAAATATGCTTCAAAAAGTATTGACTTGTGCACCTAAAAATCTTACCTGCATATCCTTGATCTTCTAGGAAGCAATATCCTCCCTTAGAGTAAAAATATAATGTTTCTTTTTTAACTTTTTTAAATGTTTATTATTTATTTTTGAGAGAGGGAGAGAAACAGCATGAGTGGGGGAGGGGCAGAGAGAGAGGGAGACACAGAATCCGAAGCAGACTCCAGGCTCCGAGCTGTCATCACAGAGACTGACGTGGGCTCGAACCCACCAACTGTGAGGTCATGACCTTAGCCAAAGTCCATGCTTAACCAGTTGATCCACCGAGGCGTCCTCAGAATATAATTCTTAAAGGCCAGCTGCCTCAAAGATTATTTTTAAATTATTTTTTTAATGTTTATTTTTGAGAGAGAGTGCGTGCGAGCAAGCAAGCAGGGGAGGGGCAGAAAGAGAAGGAGACACAATTTGAAGCAGGCTCCAGCCTCTGAGCTGTCAGCACAGAGCCTGACACAGGGCTCAAACCTACGAACCATGAGATCATGACCTGAGCAGAAGTCAACGCTTAACCGACTAAGCCTCCCAGGAGCCCCTCGGGTATTATTTTTAAAGGAAAATACTAGTACTAGAATACTTGTTAATCTCAAAAGTCCACGTAGGGCACTTGGCTAAAACACAAACCACGTTGAACGATAGGCTTAGATATCATCCTTCCTGTCCACAGCGATTCTTGCATGGCATTTGAACCCCCTATCGGAGGTGACTCTAGTGGGTTTCCCAGATCTGGTTTTAAACCTGTTGAAATAGACCAATAGAATGATGTATAATTTCTAAATCTAGGTGGCTGGTGAAGTGTTACCTACTACAAGTAGGAGGAGTGTCCAAAGTGTCTCTGTCTCCTTTTTAACATAGCATCCTCTCCACCAGCTGGCAGCATAGTGGGCAGGGAGCAAGAGATGCCTTCTGACCGCATTTATTCTCATGTTACAGACCGTAAGCTGCATTTTGGGAGATACTAAGTCATGCTATCATAAATACAAATATGCTTGCATTGGGGGTTGGTAGACAGTTTGCTTACTTTCCTCTGTGTTTTCTTATCTAATAGGCTCTGGATTACTGCCACAGCAAGGGAATCATGCACAGGGATGTGAAACCTCACAATGTCATGATAGATCACCAACAGAAAAAGGTACCATTGCAGCCAGGCAGCAGCAAGGCTTTCCTTGGAAGGCTTAGGGCTGACCAAAATGGCGGCCGGTACTGAGGTGGTACTGGAGGCTCACGCCTGCTCCTTTGGCGGACTTGTGTCACTGATACTTCTTAGTCTCCGGTGTTGCTTTCTACTTTGCATAAGTGTAGTACACAAGCTGACCCTAACTATTGGCCCTTGTTTATTTTGGTCATGGTTTTCTGGAGGGCCTTATAAAGAATCCACAGCTCATGGTTTCTACTTCTTTTAATGACCCTCAGACCAGTCTGCCTCCCTTAAAAGTACACTTGGCTCCCTCCTTATTTTGATGTTCAATTCTGGTTGTCCCTGACTGGTGAGTAAATGAACCAGCTACTTAGATTAATGAAAAGCTGGAGCAGTGCTTCAATCCTGGACTGGGGTGTACGTCCTTTCTGTTGTGGCTAGAGCTTACAATGGAAGCTATTAATGATGGGGGAACGCATTATACATGCAAGTGCTATGGAGGCGGGAAGAAAAGCTTAAGCCTTATTGATCTAAAGAGAATGAGGAGCCCAGGATCATTTAAATTTTCAGAAAGAGAAAGCACGTAAGATTCTGAATGCTCTGCTCAAGAAACGACCTCTTCCACAGTTGCTGAAAGTGATTTTTACCAGCGCGCTTGCTGACATTTTTTACATGGCCCATGTAAACGATAGCCAGTGTGGTGGGGCCTTGTTCTAAGGCACAGGCGTCTCGAACTACGCTGCTTTACATGTTCGATTTCTGCCATGTTCGCAGCTGCGACTGATAGACTGGGGCCTGGCAGAGTTCTACCACCCCGCCCAGGAGTACAACGTCCGCGTCGCCTCGAGGTACTTCAAGGGCCCGGAGCTCCTCGTGGACTATCAGGTAAAGCTGTTAGCCAAGCCCGTGCAGTCGGGTGTGTTGTCTTAGTGCTTCTCCTCATTCGCTGTTTATTGAGTCAGTTGGGATACATTCAAGGCCCCACCCCGAAGTGATCATTTCAAATTTTTCTTAATGACTTTTTTTTTTTTTTTGCTTTGAATTGTAAAATATCTGCGAAGGTCAACCTGAAGACTAGAAATTCAGACCTGAAAACTGCGTGTGTAACACCCTCACTGACAGGCCAACCTTATTTCCCTCAGATGTATGATTACAGCTTGGACA
This sequence comes from Suricata suricatta, assembly GCF_006229205.1. Lineage (NCBI taxonomy): Eukaryota > Metazoa > Chordata > Mammalia > Carnivora > Herpestidae > Suricata > Suricata suricatta. The sequence goes on from NC_043715.1 coordinate 25,490,976, forward strand.
TGTGGAGTTTGGGCTGTATGTTAGCAAGCATGATCTTTCGAAAGGAGCCCTTCTTCCACGGACAGGACAACTATGACCAGGTGAGCAAACACTAACCCCTCCCCGTGTGGGGGCAGGAGCCGAGAAAACGGAGTGCTTTGACAAGGATGCTACCTTTGAGCCACTAAGATCGTCGAATGTCTGCACATAAGTTTTCCTTGCGGGTAAAGAATTTCATGAAATTTTGTCTGTGGTTACCAGGTCCCCAAACATACACAGACAGATAAAGCAATATCATGCCCAACTTCCCGAGTCGTTACCATTAAAGGCAGTTTGGAAATTTGCATTCTCTGAACATTGTGTCCATGGGTCTGCTGCCCGTTGGCCCCAGGCTGCAGTCTGTATCTGGTCCCTGGAAGTGCAGTGTTGTGGATGTCCCCTGATTCCGTGGGACAGCGCCTCACTGGCTTGCAGTGAGCCCTGTGCTCAGTGATTTGGTCAGTTTGTTTTGTGTTTCAGCTTGTTCGCATTGCCAAGGTTCTGGGTACAGATGAGCTGTATGGGTATCTGAAGAAGTATCACATAGACCTAGATCCACACTTCAACGATATCCTGGGACAGTAAGTAAGAGAGCGGGAGAGAGAAGGAGGGTTTTAACTTCACCCCCATTTCAGAAGTGGGAATGTTCGCTGAAATCACTGGCTAATCAATAGCAAAATTGAAATACGCTTCTTTATTCCCATGTGTATTTTTTTAACTTGTTTTTTGAGAGATATTTGGGCACTGTTTACATGTGTCTTTTGATCATTGTATTTCTCCAAGAGATAGTCTGTCAGTCAGTAAAAAATTGAAGACAAAATGCTTTTACAGAAACCAGCTTTCTGGTACAGCGTATGCTTATTTTAGAAAGTTGTGATTCTTCTAGGAGTAAGAGTTATAATTTTTCTTGTTTGGTGTAATGGATTTTCTACAAGATTTTCAGGTACAGTGCAATCGTGTTGAAAAGTAAATGCGCTGACAATTTACAAACAGTGTTTTATGGAACCTCTGTGTTTCTGAGGCTACCTCTCTAAATATTTCTGCCGAACAACAAAAATAACTCCGTCACCTCTGTGCCTCACCAGAATTGACTAAAAGCATGAGGCTTAAAAAATGATCTAGAAAAGTGCCACAAACACTGAGTCAGATGTAGAAGTTAGGGCTAATTTTATTTACCAGTCAGAGAGCACAGTTTTTATTTCAGGATGCTGCATGTGTACCTGTGCGGGGGAGGGGCAGGTACCAGGCGTGAGGTCCCACGAGCTTGGAATCGTGCATTAGTCCAAGATGTTGGCTTTACCCGTAACACATCAGGTCCATGCTGGATTTAATCTCAGAATGCTGTTGCTTCCCTTTCTACTCAGACATTCGCGGAAACGCTGGGAAAACTTTATCCATAGTGAGAACAGACATCTCGTCAGCCCCGAGGCCCTAGATCTTCTGGACAAACTTCTGCGATATGACCATCAACAGAGACTGACCGCCAAAGAGGCCATGGAGCACCCATACTTCTGTGAGTCTCCAGGGACTGTTCTCAGGGGCATAGCTTACTGAAGGAAAAATACTTCCTCACTTTATCTTGGGTATCAGTCAAGAGAATACTAGGTATTTGTATTGAATCGTCCCAAGAATCTGGCCTCGTTAGTTCTAGACTACTGAGACGACTTTGCAGTTGATCTGCAGCGGGGTTTGCCTGTTCACTGCCTTAGCTCCCGTGAGTCCTGTCTGCGTACCATTCCCTGTGGCCCTGAGCGTACGGATCACAAGTATCTAAAATTTGTTTTCAAATGTATGTATTTATATGGAATCCTAACCAGAGGTATTCTTCCCCTCAAAAACCAAGTAGTTATAGTTAAAAGTGATAAGGTGACTGGTATATTTTCAAAGAAGGAAATGAGTTAAGTAAATAAAAGGAATTTGAGGAAAGGAAAGCAGGTATGCAAGGACCTTACTAAAATCCCACCTGCATTAAAGAATTTTTAGGTCTCGCTTCAAAGGTGTGCATGTATTCACTGCATGTGGGCGCTTACTGTCTGCATGCGTTCAGCCCTCCTCACACGCACCCATAAAAAATATCTCAAATAAACTTTCCCCTTAATTGTTGGCTACATGAGCTGAGTTCGTCCAGGCACAGAGGAGGCTGGGGTGAAAGGTTATGGGACCCGTCTCTTTTCACTCTCTAAGTCGAGAAGACCATCAGCCTGTTGCTTGGCCAGTAGGCTATCTTCCCTTCTTCCCCCACCCCTCTGGAGATTAAACAAATTTTACCTGATTTATTAAAATACATCTTGAACCTCTTGGCCAATAAGCATTAGTAGACAGCAGACTGGAAAGGTTTGACGCTTCAATCTTCGCGACCTCAGACCAGTGCGGCTCAGGTGTCCTCTTTCCAGTCTCTGGCGCAGGAGGCTGTGTGCACCCTTTGAGTTAGATCAGACTAAGAACTCCAGTGTTGTATAGTAAGTAAGTCGTGATTCATCTACTTTTCTGAACACACATTCTGTAAAAGAAAAAAAAAAAAACTTTCAAATGACTGTTGCTTAAAATTGATAGGTTTTCTAATGGCTCTTTTCATTCCCTCTGCTCCAGAATGCTCATTAGTGCACATGATTTGAAGAAATTGGGGGTTGAATATGACAGTATTCAAGGAAAAGAACACATAAGAAAATTAGTAGTAATTTGAAACAGTGGGAAGTTAGTGTTTTCTGGGCGTCTCATTTCCATGGCTCTCAGAGATTGAACTTGGCTTCTGAGGGAAGTGTAAGAGTTGACTATAGGAGCAAATTTCCCTGATCATTTTTCAATATCTGGTTTTTGTATAACCTTAGCTCTGTAATTTGCTTTCATTTTTTAATGTTTTAAAAAAAATTGTTAGTGCAAGTAAAGAGAGAGTCAGAGAGAGAATCCTAAGCAGGCTCCGCGGTGTCCATGCAGAGCCCAACACAGGGCCCAGATTCACGAAACTGAGATCACGACCTGAGTCGAAACCAAGAGTCAGATGCTTAACCATCTAAGCCTCCCAGGCGCCCCTGGTTCTGTGATTTCTGTTGCTCTTCCGACTGTCTTTCCCACCAGTCTGTCTCTCTGTCTCCCTTTGGAGGGGGTCTGTCATGATGGTGTGTCCCTCACGTAGCAGGCCTGATTCAGCTGACTTGTGTCCCGTTTCCCTGCAGACCCCGTGGTGAAGGAGCAGTCCCAGCCTTGCGCGGACAACGCTGTGCTCTCCAGTGGCCTCACAGCAGCCCGGTGAAGACTGGGAGGCGACGGGTAATGCGGCATTGATGCTTGCCAATAAAACCAACCAACCAAACACAAATCTTGAAGGAAACTACAATGTGATAAAAAGAAGTTCTAGTCATTCCTTCTAAATGCAAAGAAGAGTAAAGACCTAAATGTCAAAACGAAGAAAGAAATCCCCCAGTACTAGTTACTACAGGGAGCCGCCGCCCCGGCAGTGTGACGCTGCACATAGTTCAGGATCTGAGGGAACGCTCCCTTTGGAATGCATGGGAGATGAGAGACTCGGAGTTGTTGTACATTTACCTTTATTTAACAGGAGACCACTGTTGAATTAACCCGTTCAGTCAACAAGCTCTGAATATCTGACTTCCTATCTATTCCACTGTGGTCTGGGTTTCCTTTGGTGAGATTCAGGCTCAAGTTTTAGCAAAACGTCAGCAGTCTATACTGACACACCAGCCTCATTTACGAAAAGGAGATATTAAAACAGTGACAGTATTTTTTTTTTTTAAGCTCTTTTACAAATTCATGTTTTATGTATTTTTTTATGACATGAGCTCTCTAGGAAATGTACCTCATCCCTGCTGTTTTCTTCTAAGTGTGTTCATTTGGGAGCAAACCGCAGTCACTCTCACAGGGGTCCCCTTTGCTGTCAGAAGGCTTCACTTTAAACCTTGTGACACTGTGTCCAGGGCCATCTGTCTCCTCAAAAGTTCGATGCAAAGTGCATAACTTGGAGCTCACTGTAACCTTTGTTGATTTGCCTAACCATAAAATCTTGTTGCTATTTTTTCCGTGTAGCCTTTTTTTTTTCCTTTTGCAGCCTTGTAAGGAAAGCCCCACCATTTCCCAGCACATACATCTGTGTGTGTGTGTGCGCCTGTTTTAATGCACCTCTCTGAAACAGAGACTTTTTGGTCACAAGCATAGTGAAAGCTGGAAAGTCAGTCTTCAGGCGGGCTGGGGAGGGAGAGAAACATCCTGTTAAAGTGTATTTAGGAAAGACCTGTCGGGTGAGAGAAAGGTGCTCCCACCACCACCCCTCTTTTGGCCTCTTTCTGTCCCCAAGAGCAGCAGTTTCCCTCTGTAATCAGGGTGACCTGCGCTTCTCCGCTCCGAGAGGTACCACATGAATGTGATGGCAGAGCGGAGTCTTTCTCACGCGCAGGGACCGAGCAGAGCATCCCGCGAGGGGCCTGGGGAGGAAGTTAGAGCTCGTAGAGCGAGTGTCAACACTTGGGATCCGTGGCGCTAGCCTTCATGTTAGCAAAGGAAGCTAGATTCTGCTTTAAAAAGTTAAAAAAAAAAAAAAATAGGGCTGATTTCATTTTGGGGACTTGTCACCAGTATGGTTTGCAGGCAGTCCCCCCTCACCCCAGCGCAGAGCCATGCCACAGCTGTGGGGACTTGACAGCCAGGCCAGAGCTGGGGGTGTCTACGCACGTCATACTTTAGGATTTCATTATTAACTATTTAATAATGCCATACATTTTTATAAGGTTAGATTGTGTGTTTGAAAACATCTGTTTACATTCCATATTCCAATAAAATCATATTGGTATTGGTAGCAGGTCCTATCTCTACATGTAGATTTCTGTTTTTGTTGTTTGCTCAGTGGGGATTTAAAATGCAAATAAAACTCTTCACTAGAGTTGAGCTTACAGATTAAAACTTAAAAATAAGACCCCAAAGCCAGGAAATGCATTCAGTTAAGGGTCGCATACCGAGGCTACCTGCCTGTGTCGCACCTTCTGTATATTGACGTGTACATTCGTTCCACCTGAAAGGCCAAGCCAAGGCGTGAGCTCGCAGCTGGACCTGTATTGGCACGTCAGGCAGCCTTCCGATGTGCCCCTCGAGGCAGCACTGTTGGTGATTATCAGGGAGATGTGCCACTGTGTGTCTTTTTTGCCCTACCTCTCATCTCCCCCTTTCTCACCCATTCTCTTGCCTCCCACCTTTTTTTTTTTTTAAGTTGTCTGTCTGTCTGGACGAGGCAGGGAGAGCATAGTGGAGGGTCGTGGTCAGGTAGCAACCCCGTTTTTCCACTTGGGTTCCCCAGAGGCAGTGAAAGCATCCTGAGGAGTATAGTCGGGTGATGTGCTCCAGCCTCCCTCTGTGGATGATGACTTAGTAGGTGCAAACACCGCTAACCCGCCTGCCCGGCGGCTCCAACACTGGAATCATCTTCCTTCTCGTGTACGCTTTACTTTTCTGCCACCTATGCTCTTCACTTCTCTTCCTGCCTTAGCATCGCTGAGTTTCAAATGCCTGCCCCGAGTCTGGTCTTGACATTTAGCTGGCCGCTGGCTGACTATATAGGTGGTTCTTTCCCTAACTGAAGTGATTCCTGTCTGGACCTTTTTTCTTGTTGCCCATCTCTAGAGCCACTCTGTGTCCCGACGTACCTAGCTCCCCCAAGATTTCAGAGTGCTTACCTGGGTTGGGAGGTGGTCATAGGGAGTTCAGGGCAGTGGGGCTGGGAGGGCAGGGGAGAGAGAGAGAGGGTGTGTGGGTGTGGGAATCTGTTCTTATATTTAGACTAAGCCAAGATAGATTTGCCTACCCACAATCCTTTTCGATCAGCATATTATTTCTTAAACTCATATCAGTAATTTTTATTAGGCATTTTGTTTGCTTTGTTACCTTATAACAGGTTAAAGTGCCTACGATAAGGACTTAATTTCCTAAAGAAAAGCAAAAAATGTGGGGAACAGGGTAGTGTTACACTGTCATCTCAGGGACTGCCTGTGTTCGACAACATAGGCCTGGTATGGTGAGAACAGGAAGTTCCTGTGCCAGGATCAGTGCTGATCAGCCACAAGTGAGCATAGGCGCGAGGCTTCACTTCAGCTGACAAGTCCCATGGCAAGGGCAGGACTGAAACGCCACGTGATATATTCATCTGTAGTTCGCTTGCAGTTCGCTCTCCCCTGGATCATATCAGCTGCCTGCTCTTGTCCTGTCCCTGTGGGAGGTGACTGGGTGGGAGAAGCCAAGTGGACAGTGCAGACCAGCATTCCTCGGTCTTCTCACCAATTAGAGCAGTACCATCGGCGGCTCTCAGAGGCGCCTAAATTCTGGCCGCTGTGCCAGGTCTAACAGACATTCTCGAGCGCATCGCCGTTCACAGGGCTCAAAGCTGGTACGTCCCCTTGCGGAGAAGGCAGGGACTCGGACTGCTTGGATGCAGGAGACAAAGAGCTTGTAATCCTTAGGGGCTCGGGGAGGAGGTGGTAAAAGGAAAGGGAGCCAATAAGAAAAACAGTCAAGGGGTAGGTCTTGGGGGAACATGACTTCTTGAGAGAGTCAGGGGGCACCACCTTCATGATGTGGAATGTGCCCTGAGCCGAGCACTGCCCCTGGAGAGGTTCCGGCATAGCTGGAAGGCTGCGCCCTCAGACACCAGCCGAGTCCCAGAGAGCTGGCGGCCGGGGCCTCGGTCCGCACCCACTCAGGGAAATGACTTAGGTTCTCCCAGGTGCTGCATTGAGGATGGAAGCAAAACTGTTTGGGAAGCAGCAGTTGGAAGGATTTTTATATGTGCATTGGAATGGTTCAAAGCCCACTTAGCAGTTTCAGTTCAGACTGAGTGATTGGTCGAGAAACCTGCATTCCCACACGAGTGCCCGCAGGAAAATGCAATCTTCCCTCCTACAGATGAATTGGGGTGGATCAGAGTTAAGTTCATTGAAATAGAAACCCTTCCAAAAGCAGAAGCAGGGTGCACAGGAGCACACGGGGAGCCAGAGGTTTCAGTGAGCTTAATAAGTCTAAGAGGGCACAATGTCCCGCCTTTGAAAATCAATGCCAGGGTGGGAGGAGGGGAGGGGAGGTGGCGGCGAGACATCTGGCTGAGGAAACCAGTAGTAACACGCGCGTTTGAGCTCTATGGATGTGTTCGCGGAAACAACAAGCAGGTGCTGTGGAGGCTGGGTGACGTGATGCGATGGGTCGTACAGCCGATGCCATGAGTACTTTTGTGTAGAGACTCAACAATGTGCTACAGATGTGATACTGAATCCTGAACTGCATGTATTGGGGATTGTTTGGGGAAAAAAAACTTTCATTGAATCAATAAATTAACAGTTTTGCACTTGCTGGCTTTTCTTGCTGTAAATGGTGACTAAGAGGTTGGGACAGAAATCTGGACACCCCGTGGGAAGCTTGGATAAATCTTCAAGAACCGTGGAGCCAACTGTTTCCTTCTGTTTGCAGAAGAGCAACGCTGCCGGGGTTGCGATCCCTTGCAAATGACCACTGCAGGCACACTTGGCCACCTCTTTGTATCGCTGGATGACCAATGTCTGATTGATGTGCTGCTGCCCTTAGAGAATAGACACGTGCCATGTTAAATCTCATTTTCATAAATAAAAATGTTGATAACCACCAGCTTCCCAAGCAGGAGACAAGCCACTGCTATGAGGCCCTTAAACTTGTATTTCCTGTCTCCTGGGGGAGCGGAGGGCAAACCTTGAACTGGAAAGATGTGTGTTTGGGGGTTGGAGTTAATCAGCACCGTCGTGTGGAGATTTCCTTTATCAAGAGAGATGGGACTAGAGTGGTGTCATGTGGGGCCTGTGCTGTTTCTTGCTACTTGCTCCGGAATCGCCCTCCTCAGGCACCTGCTTCTGGGATTGGCCCAGTTTAGTGCACAACTGTAACCTTTGTGGCTGAGCGTTGTGCATTTATGAGAACCTCACCCCACCCCCACTCTTTGAATCAAGAGCAGGCACATGCTATTGTGTGTCTGTCTGCATTTGGCAGATGGTGGTGTCTTTAGTGTGCTTCTCACAGACGGGACCGTCGGTGGTGCTGGATGCTTGGAAATCAGTTACTGCAGTGCTTAAAGGCAAATAGCCCTCTCTTTCTTGAACCTCAGGCACCACGTGGCCTTTCTCAAGAATCTAGAACCCTTCCTTTACCCAGAGAAAGTTCTCATGAAGCGCTGTTTCTGTGACCGCTTCCCAGGGGCACAGTCCTTCGTCTCGTTGCTGTAGTGCCGATATCTGAGACGCTACTTCTAGAATTCTGCTGGCGTCTCACCACCCACCTCACCGTGCTGGACATGGAAGGGAAAATGGGGTGTCAGGCCATGCCACACACTGCTCCCAGGGGAGCGTTAAATATATTTGAGCTCCCTTTTTGCTCTTTGTTTACATTAGTGGACTGGGCACTTTCCTGGTGTAAATACAGTCCTTTGATTATTAGTCCCAACACGTCCCCGGTACATGTGGTTAGGGCTGATGGGATGCAGAGTTGGACTGCTGAGCCTGTCGCTCAGCTTGCTCAGAACAGTCGAGAGGCCTCAGTGCCTGGACCCAGGAGGCAGGGAGGAGACGGGCACACATGCTGTGTCCGGACCTTTCCCCTTGCCCTCCCAGAAATCCACGGCCAAGACCACCTCTGCTAGTAGTGATCACAAGAGGGAGGAAGAGGGTATTACTCGAAACCCGAGACGGAGTTAGTTCTTACAAGGTTTTCCACACACTGGCTCGGGACAGTCAAGCTTGCACACTGTTCCCAGCACTCTTCGAGAGAAGGAAGCCACAGGCAAGTGGAGGCCTGTCCTCCCTCCGGGTCAGATTGATTAATGCCGTCTTTCCCCTCCTCCCATCTCTTTCCCCAGGTCTGTTGCGGTTCCTCCCACTTTTCCATAAGCAGAACAAGAACCAAATCAAACGTCTTAACGTGTGTAGAGCGATCACGTTCCGTGAGCAGACACAAAATGGTGGCAGGTTTGGCGAGCACGAACCAGACCAACTGAAGGGCAGCCCACCACCGTTATTTCAGACCTCACTTCCGAATGTAAAAGGTTCACACGCCTTTGGCTTCCTGTTGACTTCCTCCTGACCCAGAAAGCATGGGAAATGTGAAGGGTATGCAAAATGGTTGTTGGTTACTATTGCTCCCCCATGCCCCTTGACTCGGCCCGTGGCCACCTGTTTTTCCAGCAGACCGTGTTAACTGGCCGGCCACAGACTCCGCAGTGGGGAACAGGGGCAATCTACGGCATGACGGGCAGTTACATATTATAATTTTGAAAGTATATATTATTGAATAAAAGTTTTTAAAAGAAATGTATGGAGAGTTTTCAGTGTGGAAGGGGCCGTTAACCAAGACCCGTGGCCACAGAGGACCGAGTGGAATGGAAGAGCAGGTTCTAGCCAGAGGAAAGCAGGGGGAGTCCCAGAGGTGAGAAGGGCTGGTTTGAGGGATGCTCTTGGCCAGGGATGGGAAGTTGAACAGGTACGGTGAACTAATCCTGGGAACGGGGCAGACTCCAGTAGACTGGACGAGCCAGGGAAGCCATGTTTTGCCTTGACCCTTCCTCTAACCCATTGATCAGGCCGTAGATAAACATCATCTCTAGTGACGTCCGGAAGATGCCTCGGCCTCTTCTGTGCTTTCCTTTTGCTGGTGTCCCCATAGACCATTCCACGTCCCCATTTTGCCACTCTGCCCTGTCGCCCTTTCTGGAAAAGCATATTAGCTTGGAGGCTGGTGGGGTGTGCTGTCCACCAGTAGGGAAGGGGCCAGGGGTCTCAGGGCCAGATCCGAGGGCTGCTTTGGGTGGTAGTCAGAAGCTCCCGTGAGCTGGAGGGAAAGGGGGCCCGCTCCGCTGTGAGAGAGGGTGCAGCGGAAGCCCCACTTGCATTTGTTGAGGGACACAGAGGAAACCTGCCTTACAAATGAGCCCTCCGAGGACAGCTGTGCCATGGGGAGGTGAAGGTGGCCATATCCTGGTGGCTGGCCTGCGTGGCCTCTGGCTGTGGCCTGCGTCCTCCCACAGCCTGTAGAGAGCCCGAGCGACGGGCAGACCCCGACACCCCAGCAGCTCAGGGGTGCCCACTATTCTCCACACAAGCCACTTGTTCCCACAACATTCCTTCTGTCTTTGCTGCTTGTCCTGCACAGGTGACTGTGGGAACGCAGGTGTGGACACACAGTTTCTGAAGCAATTGTGGGGGGAAAGCAAAGAGGCCCCTCGGGGTCACCACAGCGTCACAGTGGCCCCTGGAGCAGCTTCTGTCGTATCCAAGCAGTTCCACAGGTGTGGGAGCCCGAGAGAGTGCCTGCCCCCTGCCCCCGGACAGCAGCGAGGAGGGCCCGCAGGCCCACCGCCAGCAGACTGTAAGGCCGACAGGACACCAAGCGGCTGGACTTGGGACTCTGCGGCGCCACCACTGGCCTGGTTTCCTCAAGCAGGCACTCCCTAGCCGCCGCCCTGTTGACTCCAGGCTCTACAGATTTCTCTTGGTCTCCCAGGTCTCTGGGACAGCATCTCAGTGCCTCCTTATAACAGGCACGTCCCCAAAGGTCCTAAAGACACAGTGCTTTGTGCATACATGTTTATCTATGTAGCACGTTACCTCCGTGGTGACCCGCTGGCATCCGAGGGCCTTCCCAGACCAAAAGGGTCTCTTCAGAGTAGATACAGTTGACTGACTTGGGAATTCTTAGATGCCATGCAGAGCTTGAACGTTAGCTCCCTATTTATCTTCCCAACCAAGGCGCTAACTTCCCACTGGGAGAGTCTAGTTCTCTGGAAACCTCTCCAGCATATCCGATAAGTTTCTTTTTTTTGTGGGTGATTACCGTTGGGTGGGAGAGAGGTTGCAAAATGAAGAATGAAGAGAAAGGAGGAGTTTTTGCTTAGGCTTTTTGGACCTTGAGAGAAGGGGACAAGGGACCTGCTTACCCAAAAAACAGTCTCTAAAGCTCATCCACAAAGTGCCTGGAGATTCAGAATATCAATTCACATCTTTCAAGGGCCCTGCTTGTGTTTAGGTTGTTTGAAGTAATGTTCATTTAACTTTTCTGATTACCAAAGTAATATGTGCTCATGGTAAGGAATTCTGAAAGCCGTGCCCCCACCACATGCACGTATGTGGGGCACACACACACACACACACACACACACACACACACACAACTTTCCTCCCTTGGAGGTAACTATGGTGAAATTTGGTGTATATCTTGTGATTTTTTTTTCCTTTATGTTTACTAACATTTAGAAATCATAACACTTTTTATTTTTACAGAAATGTAACCAAACTACATTCTTTCTTTTTTTTTTTTTTCAACTTGTGCTTTCACTTAGTTGTGACGGTGTTACTGTTAGCCTGTATAGACCTCCCTCACCCCGTTTTGTGGCTGCACGGGGCTCCACTACATGGCGTACGACGGTTGAAGCCGTCCCTTCCTGGTGATAGGCTTTTCCCAGTACTGTTACCAGTTTTGCTGCAATGAACAAATCTGCATATACGTTTTAACACGGTATGTGCGTTTGTGAGATAAGATCTTAAAAAGGAAGAACTGTGCCGTATGTTTTGTTTTGTTTTGTTTTAGAAAGGGCATTGCTATGATTCAGAGAAAGCAGTCTTCTCTTCCCTTTTCCCACTGGTTTAGGTTGGAACTGTGATGCCTTTAGTCATGGAATTCTCATCAGGCTCTGTCAGGCACTTGGGACATAGTGCCCAGAGTCTTTGAGCTTTCCAGGGTAACAGGACTGTTTGAGACCTGAAAAAAGAAAAGGTGTTGGTGCTAACATAAGAAAGTTATGAAATAAAAAACTAATAAATGTAATTATATGTCTTTCCAACCCTGTGAGCGTCATTGTTATTTGCTTTAAGAAATATTTTTCTTGGGGCACCTGGGTAGTTCATTCAGTTGAACATCCTGCTCTTGGTTTCGGCTCAAGTCATGATCCCAGGGTCGTGGAATCAAGCCCGGCATGGCATCAGGCTCCACGCTTAGCATGGACTCTCTCTCTCTTTCTCCCTCTGCTCCTCTCCCCTGCTGTGTTCTCTTGTGCTTTTTAATAAAAAAAAAAAACTGTTTTTAACATTTTGGGGGACACCGGGGTGGCCCAGTTGGTTAAGTGGTCGACTTTGGTTTGGATTGCGATCCCATGGTTCATGAGTTCGAGCCTCAAAAAGGGCTCAGTGTTGACAGAGAACCTACAGCCTGCTTTAGATTCTTTGTCTCCCTCTCTCTCTGCCCCTCCCCTGCTCACACTGTCTCCCTCTATCTCTCAAAACTGAATAAACAGGAAATACAATTTTTTTAATGTATATATTTTTTGGGGGGGACGCCTGGGTAGCTCAGTAGGTTGAGTGTCCAACTCTTGATTTCAGCTCAGATCATGTTCTCACAGTTCCATGGGGTTGAGCCCTGCACTGCTAGTGCTGAGCCTGCTTGGGATTCTCTTTCTCTCTCCCTCTCTCTGCCCCTCCCCATTTCGCACTGTCTCTGTCTCTCTCAAAACAAATAAACTTAGAGAAAAAAAGCTTAAGTTTGAAAAGATATATTTTTTCTCATGATAATTAGTGAAAAGTCACAATCACAAAATCAAATAATTTCAAAAGCAGTTTTTTTTTTTTTTAATGTTTTATTTATTTTGGGTACAGAGAGAGATAGAGCATGAGAGGGGGAGGGGCAGAGAGAGAAGGAGACACAGAATCTGAAACAGGCTCCAGGCTCTGAGCTAGCTGTCAGCACAGAGCCTGACGCGGGGCTCGAACCCACAAACGTGAGATCTGACCTGAGCCGAAGCCGGCCACTCAACCAACTGAGCCACCCAGGTGCCCTCAAAAGCAGTTTTTAAAGATCTTTTTAAAATTACAGGAAAGAACTTAACCTTAAATATGAAAAAGGGCTCTTCTGGCTGCTCAGGGGACTAGAGCACCTTGTGTCGTGGGACCTGTGCCACCTGTGCAGAATCCACAGGTTACATAAATTAAATGACACTACTGCCCTGATTACTCTTAGGATGTGGTCGAAACAGCATCAAAGGTTTCTTCTCCTCCTTCCCCCAAGACGGTGTCCTGACCCTGTTAAATTAAGCCACTGGGTTTCACTCTGTTCTGTTTACAGTTTGCTATTTAAGGTTTTGTAAATGTAAATAGATTTTGTATATTTTTCTATAAGAAGCACTTCATAGGGAGAAGCACTTACGACAAGGCTATTTTTTAAACCACGGTATTATCCTAATTTAAAAGAAGATCAGTTTTTAATAATTTTTTTATTTTCATAGGATGAAGTTAGAGAAAATATTCAGCTGTGCACAAAGTCTGGTTCTCCTGCCCCACCCCCCCCCCAAGGTATGCTTTCGTTCACGGTGTAGCCTGTCTGTGCCCGTCCACACGGTCGGGCCCTGGGTTTGCTCCCTGACAATAAATGGAAAAGGAAGGTCAAAAAAAAAAACCAAAGAACGTGCATTTCAAACGCATCGTGAAGTGAAGAAGTCAGACTCAGAAGGATACTTCCTCCATTTATATGACATTCTGGAAAAGGCAAAATGTAGGAAATGAAGAACAGATAAATCTGTGGTTGCCAGGGTTTACACATAAAGAGGTGATAACATAAGGAAATTTGGGGGTTGATGAAACTTCTGTATCTTAAATGTGGCGATGGTTACATGACTTGGTGCCTTTGTCAACACTGTACACCAAATATATATGTATATATATATATACACACACACACACGTATCTAATTAAAAAATATGTGAATTCACATGTGTATGTGAATTAAAAGATAAATTTTTAAAACTAATAATGTGCCAGGGCCCAACAGCGTCCCATTTGAACTTCACTCTTTCACTCTCAGGTGAGCAGCAGCTCATCCGCCCGCCACTGGCTCTTTCGCTGCTGTAGTCAGGGCTGAGCATGACCACCGGGGCCGGGACGCAGCGGGCCACCACCTACCAGCTGCACACCCAATTTCACGGCCCTCTTCATCTCTGCTCCCCGGCTAAGGGGTGATTCTCCAGGCACGACTCCTCACCTCATTGCTATCCCTTCCCATCTCCATCAGCCAAGAGGGCTGGGACGTAAGCTCCGCCTCGACGTGTGTGGCAAGTCCCTCGTGTCTCTCAGAGGCCAGGTGTTCTGAGTTTCTAGGCTTTGACTGACATATGCGAACACCATCCACTGGGTTTTGGTACCTTTCAGTGCCTTTGCACACTGAACGGATGCTTATGGTTACTGGTGTTTCAAATAAGAGTTTATTTATTTAATGTTTATTTTTGAGAGCGAGAGAGAGAGAGAGAGAGAGAGAGAGAGAGAGAGCATGAATGGGGAAGATCAGAGAGAGAGGGTGACAAAGAATCCAAAGGCTCCAGGCTCTGAGCTGTCAGCACAGAGCCCAACGCAGGACTCGAACCCACGAGCTGCGACATCATGACCTGAGCCGAAGTTGCAGCTCAACTGATAGAGCCATCCAGGTGCCCCAATAATATCTTAGTTATTAAAGCTGTACATTTAAAATCTAATTTCTCTGGGGCACCTGGGTGGCTCAGTCGGTTGAGCCTCCGGCTTCGGCTCAGGTCAGATCTCAC
>NC_043715.1:25505677-25506721 GCF_006229205.1 Suricata suricatta
AACCCTTGATTGATGCCCGATCAATTCAAAACTGAATGGGTTAAGCTGTAAATATTGCGTGTATGCCTAATCTAGTTGCCTTAGACATTTAAAGCCAACCACACATTTAATCTGTTTGATTTGTACAAACACTTCCAATATGAGAGACCTAAAATCAGATGAAATCTTCCTAAGCATGCAAATACTAACATATTTAAGTCTAAACTCATAGATCTAATGAATAAAATCTTTTAATATTTAATACATTTTAAAATTTAATAAATCAAAGTCTTTTAAACATTAAATGTTTACACACTTAAAATTTCATAGACATTTTAAAATTAAAATCACAGATCTAATTTCACATTCCTTCAAGTATTTCAAATTAAATTCAAAATCAGATTCTCTAATACATTAAGGTATCTTAAATAACAAAATACCACAATAATCAGAAACATATTCCTCCATTTGGCAAGACTGGTGTCATGGTTTTGATTTAATTGCCAGAGTCTGTGTGTGACATCCTACCAAGGTAACATTCTATCTGACCTCAGGACTGTGATACATTCATGGTCAGAGATTCTGGGGATGGCCAAGTACAGGTTGCTCCTTCTGCAATGGTTTTGCCCAAATTTCTGGTTAGCCCCTTGCAGTAGTAATGGGACTTTCAAGATCACCCCTATATCACACCTCACTCTGTGAAGAGGTTGTTAACCCCTTCTGAAACTTTTAATGGCCCAAGGCATCCGTTAAGCATCTGCACCTGCTACCCAGATTGGAATCACTTTACGGCCTCCGTAAATTCTGCTCCCTCCTTACTTCTTTTTTAAACTGACTCATCCACCTCATTCTAAATATAGAAATCACTGAAGGAAGCAACTCATTAGCAAGATATTTCTTGTGTTTTGTCCTTACATAACTTCAAGTAAATGAAGGGAAAACAATCTTAGAGAATGATAGTGTGTAATGCATTTTTCTGTGAGAGACATCTGTGGTTTTAGGTTAATTTGGTGCACATTACCTTTGAAATGAAAGTAAATGTCAGACTTGATCACTTGGCTCTAA
>NC_043715.1:25506821-25582059 GCF_006229205.1 Suricata suricatta
AATTTGGTGCACATTACCTTTGAAATGAAAGTAAATGTCAGACTTGATCACTTGGCTCTAATCTACTCGTTCATTCATTGTGTACCTGCCGTGATGATGGCTCTGTGTAGGTGCTGGGACACACGCATGGAAGCCAGTCTGCACCTGAAAAAAGCAGACCAAAATCAAATCTACTGTGGAGCCAACTCAGTGATTCCTGTTCTCCAAACCTTCATCAAATCATCTGTATTGCAGGGGTGCCTGGGTGGCTGAGTTAGTTAAGTGTCTGAGTTCAGCTCAGGTCATGATCTCATAGCTCCTGGGTTCAAGTGTCACATCAGGCTCTATGCTGACAGTGTGGAACCTACTTAGGATTCTCTCTCTCTCTCTCTCTCTCTCTTTCCTCCCATCTCTCTGCCCCTCCCCCACTTGCATGCACACCCATTCTCTCAGAATAAATTTTTAAAAAATCATCCTTGCTGTAGCCAAGGCCATGATCACAATAAACTTTGAACCCCAACATAAGAAAGAACTGAACACAGTTCAGGCACACACTTACTGAGAATGAATAGTCAGGAGAAGCTAGCACTTTCATTTTCTCCATCAGTTTGCTCATTGATTGGCTATCTGTTCAAGGCACTTAAGCCCATACTCACTCAAGGTGTTCCATTTTTTTGTTTATTTATTTATTTTTGAGAGGGGGGCGGGGAGAGAGAATCCCTCCTAGCAGGCTCCATACCATTGGCGCAGAGCCTGATGTGGGACTCCAACTTATGAACCTTGAGATCATGACCTGAGCCAATGTCTAACATTTGGTTAAACAACTGAGCCACCCAGGTGTCCAGGTGTTCCATTTTAATTGAGGAGCATGCACGGTTGATGAGAGAACTGTGAGCAGACAAATGGACTAGGTGAGCCCCAATTCAGAGGAGAAGATCTCTATTGGTTGGATGGGTCTGGAGCTGCTGAGACCAGGAGAGACAGAACCTGTGTTGGGCCCACAGTGACCAGGTCCCCAAGTCCATGACTCTGATTCACTGATTCAACACATGCATACTGCATCCCCACTTTATGCAAGCACTTTGGGTATTAGGAATACAAGACAGACCAAATTCTTTCTCCCAGAAGCTCAAAACCAGGGGAAAGGAAACAGCAATAAGTAACTATATAGACTATGATGTGGTGATAAGTACTATGGAAATAATAAAGTGGGGAAGAGGACAAGAAGTTGGGGTGGGAGGTGTCATTTCAGGCTTGTCAAAGACATCCTCTCTGAGGAAGTAGAGTAGTGGGTTGAATAGTATCCTCTCAAAATACATGTCCACCCAGAACTCAGAAATGAGCACTTATTTGGAAAGAGTGCCTTCGTGGATGCAATTAGTTGAAGGTCTCAAGATGGTATTGTGCTGGGTTCAAGGTGGACACTAAATCCAACAAGTGGTGTGCTCGTGAGACGAGAGAACACAGAAGAAATGTATGCCGAGATCACCACAAGCCTAGAAACACCTAGAGCCATCAGGAGTTGGAAGAGGCAAGGAGGATCCCTGAACATTTCAGTAACAATCAAGGGATAAGCTATTCACTGGCCTGAAGCACAGTCCCCAAAAGTTATCTAAAAATAACAATTTCATAGAAAAAATTTTTTTCACTTTCTAGTCTAATAAGATCCACATATCCTCCCACCGCCACCCCCTGTCATGTCTGGAAATTCTGGCTAGATTCTTCACAGGGTTCTTGTGAGGAGTAAATGACTTAGTAAAGGCTAAGCTTTTAGTATAGTACTTATTAGGTACCTAATAAATGCTTAAGTGACGTTAGCCGTTTGTAGCCGTGTTGATAATGTTAACTGTAAATTCCTTTTCTGTCAGTCACAATACCCAGCACAGGCCTAGGCACAGAGTATAATATTTAGGTAGATGCTCATTGAGTGACTGGTCTCCAACATTTGGGATTTCTTCCACACTTGAAATATCATAGCTTGTTTTGTGTCTTTTTAAAAAACGTTCTAAGTATTAATTGATTTTAAAAAAAACAGCGATTACTATAACTCAACCAACTCAACTATATTTTGTATAATTTTATTAATTTCTGCTTTTATCTTAGTGTTCAGGCTTTTTTGTTTGCTAGTGCATTCAAGGTAATACATTTTCTTGAGAGCACTGCTTTGCATCCCACAAGATATGCAGTGTATTCATAGTGACCCTGTTAATAATGAAAGCAATGATGCATATAAGGCGCTTAGCGCAGTGCTCAGTAATAGTTGGCTGCTTTAACCTGATCCTGCACTCGGCGGCCAGTCTATTTGACATTCTTTGGTAAGCAGTTGCTTAGCCAACCCCCCTTCTACACTTTCTTCACTTCTGCCCAGTTAACTCCTCCCAGTCCGTCAGGGGGCGGGGCCAGGCTTTCTCGCCCCTTACCCCACCCCCGCCTCGTTCCCTTGACTGCGCGAAACGTGTCTCACACAGTCCATAATCCTGTCTGCTTCCGCTTTCTAAAAGCGCTCTGGAACTAGGATGAGAAAAATAGTCCCTTGACAACTGTGTTCCTTCCACAAGGAGGTGGGACTGGGGCGGGGCTTAAGAGCGGAAGGGACAGGAAGTCTGTGATTCTTGTGTCAGGATTGGGCCCAGCGCGCTTAGGGGGCGGGTCAAGTGGGCGGAGGGATCCATTTTACACGGCGGCCTGCCCGCCGCCTCCATTTAAGGCGGAGAGAGCAGCGCGGGCAGCAGTTGCTGTGGTTTCCCAGTTGAGGCTGTTTGCGTCTTCTGGGAGCTGAAACTCGCCGAAGTAGTGTCTTGCGACCAACTTTACCCGCGGGTGACTACCGATCAGACGGTCAGGAGCTCAGCGTCTCTTCCAACGACCAGGCCCAGCCCTTGGTTTCCCTTCACCACTCGGTGCCCCTATCTAGGTCGGCTCCGGCGCGGCTGAGAAGGCCGCGAGCGAGATGTTCAAAAACACGTTCCAGAGCGGCTTCCTCTCCATCCTCTACAGCATAGGCAGCAAACCCCTGCAGATCTGGGACAAAAAGGTCAGGAGTTGGGGACAGCCGCTGGGCGGGGTGCAGGGGCCGCGCCCCCTCCTCATCTGGGAGCTGGGGATGGGGTGGCGGGTAGCTGTGTGGAGTTGGGGGTTAGGGGAGGCCGGGCGGGCGCTGCTGTGACCATCCCCAGGCCGACGTGACTGAGGTGCAAGGTAGGGGCGTCGTGTAAGCAGTTGGAGGTGCGTGTGGGGTGGGCGTGGCTGGGGTTTAAGTGTCCAGAGGCCATGGTGTGGTTAGTTAGGACAGTGGTCCCTCTCCGCAGCCTTAACTCGCTCAGTCGGTTCCTCAGGAGCCTCGGTTTCCCCATTTATGTGGTAGGATTGATAGCCTCCGTGTCACAGCGTGAAATGCATACACTTACGTGAGGTTTCTTTGGGAACATGCAGATGAAAGAAGCTGCTGTTCACTGATTTCACAAATACTGATACCCTGTTTTGTGCCAGGCACTGTGCTGGGCACAAGACACAGAGCTTTTGTTCCAGGCATCCTAACAGAGGCACAGACAGAAGGCAGTTATGTTTGGGTTTCATTCATTTGCTCCTTTCCTTCCAGGGATCTCAAACAAGGCAGAATTCGGTGGCCTTTGGCACCTGCTCCACATTCAGTGCTACTTGGGGACTGTACTGTGCCTTCTGTGCTTGATTTCTACATCACGAAAACTACAAAATGGTGACAAAGTTTTGTTTGGATTGATAAGTTCAGAGCCAAGTACAAGCCTCATTATGTTCATTCAGGTATCCGCTGGATAATACTCTCACCCCAGGAGATGGTGGCCCTGGCCACGTTTGGAGATGTTGAGTAGGGAGCATGTGTGTCTAGCATGTTTTGAGTTGGTCGGCGTCTTGCTATTTTGTTGTTTCGTTTCTCGCGCCGATTCCCAGTCCGCTGTACCTTTTTTTAGGGTAAGTTAAGGTGGGCACTCTATTGTGGAAGAGAGGCGATTCCTCAGGGCAGAACCGAGAGAAGTGGTATGTTGAATGGTGTTTGATAGGGATAAATGTGGAATAATCTAAATAAGCAGTTTATGGGTAACGAAGCTGAGAATCTTGGATTTCATCTCAGAACAATTCTTTGTCTTCCTTATCTGCACACAGAGGTGGGTAGAGGACACTGGGAGCCTTCTGCCGGTCACCACCAGGGAATTCTGCATTTAGAAGGCAGCTCTGAGAGTGGTGTGCTCGTCACGTCACTTTGATAAGGTTGTTGAGAGATCTGGATGTCAGGAGCTGGTTGGGCCCTGTGCGTGTGTGAAGCATCAACGTCTCCCCTTCGATGATGCGTCTGCCCACATGCTTAGGCTCATACCAAGAGTATTGCACAGGGGAGCAGTCCCTTAATCTTTTTCCCGACGTAATTGAGGTTCTCGGTTGCATGGTTCTGTTCACATTGGAATGAACATCGAAAACTCTGGAATCACAGCCGTACAGAGAGCCTGGTGTCAATGGACCTGGGAAGGATGGCTCCCCAGCTGTAGCGGGACTGACGGGCTGTCGGGAGGCACGGGAGGCACGCAGAGAGTGGCCCTGTGTGCCTGCCGGACATGGAATTACAACACAAAGGCCACCCTAAGGCACTTGAAGGAGAGAATGGGACTTGATCTGGGAGAGGTTTCTAGAGCAGGTCAGTGAACTTGGTAACACTTAAAGAATTGCAGTGGTAGGGAGGCCTCAGCACATCCGTGAGGTGAAACTTATCAGAGGTGTCCATTCTAACCCTCTGGGCTTGCTCTTTTTGTGTGTGTTTTATTTTTCAAATGCAGCTTTTTGACTAGTCAACATGTTTACACATGGAATATAAAAGCAAAGTAACCATAGTGCGCTGTGTCCCTTAACAACGCCGCTAGAGGTCGGATGATACCCTGATGACCTAACACGTGTGAACACATTATTAGAACTCCTGGCTGGGTTACTTGGAGTAAATTAAACAGACATTTTGGCAAGGAAAAGGTTTAGAATAACACTCACTTTAAGCAAAATTCTTATAATAGTAAAAGTTAATTATGTTTATATTTTTTGTATTTTATCAAGGTTATTTATTTATTTTAAGAGAGAGAAAGAGAGAGTGTGTGTGGGAGGGGAGAGACAGAATCCCAAGCAGACTCTGCACTGTCAGCATGGCTCCCTACATGAGGCTCGAACCCACAAACTTTGAGATCATGACCTGAGCCAAAATGGAGAGTCAGATGCTTAACTGACTGAGCCACCCAGGGGTCCTTATACTTTTGGTATTTAGGCTGAAAAGGGTTTAGGGATGAATGTTTTCCCTTGGAGCAAGGGAAGGAACGGGAGGAAAAGGACAAGTTTGGGGTCAGTGCCATAGGCTTTGTTGCCCGTGTGCCTTATTACAAAGTCCTCAGGAATTATTGGGAATCCAAGCCAATTGGGGAAACAGTGGGGATTGATACACTTATCAAAGATTTATTGAGCAGGATTTAAATCACAGGCCTTGTGTAGATTTGGGAAGATACAAAGAAGACATTTCCCTGCTCTCAGGAAGGCAAAGTTGTACTAAAGGTAACGTTTGAGGGATGGGCCATCCACATTGATCTAGAAATGACCCTGAACTCTTCCAGTAGTACATATGGCTATTTTTGTTACTACTTTGATTTCACAAACTTTACTGTTCTCCTTCCTGGGCTTATGGAGACGAATTTCTATAATTTGTTTTCTATAACGAATAATCTTAGAAAAATTAGGTTTGGCTTCTGTTTGGGCTCTGTATCTCCTTATGAATGTGAAGAGTGAATGCCATATTCATCCTAGTGAATTGACAGACTCCATTTTTGTGAGTGTGCTTACTAACATTCGTAACACCCGCGTTTATCGGACGCTCTGAAGCTTGTAGCTCCTGCCCCCCATCTCTTCCTTCAAATCTCAACTTACACATTAGTTCATTGGGAGCTTATGTTAGGTCTCCTGTGTATTCCTGTGGGCCTCTCATACACTTCACACTGTATGGCAGTTGCCTATTTATTGTGTATTTCCCACTAGACTACAAGTTCCTTTAGGGGAAGAGAAGTATTTTACCTTGAAACCCCAGGGCTGGAGTTGGGACGGTGTAGATGTGCGCCCTGGCTCTGTCCTGTGTCCTGTGTTGTATAACCTTGTTTTGTAATGATGTGACCTCCTTCCATGATTATGGAGGTTAAATGAAAGTTCATATAAAATGCTGGGCACCAGAATTATGGCATACAGTATTAAATAGGACAAGAAACCCAGGAATTTGCTCAAGCGTAAATAAGTTTATAATTGATGCCTAGGTATAGGAAATATAGTAAAGCCAGACATCTGAAATTAGAATAATTTTGTCATTGTAGCATGGCTTTCCCAGTCCCAAACCCTTCACGTGACTCTTAAGGCCACACAGCACATGGTCTGGTGCCTGCTTAACTAACTGTGCAGGCTTGCCCTTGCCAGGTTCCCCTCTTAGCAGTGACCTCCTGCTGAACTGCAGGACTCATGTTCTCACCTTCAGGCTGTCCCGGGCGCCCTCTGCTGGGACCCACCCCGCCACCTCTGTTTGTCTCCAGGTTACAGCACAAAGGCACTTCCTCAGGTCAAGTTAGTTTATATCCACTTGCCCCTCCAGGTTAAGTTCATTTATACCCCCTTATAGAGCCTCTACTTCCTTTTCATCATACTCATCATTCTTGAAATTCATTCTTCAAATTAGCTTCTTAAAATCTGTATTCCTTGGGGCGCCTGGGTGGCTCAGTCGGCTAGGCCTCCGGCTTCGGCTCAGGTCAGATCTCATGTTCGTGGGTTTGAGCCCCACCCCGGGCTCTGTGCTGACAGCTAGCTCAGAGCCTGGAGCCTGTTTCAGATTCTGTGTCTCCTTCTCTTTCTGCCTCTCCCCCTCTATGCTCTGTCTCTCTCTGTATCAAAAATAAATAAAACATTAAAAAAAAAATTTTAAATCTGTATTCCTTACTAGACTGCAAGCTTCCTGATAAAGACCTCTGTCTTTATCACACCAACAGCTTAGGAGAAATTAGGGCTTTCTTAATGTTGCCTAACTTCTGGGACCAGCAAGTATTACATTTATTAAAGGATTTGTATGTTTAATGTAGACATTACTTCTGGTTTGTAAAGAAAATACCAGAAAGTTCTGTTTCCACTTAAGCCTGTGTAAAACATAAAATTTTCATATTTCAAAATATGTTTCACATCCTAAAAGTCTACTAGATGAGAATGTTCATTCATATGAGTTTCTCTGTCTTTGTCACCTCTCACTTTATCATTCAGCTGCTGCTGGTCCTTGCTTATTCTAAAACTAAATATTAGAACAGAACTTTTTGTGGTCGTTGCTGGATAGTATTAGACTCCCATTTCCTGTTCCTAATTTTAAGAATGAATAGTCTCCAGAAAAGTAGTTTCTACACCCTCATTTTTAATTAGCAACCTTTATGGGTACGTGTTAAACTGCTGCATTCCCGGTGGTAGAATCGAGAGATTGGACATGAAGGTAGTACAGCTGTGTTTTTTCCAGACTTTCCCTGGATCAGCCTGATGATGTTTATTATTCTGAGTAATAGCTTTTACTATAATTGGGTGAAGGCATGGGTTTAGTTATACTTGGCCTTGCAAGGCATTGCTAGGAAGAGACCGGTTAGCCCTGCACTTGGAATTGTCTTTACTGTAACTCACAGGCTGTAAGTGCCCAGAGCTGCCCGGTGCTATCTGGCGAGTCCATGTTAAGTGCAGCATTGGATCCTGCAAGGCCCAGGCCTGGAGACAGAGCTATGCCCAGCTCTCCCCACAGAGGTCTCCCTCTGCCTGCTTTCTGACTTGTGTCCCGGCCCCTAGCTGCGGGAGAAACTTTCCTGCTGACACGGACAGCTCTAATGTCTTAATGTAAATTGGAACATGTGTCATTAAGACTAGGATGCCAGATGGCTGAGGGCTCAGCTGTCTGCCAGGATAAGTGGGTGGAGCCAGAAAAATGAAAGGTGGGGGTAGGGAATGCATACAACTCGTGTTATTTTTAAAACACTTGAAGAAATAAGGAGAATTGGCTAGCTTCCTCCCTATTCCAGTAGTACTTTTTCCCCTCAGCTTGACCCTCCTCCCTGGAGCTTACATTGAAAAAAAAATAAATCAGTGTTCTTTCTTAGTTGCCCCAGCAACCATGGAAAGCCTGGGAGAGTGACTGTAAGAGCTTGCAGGTTCCTCTCCTGGTGTGTGCGGAGGCTGAGGACGCTTCTGACCTGTAATAGCCAGTAACCGGGTCCTGCAGCTCCCAGAGTACCTCCAGCTCAGAGCTTTGCGGGTGGCGGGAGAGTGGGGAGACGGAGTTCATGAACAAAAATGTAAGATTGGCTCTGTTTATTTTCTGGAGGAATAAAACACTTGTAGCCTACACCTTGATAGCAGGACTGCGTCATGAAATAAAAAAGAAGTAAAAGGTCAAAAACAATTGGCACTTTCTCATTTAGAGAGGGAAGTAAGATAAAACCAATTTCCACTGTAAGCCACAAATGCTGACTGTTCATTTTATCTTCATTTCAAAGCCAGGCCTGTTTCGTGACCTCTGAACTGGAAGGAGCTAAGGAAAGGAAGTTGATACTTTCTGAGGTCATGTATCTTGTTCTGTGTGTTTGTCAGAAGCCGGACTGAGGAGGGGGTTGCTTCCTGTAAGACCTTTACAATGTAAGGGAGTAACGGCCAGACTGCCAAGGTGGTTGAAAGGCCTTGCCCCAGTTGTCACCCCACTTTTCCCGTGATCCTAGTTTTAGAGCCTAGAGCGGTTTGGGGAGATTTCCTTTAAGCGCTCATCTCTCTGATTAATTGCACCCCCAGCCCTACCCCACCCCTCTTTCCCAATGAGTTTCGATTTGCAGGCCTGTGAACTTTAAATGAAGGAGAAAAATCATAATTCATAACGAATCAACTTAATTTGATCTCAAAGCTCTGGCAGTTGGTGATGGGAGAATACTTAAAACTCCAGAGAGACTGACAGCCATTCCTCTGAAAAAGCTGCCCTTTTTTTCCCCTGAGTTCTCCTGGTTTATGGACTGCATTAATTAATTTTGTAAGAATTAAGTCTGGGGATGTGGTGGTTGATGTGTTGTGAGAGAAGCTTCTCTTTAGGAAGTTTTTGAAAGTCTAGCTGAAAACGAGCTTGCCTCTGGGGCGGAGGCACAAGAATACACGAAGTCTCTTGGCTTGTGGTTCGTAGGCCTCTGCGTGCTTTGTAAGGCATTGTTTTCTTCTGTAAAGACTTGAGTCTCATTTGCTGGAGTGAAGTCATCTGCTAGAAACTTTGAGACGGGCAGAAGCAAATTTCCTAACATCTCCTTCCTGTGAAATCTGGCTGAGGTTTCTGGAGCTGGGAGAGCATTCTCACTGTGTACTGAGAGGCGTTTGGCGAGATAAGATTTGAGGCAGTGCTTTCAGGCAATATTGGATAAATTGCAACAAGTTGCCTTTTAGGAATAATTAAGTGATCCTTTCAAGTTAGCCATGTGTTTGATTGTTGCATTATGTATTCTTTAAAGGAAGAATGAAGTTCTAAAGAATAATTCGCTGTACGTTATCAAATTAGTGTTTGCATCTTGTTGGAATACTGGCAGCTCTTAGCAATGTGACAGCATCACGTTATTTGGAAATAATTTCTCATTTGATTCCTCCTTCACCAGCAAGTCGGTCTGATTTTCCACAGCAGCTGCGGGCTAGCACATTGAGGAGGAATATCGCCATTTGGTCCCGAGTGTTTATATGGGGAATGAGGTGG
The DNA here is from genome assembly GCF_006229205.1 of Suricata suricatta. NCBI lineage: Eukaryota > Metazoa > Chordata > Mammalia > Carnivora > Herpestidae > Suricata > Suricata suricatta. The sequence goes on from NC_043715.1 coordinate 25,516,579, forward strand.
GCAGCATAGGCATGTGCTGCACAGACCCAGGCCTTTGTGCGCTTAATCCCCCGAGGAAAGAGGCCCAGAGCGCCAAGCAGGAGGGCAGCGGGTGTCGCCAGCATTGTTTGAGGAGCACTTCAATGTGACATTTGTGTCTTAAGAACCCAAGAAGTGCTGCATTGGCAGAGATCTGGGGCCCATCCGCCCTGCATTCTGTGTCTGATAATGGGCACCAGAGGCTGATTTGTGGGAAAGTGTTCTTCATGCTGGCAGCCTCCCTGGCTTTGTGATGGACCCCAGGCTCTCTGGCTTCCTATAATAGTCCACAGTGGATATGTTATCCAGGAATTTTTTTTAAATCCTCCTTGAATCTATTCACCCTTGCCAGCTCTCAGGGTGATAAATTCCAGAAGTCAGCAAATATTTGAACGCTTAGTTTCTGCCTAGCATAGTACTGAGCTTTGTAGAAGATACAAATGATGCTTAATACTTGATCCCTACTACCCAGGAGCTTATACTTTTGTGAGGAGACAAGACTCAGTTGCATCTTGCAGAAAAAGATGGGCAGCGATATCAACAGTCCCATGGGAACCCCAAGCATAAGTAGACCATATTCACAATACCAGAGGCCAGAGACTGATGCCTAAAAACTGAATGCCATACTATTAATAACCCATTTTGAAAGATACAACTATTGGTCAGACTTGATACCATGTTCTCTCTTTATATGCAAGTCTAATGGAAAGCCAGAAGTCAATATGACACATCAACACAGCCATTTTCACTATACCTGGAAAAAGACCACATGCTTTTGGTGCATCCTGTACTAAATCTGGTTGATTTTTTTCGTATGTTAATACATTCAGCCCTAATAGTCCAGCCCTGTGTCAAAAATGCCTTTGCATGTCTCTGCTCTGTCCATATTTGGTGCTTAAGCACTCACTACTTGAAGGTAATTGTGCCTTCCTAAATATTTTGAGAGGGGAAAATCCATACTGAATATTGATCCCTCTTCATATCGTACCTCCTATGCATGCAGCAGACGATACAGAGCCATGTAGGGTGAAGTGCTAACTGACGCCTGGGCTACATGAGCCATACAAACAAACCAGAAAGAAGAGAGGTCGGCATGGGCTGAAATGCTGAAGAAGGCTCCTGTGTGTGGCACCGATGACACTTGGATTCTTTAAAAATCTGATATTTAGGGAAACGAAGATAAGGAAGCAGGAAGTAGGAGCATAGGAGTAAGTGCTGTAGAAGATAAAAGTGATGCTTGATCCTGGGGGCTTAGTGCTCTTGTTTTTTCTGGTTGCCACCCTGCCAGTGGGGGGGGGAGCCCTTCTCAGTGGCACCAGCCTTGGGCGTTTTTGGCTGTAGAAGTATATGAGGCAGTGTGGAAAGCCTGGTCGTTCATCCTGACTCTCTCACTTAGAGTCCTCACTTGCGCTGCCTGGGTGTCAGTGTCCATGTGTGTAAAATACCTTATGATTTTTGTTGTTATGACTAAGTCAGAGAACATATATGAATGTTCCTAGTGCATAGTAGGCACTGAGTCAATGTTAGCTGAATGGAGTTGATTTCTTCTTTTTTTTTTATGTTTATTTTTTGAGAGACAGAGAAGGGGAGAGAGATTGACAAGTAGGCTCCACACTGTCAGCACAGAGCCCAACACGGGGCTCGAACTTATGAACTATGAGATCATGACCTTAGCATACCAAGAGTTGGACACTTAACCGACTAAGCCACCCAGGTGCCCCTCGAGTTGATTTCTTTGGAAAAGAAATTTATCCTAATTTATAGATGGCCAAGTCCCCTGCAGTTCCTGTTGGTGGTTGGTAGACCTTGTTTGGAGGTAATATCATGGCCTACTTTCAGATAAGCTCAGTATACCGTGTTTCAGAATTCTGTGTTATGCTCTAAGGGCTACTGTGGTTTTCTTTAAATGGTCCCATTCAGCCTTCAAAATCTTGACAAAGGTGTTGCCAAATATTTCAGTCCTAATTGGTTTAGTTTTTGTCATTGTAGGTGCGGAATGGCCACATCAAAAGAATCACCGATAATGACATCCAGTCCCTGGTGCTAGAGATCGAAGGGACAAATGTCAGGTAGGTGGCCCCTCTGTTTGCCCAGAGATGTGGTACACCAGGGAGGTAGCATGTCATAGAGGTTAATGAGCACAGACTGTGGGACCGAGGGCCTGGTGAGGATCCAGCTCGCTGCTTACAGCTTACCTTGGGCAAGTTACTTAACCCCAGGCCTTCGCTTCCTTATCTGTAAAATAGGGAGAGTAACAGGACACCTTCCTTCGAGGGTTGCTGTGAAGTTTAAGTAAGCAAATTGTGTATGAACCACTTAAAACCTGCTTAGCACGTAGTAAGTGCTGTGTGTTAGTTGTATTATTAGTAGTAAGTACCCAAGGCGTGCGGACATGGGTGGAGGGATGGCACCGATCATCTAGTGGGTGGTGTGTGCCACTGTGTGGTTCTCTGTGCCACAGTGGTCTTAGTTTGGGTTTTCAGTCACTTGATGGCTCTCTTAGAGCGGAATTGAGTCGTCTCTCACTGGAGAAAATTCCTTGGATCGTTGGCCTGGCTTTGTTTTTCAGGTTATTTTCTTGTTGGTGTCTAGCCCTGTGTTCAGCTTTTGTTTCAGAGTCCAGTGTTGTGTTTTTTTAAAGCATCAGCTGATTGAAGGATTGAGGATTGGGTGAGGTATCTGGATCTTTTAGATCTGCTTTCCAGCTTACCTCTTGGACCGAGTGTTTTTGCTGCGTGTACCACGAAGGAAGTACTTATTAGGATCTCCTCTCTCTGCAGCACCACGTATATCACCTGTCCTGCAGACCCAAAAAAGACCTTGGGGATTAAACTTCCCTTCCTCGTCATGATAATCAAAAATTTGAAGAAATACTTTACCTTTGAAGTACAGGTTAGTATATGCACAGAATGTGCACACTGTCAGCTGTACCATAGGGACAGCCCGTCAGCTTGCAGGGAAAAAGTGGCTCTAGGAAAGTATCTTTAGTCTTTTGTATGGTTATTTATTTATTTATTTATTTATTTATTTTGGGTTTATTTATTTTTGAGATAGACACAGAGCATGAGTGGGAGAGGGGCAGAGAGAAAGAGGGAGACACAGAATCTGAAACAGGCTCCAGGCTCTGAGCTGCCAGCACAGAACCCAATGCGGGGCTCAAATTCATGGACCGTGAGATCATGACCTGAGCTGAAGTCAGACACCCAGCTGACTGAGCCACGCAGGGGCCCCTGTGTGTTTTTATTTATTTTGAGAGAGAGAAAGCCTGACTCAGGGAGGGGAAGAGAGAAAGAATCCCAAGCAGGCACTGTGCTGTCAGCCCATGCCGACATGTCCATGCCCAACGGCATGAACTGTGAGGTCCTGACCAGAGCCAAAGTCTGACACTTTTAACTGACTGAGCTACCCCAGCGCCCTTGTGTGTATTCTTTTCTGCCTCTACTACACACTTGATGCAGCCATTGTAATTACGGCATAAATTTGGTATTTGTAGTCAAACTTGAGTGCCACATTTTTTAAAGAAGCAGTAAGCACCTAGGAAATCTGAAAACAGCTATAACATTTCAAAGCTTAAAGGTTAGAGTACTGTCCATTTAATACTGATTATTATTGGCCTCTGTTCTAGTATTTTTGATTTTTCAAATGGAAGAATGTTTATGAAATCATTCTATGATCTGTGGGCCCTCGAGTGTGTCATGTGTCATAAGCAGCTGGCGTTGTCTTGGCAACAGACAAGATAAACTTGCTACTTCCGGGCCATCTGCATCCAGTGTGACCTGTATCTGGTCTGTTTATTCTCCCTTGGGTCTCAGCCTTGGGAAACTGAGCTATGGGAGGTTAGGCCCTTGTCTTAGACCCAGGTTGCTTCTTCCAAGGTAGACTTCATGTGACTCTTTTTCTTTATGTCATAGGTACTAGACGACAAGAATGTGCGTCGGCGGTTTCGCGCAAGTAACTACCAGAGCACCACCCGGGTCAAACCCTTCATCTGTACCATGCCCATGCGGCTGGACGACGGCTGGAACCAGATTCAGTTCAACCTGGCAGACTTCACACGGCGGGCATACGGCACAAATTACATCGAGACCCTGAGAGTGCAGGTGTGGCCGCTTCTCCGGTGGGCTGCCAGACGGGAGAGGGGAGCGCGCTCTGCCTGGTCCTGGCCTGTGGCCCTGGTGACAGAATGGCGTGGGGTTTGGGCTGAGGTCCCCAAGTCATTGTCCAGAGGGCTCCGAGAGGTCCACGCTATATTCAGGGTCTGCTGGGTTACACAGTGAGCAAAATATCCCTCTTGCCAGAGTCTACCCCCAAGCCGTGCTAAGGAGATGCCAGAGCAATGAAGCTCTGACAGCCTCGTGGGAGGGGCTCCCGGAGAATTGGGAAAAGAGGAAGGACAATCCTATTTTGTTTCTTAAAATAAGTCTTGCACCCACAGATCCACGCAAACTGTCGCATCCGACGGGTTTACTTCTCAGACAGACTCTACTCAGAAGATGAACTGCCGGCTGAGTTCAAATTGTATCTGCCAGTTCAGAACAAAGCCAAGGTAAGCCAGCCTTCCTCAGAGGAAGGCCAGACGGTGAGTTGGGGGAGCTGGAAAGTGCTCTGTTCTAGCCTCAGGGCAGACGTGGTGTCTGGAGTACCTTTTGTTGTATGATCCTGGGTCTTCTTCCAATACCAGCACTGAATCAGGAGCGCTCCCGGGAAAGGTTCTGGGACTGTTGTCTCCACCTCTACAAGGTGGTCCTGTCTGGTAGGGCAATGTCCTGCAGCTTCCTGCTCAGTGTCTTCCGTCCGAACCTCTTTATCGGCCCCAAGTTCCTGTCAGTCCGTGGGTCTCCTCTGACATGATCCTGGTGCTTCCTCCCTGCCTGCCTGCTGCTGACATAGGCGTTTCTGCCCAGCCCAGCGTCCCCTCCAGTGTACCCAGAAAGGGGCAGGTGGCTCAGTGACACCATTTATTTTTCTTTTCTTTTCTTTTAATGTTTATTTATTATTGAGAGACAGAGAGAGACAGAACATCAGCAGGGGAGGGGCAGAGAGAGAGGGAGACACAGAATCCAAAGCAGGTTCCAGGCTCTGAGCCGGCAGCACAGAGCCCGTCATGGGGCTCGAACTCATGAACCACGAGATCATGACCTGAGCTGAAGTCAGACACTTAACCGACTGAGCCACCCAGATACCCCTGACCATCTATTTTTCTGATAACTTAAACTGATGCCTCATCTGTTTGTTTCTTTTTCTCCAGCAATAACTAAAATGCACCTTGAGGGATGTCAGACCCTGGACATGGCTCTTAGTTTGAAAAGGAAACTATCTGGAGGACAATGCAAAAATCAGATATTTCTATTACTTTTCTTTGCTGTGGTTCTTTTATCTACTACGTGGTGTCCCTTGTTGTGGACACCAACGACCATGCCAGGATGCCGTCATCACGGTGCAGGTGCCGTGGGGGGTGTGCGGGCTCTGGGGCACCAGTGCTGGACTTCGCCCAGCTGCCTGCCCCAGTGTGTGGAGATACATTCACCAGGAACTATAGAATTAAAGATGTTCCCTAAAGCAATTTCAGACCTATATTTCTTCCTACGGTTTGTTCATTGTTTTATATATTATCTAAATATATGTATATGCTGTGTAATACTCATAATCTGGAAATGAATAAAATGCTATATTCTTGGTTTGTAAATTTGGTGGAGTTTTTGTTTGTTTTTTTAGATGGAGAGAGAACATGAGCGGGGCTTGGGAGGGGTGATTCGAGGAGCAGAGGGAGAGAATCTTAAGCAGGCTCTGCACCCAGCATGGAGCCCAACGTGGATTGTGGTCCCACGACCCTGAGATTGTGACCTGAGCTGAAATCAAGGGTTGCACGCTCAACCGACTGAGCCACCCAGGCGCCCCAGTAAATTTGTTCTGAGTTTATATTCTTAATGATATTTTTCTTCCCTTTGTGATGTGAGCATAGAGCTCTTTCCGAAGAACATTGCGTACCCTCATGCTGTGAAGTACCTCGCAGTAAGCACTTCTAGAACAAGACATCTGTACAGATCCTCGTTTCTAACAATGCCAAGCTACACTACATGGGAAAAAAATGTGAACGGCATATGATCCGTAGAAACATCATAATGGGAATCAGGGCCCAAGCCAAGCTTAACACAAAATGGCATCTAGTCCAGATTGCTCTTAATTCCCTTAAGGAAGTTGTCACATTGGAGCCGCACGTGCTCTTTTGTAACAGCACACCTACTGTCCCTCAGCATTGGAGCCCGTCACCGTTTCCCTGACCAAGCTCCAGATGAAGTCTTACCTTGAGTTTAGGGACTTCCAGGAAAAGTGTTTCTTTAAACACTCGAATCACAAGGGAGCCGAAAGCTTACCCCACAGCCTTCCTCATCCTGCTGCTTGGGCACATGCTCCGTTAGTGGGATGGCCCACCCTGGCATAAATAGTTGCATTCACAGAAGTTAGCACTTCCAAGATGCACGTCTGCCCTGTGTGACATTGCCGGAGGCAAAGGAGTTTTAAGGCAGAGAAGGGCGGGTACAGACTTGCCGGGGTCTTGAAGGAAACAGATGAACTAGTACAGTGGCTACATCTGGAGAGGTTGGGTATTGTGTCATTTGTAGACTTTGTGTACTATAAAAAGATTTTTTTTTTGAAAAGTAATATGTAAGAATCTCAAAGTCAAGAACAAAAGGCCATCCTAGATACTGGGCTCTCCCAGGGAATGCCCCCTGGGTCTGGTTTCGTGCCACAGGGATGACGCTGGAAGTGTGGACACCAGCCATGAAGACTTCGGTGAGAGGTAAAAACCACGCTGAATCCACCGGTGCCATCGCCGCCTTCTGTGAGGTTAAGTGGCGAGAAGCACTCGCCTCCCACATCCTAACCCTCCTGGTGCGCTGCGGGGAGGCACCAGACCCCTGGGGCGGAGGGGACCAGGGCTCTGGAGGGAAAGGTGGAACTTGGAAGTTGGTATTTCTCCCCACAGCTGTTGTGTGCCTGACACTCAGGTGGGCTCTGTCAGGACAGCTCTGCCCCTTCTCTTCCTGCTAATGATGGGAGCTGCCTCTGGCATGGGTTCTGCCCCGCTGACGGGGTCAGCACACAGAGGGCCATCAGCCCCAGTCCGATCTGAAGGCTGTCCCCCTTGCCCATCCTTAAACATTAGTTTTGTCGTTGTTAGATGCCTTGGGCCTGTCCCCTGGGCCTTCAGGGTTACAGTCGGAACCCTCAGAGATGGGTGGTGGTGGGATGGCCAGGGACTTCCAGCAGAGCTCCCTGTCTCTGGTCACTGGACGCTGAAGTCTTCCCTGCTACATGGTGTCTATTGTGGCATGAAAGAAAGACGCTTTTGTGGAGGCGAGAAAACCCGGTTAACTTTTCATCTCTCCAGTGCCAGGCCATCAGTGAAGTGCTCCTAGAAGTCCAGAGAAACACAGTAACACACTTTCCTCCACACAGAGCCCCTTTCACCCCGAGGCACTTGTCGGACTATGTATGGGGATTACCTCACCTCCCTCTTTGGGATGGAAGGCGGCAGCTGTCGATTTCCCAGATGCTTTGCATATCCATCTGAGAGGAAGTGAGGGGGTGTTGGGGGTGATGGGGTGTATTATCTAAGCTGGACCCAGGCCAATGTGAATTGTGGCACCGAGTGCACAGCCCCTTGCCCTCAGCTTTCCAGCTCGCCAGGAAGACAGTGACGGCCAGTTAGGAGGCTGAGGGCAGGAAGAAAGACAGGCTGTGGGGGTTAGCAGCCTCCTCCTTGGAGCTAGGGCCACAGTGACCTTACACTGGGGAAATTGAAGCAGGCAGCATCATCAGGCTCCTTGGAAGAAATGGTGTGTTTTAGAAGGCATTGCCTTCCAAGTGAGAGTATTAGTTAATTGTCATGAACTTGAGGGGACAGTTGGGCAGCCATTCCCAGCAGGATTCATCTTGGGAGAGAATAGATTCACTATGGCCCTTATTTGCCACTGGCCCATTGACTGATTTTCCTGTAGCCAGGCTGGCCCCCTCCTGGGGCATCTCGGGAAATCAGGCATGCCAGGGGACAAGCCCCCAAGCTCATCCGCCCAGCACCTCAACGGCTGTAGCCAAAAGCCTCACTGAGAATTCACTGAGAAAGAGCTTGGTGCTCTCCTTGTCCTATCCCTCTCTTCCTCCTCTTCCATTTTACTGATGAGGACGCCATAGGCCAGGGAGATACAGGCCAGCCCCTCTAACTAATAGTGGAAGGGTTGGGACAAGGACCCGGATCACCTGACCAGAATCACATGCCATCCCTGTCTTCCTTGTGTGGGTTCTCCCACACACACAGTTCCTGTGTGTCTGGCTGTGCCCTTTTTCTAGAGAGCAGTGAGAAGTGAGAGGATGTTCCCTTGGGTGGCTGGGCCAGGCCAGACCCGGCTGCTGGAGAGAGCTCAAGGCCAGGCTCAGCTCTGGCTCCGTGATGAGCCCTGGCCTGGTCGTCGCCTCGTGGCTGCGTGTTAGCGGACCTTCAGCGACTGAGGGAAGAGTGGAAAGTTTGTAGGGCAAAGGCTTGTGTTTCACTAATGGATCATAGAAGTAACCTATATTCATGGGACATGTAAACCACACAAAGAATATGAAGTCAGACGGAAGCCCCAGTTCTCATTTCTGAACTGGAAGTATTTGAAGGGACCAGGCCAAGTGTCACCAGCTTACGGTATTTGTCTACTGGGTCCTCGCAGCACTGAAACAGGAACCTTTCTCATTTTCCAGATGAGAAAACCAAGGCACAGAGATAAGCATACATGAACTCACCCAGTGATGTCACCATTGGTGGAAGCGGATTCCAGACTCAGGCTGTGGACCCCCCACACTGGGCTCTTACATCACTTGACTTCTTTGACCTGCTATTTCCTCCTCAGCAAACTCGGCCTGATGGGGAAACACCTGAAACATTCCTCAGAGCTGGGCTGGAAGAGATGCCCATGAGCGAGGCATGTTTTCACACAACGAAAAAGTACACAGCCACAAAAAGGGACAGATTGAGCAGCTGCAGAGGCACACGCCCCCCGGGTGAGTGAAGACAAGGTACAGTTTATTAAGGACAATTCCTTTTCTGTATGATCTTTAAAAAATTTCTTTAATGTTTACTTATTTTTAAGAGACAGAATGTGAGCAGTGGAGGGGCAGAGAGAGAGTCAGAGAATCTGAAGCAGGCTTCAGGCTCTGAGTCGTGAGCGCAGAGTCTGATGGGAGGCTCAAATCCACAAACTGTGAGATAGGACCTGAGCCGAAGTCAGACGCTTAACTGACTGAGTCACCCAGGTGACCTCTATTTCTGTCAGAGTTTTAGATAAGCAAAACAATATATTTCAGGATGCATTTATAAATGACAACCATAAGATCAGCCAGGGGACCGGATGTCTCAGCACTCCGGACCATGTTTCACCCAGACGTGAGGGGTGCGAGTGGGGGCATGGGAGCATGACTGATCGGAGAGGGGCTTCATGGGACTTGCTTTATTTCCCACCCTGGGGAGTGTTTACACATGGATGTTTGCTTCATTGCAATTTGAATTACACTGTGGAATATATTCTTCTGATTACATTTCTCAAAAAAAAAAAAAAAAGGTCAAATTTCGATTACTTAGCCCTGGCCTATTAAAATGCAGATTCTTGGAGCCCATCTCATTAAGATGCAGATATTCTTTCAGGAGATCTAAATCTGGCCAAGAAATCTGCATGTTAACACCTTCCCCCTGATGATTTGTGATGTTTCTGACACTTGAGAAGCTGCTCCAAGAGCAAGAATCAGTGCCGTACCTGCCGAGAGGCCAGATGCTGGGAAGAAAGGAAAGCATAAAGCAAAGCCCCTCTCAGACGTCAAGTTCCTTTGATACAAAATTCTAGTCCAGAATTTCCATCTCTGCACCTTTTCCAGAACCTGGAGACACGGGGTCCTGTAATGCAAACCACAAGTGCCTCCAATCTGGGTAGACACACTCCAAATTGTAAATCCGCAAGGCACTGAACATCTGGATAGAGCACAAGCCTTGGAAAAATTGTGCCTCTTGGTATCCATGGTGTCTGAAGCAAAGCAAAACAGTATGTGAAGGGTGGGATATGGAAACACCGTGGCCAGAGCCCCTTATTAAGGGGTGTTGAATGTCACCGAGAGCCGAGAGCCGCTGCTCTTTTACTGCCTGAGGGTAATAAATATGAACAGGGACTCTCCCGACTTCTCTCATCACTTGGATCTCCCCCAACTCTCTTCCAAAAAGTCTTAAGTTGTGAATCCTCCCAGCCATTGGGAGGGAATACAGTAAATTCTGTCACTGCTAGAAGGCCTGGACACACAGTAGCCCCTGGGTTCCAAGGCCCCCTCCAAAGCTGCCCCCACCCCCCAAGGCTGCCCTCATGTTCACTTGAACCCTTAAAACAGAATCCTTCAAGGCCTCTCATTGGTATTGGAAACCTACCCTTGCCAACATGCCAGGTTCTTGGTGACTGTCAGGAGCCCCCACTCATCCACCCCCATCCCCCACCCCCACCTATGGAGGTGGTGGGAAGCAGTAGTTCTCCCCCTCTGGGCTGGCTACCAGGAGGTGTGCTGCTGGGAAAGCACATCTCAGACCTCAAGTGCGATGTCGACTAGTGAGCATGTGAGACTCATGCTGCCGAAAGCTTGGCAAAGCGTCTCTGCCATTGGGGGACAGTGGGGGACAGGAGGATGGGTGGTGGGGATTGCACGGGAAAGCAGGATCACATGGGGATCCTTTGCTAAGTGTATGCGGGTGCAGCGGGCCCAGCGCAGGCCCTAGAGGAGTTCCAGACTCAAACATTCTGCAAATCTGCTGGCTGGGTCTGCCAGAGTCTCATGTCCCAGTCTACTGGGGACAGAGGTACCTGGATAGCATTTCTGGCCACGCACATATTTGGACTTGACTCATTTCACCAATGACTAGGTTATAATGACTGGGAGTGGAGATTCATTCCTGGAGGTTGTGCTCACTTTGGTCTGTGTGCTGGGGGAGGGGGAGGGGGATAGCAGAGATGCTCGACCCAAGTTCCTTACCAGCCCCGGCCCTGGCCCCAGGGCACCCCAGCAACCCCGAATACGGGAGATGAAGGACCTTAAGCTTCTTTAGGCAGCTGAACCCCACAGGGCCAGCCACCACCAGCCTTTGCCGTGGGAAGAGGGCATTAGCTCTCCCCTTGAGCCCCACTTGCTCAGGGAAGATGTTGAGGCCTGAAAGGGGCTCCAGGGCACCTCTCATTCCCCAGAAGGCTGAGCTCACACAGTGTGGGGAACCCAGGGTGGCTGCTCCCCTCCCACTGGGGGCTCCATGAGCCTCAGAGCCACCAGCATCCGGAAGCTCTCCAAACCCCATCTTCAGGGATTTTTATGGAGGCCTTATCGTGGGGATGAACCCAGGGAAGGTGGGGGGGAGTGCTGACCACGCTTGGTCTTTCAGGCCACCAGCCCCTGTGCTGAAGCTACCCTGGAGCCTGCCAAGAGTCACTTCATTAGAACAAAAGATACTCCCGTCACCCGGGAAACGCCAAGGGATTTAGTGGCTGTGTCAGGAACCAAGGTCAAAGAAGAGATGCTCCTAACACCTTAACAGAATAGGAAATTACAGAGGTTTTAGGAGTCCTGACCAGGAGCTGGGTTCAGGCACCAAAATATATATTCCTCCTGCCATCAGAATATCACATTGCAACAAGGAGCTCTTGGCTCTGCAAATGCCCTGGGGAGGAAGGTCCCCCCCCCCAGGAATTTACTAGGTGCCTAGGCCTTTAAAAAATGAAGGAGACTTAAAACTCATGCTAATACAGTAACAGGAAGCCTCTAGCAATCTGTGGCTATTTAAATGACAGTTTAATTAATTTAAATGTAAATTAAAATTCAGTTCTTTTGTCCCACCAGCCACCTTTCAAGTGCTTAGTAGCTGGCTAGAGGCCACCATATTGGGCAGTGCAGATAAAGAAAATTTTAATTGGACAATGCTGTTTTAAATGCTTTTATTAAAACAAAATAAGACCTTATCACCACCAAAGAAAAAAATAGGTTCAATGTTGTATAATCATGTTTTTAAGAACAGATTTGAACAGGTTTCCCAAATGTAATTGTGCATAAGAATCATCTGGGGAATCTTGTTAAAATTCAAGTTCTGATTCAGCAGGTCTGGGTGAGGCCCTAGATTCTGCATTTCTAATAATCCCACAGGTCATGCTAATGCTGCCGGGTCTATGGACCACCCTGTTGGGCAGTGAGGAATCACTGGATTAATTAAAAACACTTAGGGTCCATGTTAGTGATGAGCCTTAGGAATGGGATGCAAGTTCAAAATTGCATCATGAGTGACTAGCGCCATCTTCTTTGACTCCTGGCCAGATACCTTGGCCACTGTCCACTTTATTCAGACCCTATGCCTCAAGCCTAACTTTCAGGCCTGTTGTAAGTAAGGCCCAGCACAAAGGCCAATTTCCCAGAGTGACAGGCCCTGGCATCAGAAACAGCTTCCCTCTTAGGGCCCCATCAGGCCCAGAGGCCCCAGGTCCCTGGGAATCAAGGGGGACTTGCCATGACAGCTGTCAGGTACAGCTCCTCTCGGAACAGTGAACTGGCTGCCTCCTCTCAGCCTTCCCTTTATTTCTTGTCTTTTTCTCAAATGTAAAAATAGAGAAGTTCAAAGCAGCCATATTCCCACCACCCTGAATTACCACCGTTACAATTTTCCATGTATTCCTTCCAGTGCCTCCCGTGTGTGTTGTTAATTCAGTGGCCTGTGACCTAGTGGCCGAGTGTTCACGCCTTGTATGGCACTGGCCCTGTGACACTTAACTGTGGGATGCAGCAGCGGTGATGCTGTCCCTGCTCTGAGGCCACGCCTTAAGGAAGCGCAGCAGTTTCTGGGTGTTCAATGTTGGAAGCTCTTTGCACCCGCCACTTGGCTGGAGCAGTCACGATGGCGACCATGTGGAGAGACACGGACGAGGACTGACCAGGAGGCCCAGACGACACGCAGACGCAAGGCCTTGGCTTGCAGCTGAGTGAGGCTACCCAGGGGGCTCCCAGCAAGACCAGCCCCGGAGCTGCCCAGAGAGCTGGGCCACGATGGAAGAACCAGGAGCCGATAAAACAGTGGTGGTTTGGGGCGCCAGGGGACTTCAGTGGGCTGAGCATCTGACTCAATTTCGGCTCAGGTCATGATCCTAGGGTTGTGGGATCAAGCCCTGCATCAGGCGCCATGCTGAGCTTAGGATTCTTTCTCTCTCCCTCTGCCCCTCCCCTGCTCACGCTCTCTCTAAAATAAAATTAAAATTAAACAAAAATAGCTGGGTTGTTTTAAGCCAGGAGGTTTTGGGGTGGTTCCTAGGTGGCCACAGTTTACCAGAACCTGCGTGACACAGGCCACAGGTAATGGAAGCATAGCTTATAGTACCTGCTCCTTCCCTTTGCTGCCCCCCCTTGTCCTCAGATCCCAAGTGGCTTCAGACAAGGGTGGCAAAGGATTAAATGAATGCACAAGAGAGAGCAGATAATATTTATTTACTTGCTAACATATATCTCATCTCAGTCCCATTGGAAGATTGTCTTCAAAGTTCACAGGGTGAGGTAGAGGGGAAAAGGCCAAGGGAGGGGGGAAATGCCACCTGCCAGGTGAAGGTTCGTGAGGACATGCAGCTCTCGTGTTTGTGCAGGGTGGGGACTCTGAATGTGGCCTCGAGAGCCCCTATGACCAAGACCTGATGGAAGGGGGCAATGATCAGGCCTGCCCCAGGAAAGGAGCGACGGGGACGGGGCCAGGGATAGGGACCGGGTGATGGGTGTGCGGAGCCAGCAGGGGGAGTGGGTGGCGAGGGTGGCTCCAGGCCAGGGTAGTAAGTCGAGACCAGACTCCGGCTCCAGCTCAGCACTGAGGAGCCTCCCTGGGAGACCAGCGGCAGCCCAGAAGGAAGACAGCGAGCACCCTATTCCCGCAAAGATGCTCTTGAGGTGGGGACTGCAGTGACAGAGCCCGGCCTTGGGGACTCAGCTCCGAGCTTCCCGGGGCCCTCCGCAGCCCGGTCATGCCTCCCCTTGTCCTCCCTCCTGAGCTGGCCCCAGGCCAGAGGTCACTACTCAAAGCGAGGCCTGGCCAGTCCAGTTCACCCACGGGGTCCAAATGAGCCCCCCGTCTCCTCCAGCAGAGGGAGGTTCTGCCATTTCAGTGTCATCTTTGCCGGGCATCTGTTCCCCATTAGGGATGGTGTGCCGTCAAGTGGAGGCTGCAATTTCAGTCTTTGGATTTGGTTAGGGTGTTGGGAGCTCAAGGAAGGCTCTATGGAGGAGGCCTTGAGGAGCTAGAAGTTGGGGACGCTGGGCTGTAAAGGGAAGGGAGATTCAGGCAGAGGGAACAGCAGATGCAAAAGCCCAGAAGTCGGCGCTCTGGCCTCCTGTGTAGCAAGAGCACGCAGTTCCTCCACATCTGACTTCCAGGCAGCAGCCTCAGGCTTGGGGATCGGGCCAGGACTGGCCACAGGTGGGCCTGGTTGGGGCCCTGGGCCGGGGGAGGCTGCCGCCCTTCAGCTCCCCTGGTGCCCCGTTCATGGGTAGGAGGACTTAGTTCCGGGGGGAGAGAAGGCAGCCCTGGACATGAGCAGGCGGGCTCCTTACCCCCAGCACTCGTTGCTCCGGCCTCCAGCTCTGTGGGTTTGGGCCTGGGTGTAGGGCTGAGGGTGGGGGGCTCTCTGGTTCTGTTCCCCACCCCTAATCCCTTGCAGCTGTTGTCCTCCCCAGGAAGGACAGTTGTGTTGGAGGGAAGGGAAATAGTTATTTTGAGTTGGTCACTGGCTTCTGACCAGGGGACACGATGGCTCTGTTGGGGCCTGGCAACAGGGTGGGCTGGAGGGGCCAGAACTGGGCCTGACTGGGAGAGCAGCCCACATGATTAATTACAGGGGTGCTGGGGAGCAGAACGCCATCCTCCCTGAGGCCAGGGCTGTAGAGGCCAGCGAGGAGGCAGGCTTGAGATTGGGGATGCCCAGCATGGAGCTAGTGTCCTAAGTGTGGTCTGGGTGGGCTGGAGGGGTGGGGACGGTCGACACAGCCTCCCCATATTGGCCCCTGCATCACTGGCAACCGTGGAGAGAAAAAGGAGGTCCCTGTGACAGAATGGGGCTGTGAGGGGCTGGGCTGGCCGGACAGCCTGGAGTCACTGTCCACCCCTTCCAGGCAGACCTTCCCAGCACCTCCATCCCGGCAGAAGCCACGTTTGGTGGAGACTGTACCCTCTGGTGGCATCTGCCCTTCTTGCCCATGGGGTCACGAGTGGGTGAGAACACTCGGAGGTGGGAGGAGCCAAGCCGCCAGAGGTTGCCCCCTTCCCTCTAGGGCTTACCAACATGGGCTCGAATCCTGGCTCTACTGCTTACCAGCCCTGTGAACTCAGGCCATAAAGTGGACCTCCCTGAGCCTTCCGATTTACAGAAACAGGAATTACGGTAGTGATAAGCCCGCTCATAGGGCTTTGGTGGGGATCCCCGGAAAATGGATGGACTGTACTTAGGGCAGGATCTGGCACCAGGGTTGTTGTCATGGTGACTGTTCTTGCTCTGTTTCATCATCTTCACGGACATCATCAGGGCTGGCCTCCCTCCAGGGAGTCTGTCTGTGTGCCTGTCTTCACAGAGGGCTCTGGAAGGGGCTTCACGAGAAGAAAGGAAGAAATCCTCACCAGGGAGGAAGGTGGAGTTCCCAGAAGTGTAGGGAAGAGGGAGGAGCCCACTGGGCTGTAAGCCCCGAGAGGGCAGGGCCTGTGTCCATTTCTTCCCTGCTGTATTCCTAGCATTGAGGACAGTGCTTGGCATAGGTTTGGTGCTCAAAGCACATTTTTTGAATGAACGAATGGACTTTTGAGCAAATCACTGCCTCTCTGGAGTGAGAACCTGCCCTGGGCTTCTGGCTGGAGATGTCTGGATGATGAATTGTTGACTAGTTGGTGATGCAGGACTCAGCCTTCAAATTCCTGTGCCTGGATTCTGAACATGGAAATACAGAGAGGAGGGCCCAGTTAATAGCAGGGGCTCAGGAAGCAGAAGTGAGAAATGGGGTGGAGTCGGCCCTAACAAGGGCGAGGCAACCCAGGCACCCTGGAGGAGAGCGGCCTCTCCAGCTCCCAGGCACCCCTGCATCTCCCCAGCTACCTAAAGTGGTCAGAGGAGAGAGGTGAGAGGGAGGAGCAGAGTGCAGCAGGGAACTCCTTCCCCATCATCTGCAGGCTCCTCACTGAGCCCTGCTGTGCACTGGCCTTGGCACTGGGGGTTGGGGCTGAGCCACAACCCTTCAGAGCGTCTTCTGTGGTGGGTAGGAATCCAGGCAGGACAAGAGGAGAGGGAGCACTTCTTGGAGGAGTCCATGTCTACTGTCTGCACTGGTTGCTGAGGAGCAGAACAAGTTGGCCAGGGAAAAGAAAAGGCAATGACTTTTGAAGCAGAATGTGGGCAAAGGCCTGGAGGCTGGAGAGGGCCTGGCCAGTTCGGGGCATGACAGACCACAAGTGGGGGTTGGGGGATGGTGAGAGATGGGGCAAGAAAGGACCCTGGGGGGAATCTCCACTCCCAATTCAGAGCCTGCCCATGCCGGAGCACCCAACTCAGCACTGAGAGGGGTGGCTGCACTTGAGCCACCTGTCCTCCGAGCAGAGCCAAGTGCAGGCATCAGGGCTCAACTCTGCCACCACTGGCTGTGTGACCCAGGCAGCTGGGATGGCTCCCCTATCTGCACAGTGAAGGGGCTACCTTGATGTTCCCTAAGACCCTGTTCCTGGCCCAGAGGATCCCTAGGTCAGGGGTGGGGGCAACTGCAGGCCTCTGGACCTGGGACAGCAGGATTGGGGGGGGGGGGGAGTTGGCCTTTGCCAGGAAGCCCTGTCTCAGGGGCCAGCGCCATCCAGCGGGTGCTGCCAGCGTTCACTCAAGGTCCTGGGAACAGGCTCAGAAGACACACATCCCAATGGCTCCTGGTTGGGTGGCTTTGCTCTTCCCTGGGGAGACCCTCTCTACCTCCCCAACCACAGAGGAGGTCTGGGGTCCATGGTGCCAGGCCCTGGGCTGCCTGGCTTTACAGAGATGGCTAACTCATGGCTTTGGCAGCCCTGGTTCAACCTTTTCCTCCAGCTGAGGGTCAAGGGGGACTGGGCCTTTCTCTGGCATCCTTCCCACCCATAGCTTCCTGCCAGGTTCAGGCCTTTGCAGATGGGCCGAGGGTCACGTTTTATCTGGGGCCTTGCTGTCCAGGTCCCAGGAGCCCTTTCCTGCACATTTTCACCTGTGCTCCTCACAGATGCAGCTGCCAGGCAGGTGTTACTGCCCCACTTAGGTGTGGGGGTGGGGCACGGAGGTTCCAGAGGGAATAGGAACACTGTCTGACGATACACAGCTGAGCAGTGTCTCAGACCTGTAGCTGTGAGGTGTGGAGAGCAGTTGAGCCGCCCCCCTCCCGTTCTCACAGGGAGGGCGCTGTGCCTGAGGACCCCACGTTGGATCCCATACAACCTGCAAGGGAGGAACTGGGTCACCGGAACTCCAGAGCTGCTTCCCAAGGGCATTCTTGAGAATGTTCCCTAAGGACTAAGCCTTTCTCTCCTTGGGATGTCACCAGGTAGGGGCGGGGAAGTACGGAGTACATCGGTTAAACGCATGGCATTTGGGGTCCACCAGCCTCGGCTCTAAATCCCCAATTCTATCTCTTTCTCAGTGCATAACCTGAGGAAGATGCCTCGGTCCCAGGACAGAGCATCACTGTGGCTCCCTCGCAGGTTAGGAAGGGTAACTGAAATGAAATGATCTATTCGTGCACTCACAGAAATGTTCAGCATCCACCCACACCAGGGGCAAGGTGAGGAAAGAAATTTACAGAAGTGCCTTCACTGAACTTCCCATCTAGCTGGGGAGACTGACAGCAAAATGCAGACACGACCAAGGACGAGGCAGCCTGGGGTTGAGCAGGTAGGGAAGGGCAGGTAGAGCCGGGCGAGAAGGCTCTCAGAGAAGGAGGCCAGCAGTGCTGGCTCCCTGGGAAGAGCATTCGAGGGGAAGGAACGGCATCACAGAGTCCCTGGGTGGGCTGCCCAGCCTTTAAGAAGCCGCAAAAGCGGAGTGGCTAAGGAGCACCGCAGGTGGAAGCCGTCAGGGATCAGGGCAGCCAGGCGGGGAGCCCGCCCTCCCCTGTGATGTCAGCTAGGCAGGAGGCGGCGCTCCCTTGTGACGTCAGCGAGGTGGGAGGTCGCCCTCCCTTGTGACGTCAGCCAGGCAGGGAGGCTGCCCTCTCCTGGGACAGTTTGACAGGAAGTTGGCCCTGGGCAGCTGCGCGAGGTCAGGGCCTTTGTGGACACAGGACGCGGCAACTGTAAGTCCACTTCCGACTGCCGCAGTTGAGTGTGGTCTTTTTCCTTTCCTGCCACCACTGGACCTCTGCCTCAGGTCCTTGGGCCTCGAGGCCTCCGCCACCGTGGCCTGTGACCCCCGACCTGGGGCACAGCACCGCCCCCCCCCCCCACTGCCCTCCACTGCCTCCTACTTGGGGCGGGCTGCGTGTCTGCTCTGGCCGGTCCCGGGGGCCTTCACAAAGGCTCCTTTCACCAGAGGGCATCACAGGGGGACTGGGCGGGGATGTGGTGCCCTCCTGCCCGTGGGCATAAAGACCCTCTTTCTCTCTTCTGTGCCAGCCTCTTGTCTGGCAGGCGGAGGGGCCTGTGCAGG
The DNA here is from genome assembly GCF_006229205.1 of Suricata suricatta. Classification (NCBI taxonomy): domain Eukaryota; kingdom Metazoa; phylum Chordata; class Mammalia; order Carnivora; family Herpestidae; genus Suricata; species Suricata suricatta. The sequence goes on from NC_043715.1 coordinate 25,535,316, forward strand.
GAGATTCTTGTCCTTCCCTTTTAAAGTATGGGTGAGACTGGGGCCAGGAAGACAATGGTGGTGATTTACAGTCTGCTGCACCCCCGGGGCCGCCTGCCGGGTGGCACTGATCAGCCAGCAACGCCCCAGGGTGAATAGCAGGATCTGGGGGGGACTGCCTGGGACCTCATTGAGGGGGCCTGTCCCACCAACTGGAAAGGGAAAGGTCTGGGCTTGTAGTTTCAGAGCCTGCACCCCGCCACCCACCCCCAGACACCTACTTTCAGAGGGAGCTGGGCAGGAAATGGGGAGCACATGAAGGGACCATGTAGGGACCATGAAAACCCCGGGGGTGAGGAGGAGTCTCAGCCTGGAAGTGACTTGGAAATGAGGTGGGGCAGGGCACATGGCTCTGCAGATAGAGGGGACAAGTGCGAAGGCACAGAGGAAGGACAAGCCCTCAGCTGAGAGGTGCCAGGAGTGGGTGAAGGCGCTCGGCCGTGGGGGCAGGGCCAGAAAGTCTGGTACCAGAGAAGGGACTTTATCAGGAAAGCCATGGGCCCTCCCCAGGGGTCTGATGTAAGCCTGCAGGAGGGGACCACAAGGGAAGAGAGAAGCCAGGAGATGGGCCAAGGAGCAAGGGAGGCTGGAAAGGAGCCAGTGGGGACCAGTGGGGTGGTGGTGAGGAGGCGGTCACTGACCCAGAAGAAACAAGAGAGAAAAGGGGGTAAGAAAGCAAAAGGAGAAAGCAAGGAAAGGGAATGTGAGATCCCTTACAAGAAGAGAGGCACCCAGAGAGAGGGAGATGCGAGTGAGGAGAGAGCTGGAGAAATGGACAGAGAGAGAGGGGAGAGGAAGGAGCACAGGTAGCAGGAGAGAAAGTAAGAGGCTGAGAGGGAGTGAGGGGGAGGGAGAAAGATCTAGGCCACAGCCATGCAGAGGAGTGAAGGGCCAGAGGACCTCCCCCAGTCCTTACCTTCCCCTGCCAGTGGCCCCCATACTCTGCACCACCAGTCCAGGCCTCACTGGCCAGAGGGGGTGGGGGGCTAGTCTGTTCTCCAGCGCACAGAGGAGGAAATGGGGATGATATGGTTAGACATAAACAACAACTTCTTTTTTAAATTTAATTGTTTAAATGTTTATTTATTTATTCTGAGAGAGACAGACAAAGCCAGAGCAGAGGAGGAGCAGGGAGAGGGAGAGAGGATCCTAAGCAGGCTCCACACTGTTGGCACAGAGCCCTGTCCTGGGCTGGATCTCACAAACATGAGATCATGACCTGAGCCAAATCAAGAGTTGGATGCTTAACCGGCTCAGCCACACAGGCACCTGAATAAGCAGAAACTTCTTGATTACACAACAGAGCAGGCGCAAAGGGAAGTGGTCCCCTCATTGGACCCCTGGCCTTCCTGAGGCAGGGGACTGGTCACCCCTTGAAAGACATGGACCTGTGTTCCTCTGGATTGACAGGACCCAGGTGTGGAGGAGGGTGGTTTTCAGATCGTCTGCCTCGGTTTCCGTCAAATGAGGCAGAGACATCCTTAGCAGCCTGGGTTCGAAGATGGGGTGGGGGCAGGGGCTCTGGAGCCAAAGCTGGGCTGGTGACTTGACTGCATGTCACCCAGGTGAGCCCTGGGACCTTCTCTCTCCACCCTAAGCCTTCATTCCAGGAAAAGGGAGAGGGGTAGAGGGCAGGACTCCAGTGAATGTTTCCAGGGAAAAACTTATCTTCCCAAAGAGCAAGCAGCCACGCCATCTCCCATCCCCCTTTCCCCCCTCCACTCCCTCCCATTCCTTCCTCTCTCACTTTCTGGCAGAAGGAGCCCAGCAGCTGGAAAAACGATGCTCTGCTCCGGGCTCCTACCCTTCGCTCGGCTGAGCCTGGACAGCCTTGCAGAGGGTGTGTGTGTGTGTGTGTGTGTGTGTGTACACATGTGGTGCAGCCCAAGTACAGGTGGGAAATGGAGGAACCTGGTCTCCTCACCTGCAGCCTTGCATCAGTGGGGGAGAGAAGCAAGCCTGAGCTCACTCCCCAGAGCATCAGTTTTGCTGTCTGAGACATGGGCATGACACTTGCCCCGCTTCCTTAATAGGACTGGTGTGAGGATCGCAGAAGCCAAGGTGGGAAGAACAGGAACATGTCCCTGAGCTCCCTGGACACCGGTTGTCCTCACACCAACCCTTGAGGCAGGTGCTGTTACTGTCCCCATTTGCCTGAGGATCCCGAGGCCCTGAAGGTGGGGGTGTGGGGGTGTGGTTCTAGTGCCTAAGGTTGCAAAGCACATCTGGGGCAGAGCTGGGGTTCCAGCTTCCTGCCTGGTGGTCTAGGCGGTGGCCTGTTTTTCTGTCTTCCTTCCTCCAAGCATGAACTGAACCGGTTCCTGGAGGAGCTATTAGCACAGGCATACTCACTCCCCTTCTTCTCTGTCAAACCCTACCACAATTTCCCTGCCTGCCCCAAATAGGTCTCTCAGTGAGGGACACCCCTCCAACTCCCACCCCTTTTCTGGGCATGAACCCCTCCTCCTATAGGCTGTTCAAAGGGACCCAGCTCTTCCCCAGACCCTCTCTCTGCACCCTGACCCCCTCTTCCCAGCGTAAACACCCTTGCCTTGTGGCTGGATGACCTGGGTCCCAGAGATCAATCAGCCCCTCAGTTGGTCAGGCTGGAGACCTAACCACCACCAGGGGGCAGGAAACAGCAAGAATGGTGACCACTCCCCAGTATCACTTCATCCCTCATCAATTCACCACTCCCCTTCTCCAGACACTTGTTCACCCTTATCTCCTCCTCCATCCATACTGATATGCTGCCCAAATTGTGGGGGTGGGAACCCTAAGAATAAGTAAGGAATCATGGTTCTGCTACTTATTTGTGACCTTGAGCAAGCGATACTACCTCTTGGAACCCCAGTTTCTCTGTTTGTGAGACAGGTACTTATCCATTCATTCACATCCATCCATCCATCCATCCATCCACCCATCCACCCACCCACCCATCTACACATCTACCCAACTACCCATCCAACCAACTACCCACCCATCCACCCAACTACCTACCCATCCATCCATCCATCCATCCATCCATCCATCCATCCATCCACCCACCCACCCATCTACGCATCTACCCAACTACCCATCCAACCAACTACCCACCCATCCACCCAACTACCTACCCATCCATCCATCCATTCATCCATCCATTGATATGTATGGAATGCCAGGTCCTGGTATAGGTTGTGGGGTACTAAGTGGCTGCAAGAAGTATAGATTTGTTATCAGCCCCTATTTCCATAATTAACCATATTTCGGAACATTAGAGACCTTGATTTGCAGTGAGCACAGTAAGCATAGAAAGGCAAAGCTTAGACCAATACATAGACTCATTTAGCATCATGCAGCCTGTAGAAAGTGGCCCCCCACCCAAGCCCATGATAACCTACCAGCAAGGTATCAGAGGACTGGCCAATGCCAACACAGGCCATCAAGACCCTTAGGACCATCAGCACATCCCCTTCCACCCAGGCAGGCCAGCCTCACAACTTTACACCACCGCAGCATGCCTGTCTTTGTGGAGGTACAGTTGTAAATCCATCCATTGATATGTATGGAATGCCAGGTCCTGGTATAGGTTGTGGGGTACTAAGTGGCTGCAAGAAGTATAGATTTGTTATCAGCCCCTATTTCCATAATTAACCATATTTCGGAACATTAGAGACCTTGATTTGCAGTGATCTAAAAAAACTCTTTTTCAAAAGGCTATTTTGAAGCTTCTGATATTTAGGCTCTTGAACAAGCCACCTTCTATCATGTAAATCTCAAAATTGTCTTTAGGGGAGGGAGTAGAGCTGAGAGGCCCCTGGGCTGGGCTGTGGGCAAGTAAGTCTGAGGAGGTTTCCAGGAGGTGGAGGCATTTGGGATCCTGCTTGCCAGTCTAGAGGAGACTGGTATTGAGCTGATGCCCAAGCCAGGGAGAGGAGTGGAAGGTGACAGAGCTGGGGACAAGTCCAGAGCATCCCCTCCACAGACACCGATGGCCTTCTCTGAGCCTGCTCTACGTCCAGCCAGGCTGAGGAGCACAGCTGCAGGGAGGGCATTGGGACACAACCAGAAGGAGATAGGGCCCAGTGGTGTAGACACCGGGCCTGCTGGGAAGGCACTGGGGCAGGGGTGGTCCCCACCAACCTGGGCTCAGGCTGTGGGCTCAGGCTTAGTCTGTCAGATGCTAAGTGTCCTCTGGTGCTCAGTTCTTTTTTTTTTTTTTTTGATATAGAGAGAGACAGAGCATGAGAGGGGGAGGGGCAGAGAGAGAAGGAGACACAGAACCGAAAGCAGGCTCCAGGCTCTGAGCTAGCTGTCAGCACAGACCCTAACGCGGGGCTCGAACTCACGAACGTGAGATCTGACCTAAGCTGAAGCCGGAGGCCCAACTGACTGAGCCACCCAGGTGCCCCTCTGGTGCTCAGTTCTGAGCTCTGTGGTGCCTCAAATGCCACCCCTGCCCTGGGGAGCTCACACATGGCCTGGGTGCTGGACACTCCCTGCGACAGGGGCAGCTCATGTCCACCTAGGTCCCAAGGCTGTTGCCCCTTCCCTCAGCTGCTGTGCCATTGGCTGTTCTCTGCTCACCCCCATCCAGAGGCAGCCCTTGGCTGATGGGCATGTGACCCGGAGAGCCCAGGAGTTATGAACAATGACTGACACGGGCGTATAGCAGCCCAGCCCCCATGAATCTGGAGTCCACAACCTCTTTGGTGCCAGTCGCACTCTGGAGTTCCCCAGGGGTCGGGTTGAGGCAAACTTTCTCCCTAAAACCACGTCTCACTCAGCGTCCTTTTCTGCCCTATTCTGCTTCCCTCGCTCTCCTGTGGATGGAGGCTCTCAGTGAGCCACTTGCACAAGAATTCCCCCCTCAGCTGTCTCTAGAGAGTTAGACTTAAGATGCCCAGAAAACTGATCTGGTGGCCTCTCCTTTAGAATCGAATCAGCGTTCAGTGGGGGATGTAGCCCAGTCTTGGGGCCATAGAAGAGCCTTCCAGAAGAGGTGACCTTTGAAATGGGGCCTTAAAGGTTGAGTAAGAACTGCTGAACTGAAGTGATAACTGGGGCTGAATGCTCCATTTGATCAATCTTGGCTGATTTAATTACTCAGGGTGACTCAGTAAGGACGCAGGTCTGAATCAAACTGACTGCATGACAGGCTTCAAGTTTCCCCTCTGACCTTGGAGGCCTAGGTGTCAAGGTTTCTCAGAATCATTAGACAATAGAAGGGCACACAATGCCCAAGGCAGGAGGGACCACCCTTGTAACACCGTATCAGGAAAGGCGAGCTAACATCCTTAACGTTTCTAAGGGCAGGCCTAGAGATAGAAGCTATAGATAATCACCTATTGCTTAAGGCTAGTCATGCCCTAGTGGGGGTCCTGGGTCCACTCTGTAATTGGCTAATACTCTAAATGTTGTGATTGGATCTCTACACCTGTGTCACAATTTCCTGTAACTCCCCCTTCCCAAACCCATAAAGGCCCTACCCCCCTTTTGTTCAGGGCTCTCAGCATGGATCCCCTGTGTTGGTGAAATCTGTGAGCCCGAGCCCAAGCCCGTAATAATAATAAAGCCCTTTGCTTTTGCATGCGTGACTCGGTCTTCCTGGCGGTCTCTGGTTTTTGGGGATGATATTGAAACTTGGGCATAACAACTGCAGGATGTGAGGGGCCAGAGGAGCAATATGAGTAAAGGCCCTGGGGCAAAAGAAGGCAGGGTGTGTGCAGAGGAGAGAGGACCTGTGGCTGGAGGGGGGGGAGCATGGAAGGGAGGTAGGAGATGAGAAGGCAAGCTAGGCCATAGCAGAGGGTTGCTGTCACCAGGCTGTAAGCCCAAGCCACTCAGGACCACACAGTGGTCACGGTGGAGGGACTGTCCTACTCTCTCTTGGTGAGTCCAGCCTCAAGATCCTCACCCTGCACCTGGCAGGCTCTGTCAATCTACTGAAGTAGCATCTGAGGGGACCCCCATTTGCCATCCTTGCCCCAGAGCAAGCCCAGGCTGGACCTATGATGTGACAGGTGGGCCAAGTCCAGAGGCCCAGAGAGGATGGGCTCAAGTACAGTAGAGGCCTCCCCAGGGAAGCAGTCATTGTGGCCCATAAATAGGTTAGGCGGTCAGGAAACGGGAAATCCTGACAACACAATGAGGCCTGGGGCGCAGGGGTTTCCTCCAGGCTGAGGGCTGGACGGAGGCTGCTGCTTGGGCCAAAAGCCCTACTGAAGCAGGACTCCTTGCCTGCTAGCCGCAGATGCTCGGCTCTTCCCACAGTCCTCAGGGGGACTCGGGGCCCAGCCAGGGCAGCTCAGGACAGGGAGGACAAGCCAGGACAGGCAGCGGAACCCTGGGAGAGCGCCATAATGGGCTCGGCTCCCGTCTGAGCCTGGCAGCAGGCTGCGGCGGGCAGCCAGGCCAGGTGCCTGGTGACTGGGGCGGCCCCAGGACCAACGGGCGCCTGTGTCAGGCCCTCTGACTCCCAGGAGGCTGCATACCTCTAACATCTGTGTTGGTGGACTTGTCCATGGCCCGGGTTCCCCAAGGGCATAGCAAGTACCAAGCTGACCCTACCTGGACCCCTACAATGGAGAAATAATGTGGTCCCTTGTAAAAGAAACAGGCAACCTGTAAAACCACATCCCAGAAGAATTTTAAGAAAATCAAGTCATAAAACACGATATCCTATAGGATCCCTATTTTGTTAAAATGCACATGAACATAAAAATCTGTGCGAATGTGTGCGTGTATGGCCAGGCACGTGCCCAGAAGAGACAGGGAAGTGTCAACACATGTCCAAGTGGTAGGTTTTCAGGGGATTTTATTGTCTTCTTTGTTCTTTTTCTGTATATCCTAATATTTCTACAATGAACTTTGTAATCATAAAAAAAGACAAAAAACAAAACACCCAAATCCTGCAATGCCTCTTTTCTTTTAAGTACAATGTTTACAAAGACTGTTTAAAGAAGTTGGGGAATGTTGATAATCTAACACTGAGGAGAAAACAGGACATAACATTGTATACATTGTATGTAAAGGACGAGTCACTGGGGAAGGAAGGGGACAGGAAGGAAGCTCACAGGGCATCCAGGCCAATGGCTTTGCCAGGGGCACCGTCATAGTCCGATCCATCTACAGTATATGAAAATCCCCACACCCTCACATACACTGTGGGTATCACTAGTCTTGAACATTTTTGCCATCCAGTGCTTGGAAGACAGTCTCGTTGTAATTTGATCCAATAGGCTGAAAGATAGAATGTCCTAATCTGCACATCTCTGATCATTGAGCCTCTTTGCTTCTTAAAACATTTATTATGAAAATTTCAGCGTACAGAAAAGTAGGAGGAATTGTACAACAAATACCCACTTACCCATCATGTAGTTCTGCAACTGACATTTTACCAGGTTTCCTTTAGCACATATTGATCTATCCATCCGTCAATTCTTATTTTTTGGACATATTTCAAAGAAAGTTACAGGCATCTGTACACTTCTCCCTAAATACTGCAGCATGCATATCATTACCTGGAGTTTAATATTTGCTTAAGATTCTTTTTTTTTTCTACTTTCTGTAAAATTCACGTAGGGTAATGCAAAAATCTTAAGTGTATCCTTTGATTAGTTGTGACAATGCATACATTCGTGTAACCCAGATCTCTATCATGATACAGAACGCGACCTCTGGAAAATTCCCTCCTGTGCCTAACTAGTCATTCTCTGTCCCCATCCTCCCAAGGCAGCCATGGGACTTACATTTCCATCACAGATTAGTCTTGTCTCTTCTGGAACTTCCTATCAATGGGATCCTAAAGTGTGCCCTTGCTTGTGTCTGGCTTCTTTCATCCCATATTACTTCCGTGAGATTTAACTGGGTCGTTGCAACACTTGATTGTTGAATGGTGTTCAATACATCCAGCATTTATCGTTATTGAATAGCGTATTCAGCATCCATTGTATGGCTATCCAAATAGATATTCTCTTGTTGATGAATACCTGGCTGCTTACTTTTTTCTTTATGAATAAAACCACTATAAACATTCATAGACAAGTCTTTCTGTGACCCACTGCTTTCATTTCTCCTGAGTGGATACGTAGGAAAGCAACTGAGCCAGTCTCTTCCTATGTTTCCTAAAATTGAATTTTTCTTTTGACTATTTTTTGGTCCTTTTCTTATTGATCTGTAGACCAGGAAAAGCCAGGACAGGCATGATTAGTTTTGAACCCTAGGGATGCAAACATATTTAAGACAGAGTTCCTACTCTCACATCGCTCAGAGTTCAGCAGCCTAGACAGACAGAGACATAACCGGATGTGACATGCGGCTGCTCTGCATTCATTTATTCCTCCATTTATTTGAGCTCTAAGTCCAGTCATGTCCCTCCTCTGCTCAAACCCTCTCTTGGCTCCACCTTGCTCAAAGCCCTACATATTCTCACGATCCAGTCCCCTAGACCTCTGGCCTCACCTCCCACCACGCTGCCCATTCAGTATGCTCGGGCTCTTCTGGCCCTTTGCTCCTTCACAAACCCACCAGCCTGGTCCCTGCCTCAGAGCCCTTGTCCCTGAGATTCTTTCTTTCTGGAACATTCTTCCCCGGGTTCCCACACGCGTTATTTCCTGTATATTTCCTAGGGCCGCTATAGCAAATTGTCACAAATTTGGTGACCTAACAACAGAGATGTCTTCTCTACCAGTTCTGCAAAAACCTTTTTTCCAAATAAGATTACATCCACAAGTTCTGGAGACTAGGAGGTGGACATATATTTTGGGAGCCACCATTCAATCTACTACACTTCCCAATCCCCTTCAGGCCTTTGCTCTGACGCTACATTTGCGGAAAGACTTTCTCTGGCCACATTCCAGCTCTCTCTATCCTCCTGCCCTGATTGATTTTTCTTTCTAGTAGTTACGCTCAGGCATACCATGTGTAGTTTACCGATTCACTGATTTTTATTATCTGACCCCCTATTCGGATGTAAGCTCCAAGATGATCGATTTTGGTCTGTGTTGTCCTATGCTGTATTCCTAGGGCACAAAACTGTGCTGTAAGCACAGAAGATGCTGAGTACATAACATAAGAATGAGTGCCTGAATGATCATACTAAGCACCAAGTTCTGCTTTAGTTATTTTTAAATTTTTTAAATTTTTATTTATTTTTGAGAGAGAGAAAGAAAAAGAGAGAGAGCATGTGCAAGGGAGGGGCTGAGAGAGACAGAGACACAGACACAGGCTCCAGGCTCTGAGTTGCCAGCACAGAGCCCAGTGCGGGCCTTGAACCCATGAGATGTGAGCTGAAATCCTTTGCTTAACTGACTGAGTCACCCAGGAGGCCCCAACCTCTGCTTTAAATAAGAGGGTATAAACAGCAGTAGGAGTACAGGAGGAGAGGAAAAACCATTCTGTTTGGAGTCCTGTCCAGGCAGGCCTTACAAAAAAAAAGGGAATATTTGAGCTGGTTCAGGTGGGAATGGGAAGGTATGAGGATCCCTAGGAAAGGCAGGATCAAAACCTAGAACGTGAGTGGGAAGCGGTGAGGAGCTTGGTGTGGCCAGGGTGTGGAAAATGAAGGAGAGAACAGAGAAAGTGTGGTGCACATGAGGCAGGAGCCTCGTTAGCCTGTGTCTCCCACCTTTGCTCTCCTGGCTCCATTGATGAGGGAAATACCTCACTGAGAGACCCAGGTGGACTTCCTTCCCAAAACATGTGGGCAAGAAAAGCCCTACAATTATTCTCAATGACATTTGTCAAGGTGCCCTGGTTAGCACTCCATTGACTGTAAGCAACAGAAGCCCATCTCAAACTGGCTTAAGCTACAAAGGGCACTTAATTTGCCCTGGCATTTGAACGGTCCCAGGTGGATCTCACTTTAGGCCTGACTGCATCCCGGGCTCAAGGTGTCACCAATAATCAGTCTCCACTTCTCTGCTGGGTTTTCCCTGAGTGGTTCTCAGGCAACAATCATCGACACACGCACCTCCTAACGACAGGAGAGTGGCCAGCAGCTCCACATCCACAAGCCCAGGAGGAAAAGAGCCCCCCTTTTCCCAGAAGCAGCAGCCGAAGACTAGAGAAGACCTTCAGTGGGTGGTCTATAATAATAGTATATATAGTAATATAGTAATAGTAATATAATAATAATCAGTATTATCTGATTATCTCTGAACCAATTTCAATGGCCAGCAGAATGGTATCTGCTCATTGGCCAGGCCAGAATCATGTGACATCTGAGGGCGGGGCCAACTCCACGCCAAAAGGAGGGATTGAGGATGGGGAGTTGACTCAGATTCCTCCAAGGAAAAATCCAGAAGCCGGTATGAAGAGATGTCAGAATGAGTTGTGGAAAGGCACAGGTCTGTGGCTACAACGAGAATGAGTAACTGGGGTACAAATTTCCCTGCACCGGTTGCAACTCTTCCCTTCTCTTATTCACTCAAGAGGACACAGTGGGGAGACACAATTATAGGGTGTAGCCGAGGCTGTCAGTCCCCTGGCCTTTTCTGGTCTAAGTAATGCCAGCTGCCGGCTCTCTTTTCTCTTTACCTGGGAACTTCCTGTGGTGCTGCCTGTGCACACAGTAAGTCAGAGCCGCCCTCAACCAGTTGTCGGTGGGTGTTGGTGCATAGCGCCCAGCTCCCCATCTTCCTGGTGGGGTGACTAACGTGAGTGTGCTATCCCAGCCCCCAGAGTCCTCCAGGGGGATAAGCTCTGGTTAACCCACAGTGGTAAACCAGCTTGATGACGTGTCCTTTACTTTGTCTTCCTTTCCCTTATCCTTTCTTGCCCTTGGACTCGTGTTCCTGGAACACCAGCCATAGACCTGGAATCCCAGTCTCCGGCTCTCTTCTCGGGGAGCCCAAACTGAGACACTGGAGTACCCTTGCAGCTGCTTTCATCAATATTCAAAAGCAAATCACTGGCGAACTCCTGTTCTCACTACGACGACGGTGATGTGGAGTTCCTGGAGAGTTCCAAGCCTGGGGAGCGGCTGTTTGAGAAAAAAAATCTTTCCCGCTGCCTGTGTGAAGGCTGCTATGGAGGAGAGGAGGATATTCGGGGGCGGGGGGGGGGGGTGGTCTCAAACGGGCCTGAACCAAGGCTCTGGGGCGGTGGCTGGTGGCCGCTGTGGCCCTGAAGGCAGAGCAGAGCAGGGGAAGTCAGTAGACTTGGTACTGATCACACGCTGGGATGGTGGGGGAGTGGGGAAACGGGCAGTAGGAACTGGGGCAACCTCTTAGAGCAATTTGGTGACTCTAAAAATGCACGCATCCTTTGATCGAGAAATTTCACTTCTAGGAAGCTATCCCCAATATGGCATGCTGGCACATGTTGTTAGGAAATAGCACATGGCCCGAATAGACGACAGTCTTCTATTTCCCAAAGAGAATAAAAACAACAGCCCATCTATTAGGATGACTATAGTCAGAACTCAGAAATGACAAGCGTTGGTGAGGACATGGAAAAATTGGAACTCTGTGCACTGTGGGTGGACACGTAAAATGGTGCTATTAATGTGAAAAAAAAAGTGGGATTCCTCAAAAAGTTGAAAACAGTTACCAGGCCCGCCTGGGTGGCTCAGTCGGTTAAGTGTCTGACTCTTGATTTTGGCTCAGGTCATGAACTGAAGGTTTGTGAGTTCAAGTCCGATGTAGGGCTCTGTGTTGGCAGTGTGGAGCTTGCTTGAGGTTCTCTCTCTCTCTGCCCCTCCCCAACCCCTCTCAAAATAAATAAATAAACTAAAAAAAAAAATAGAGTTGGGGCACCTGGGCGGCTCCGTCTTTAAGCACCTGACTTCAGCTCAGGTCATGATCTCACAGCTGGTGGGTTTGAGCCCTACGTGGGGTTCTGTTTTGACAGCTCAGAGCCTGGAGCCTGCTTTGGATTCTGTGTTTCCCCCTCTCTGCCCCTCCACTACTCAAACTCTGTTTCTCTAAAATGAATAAATGTTAAAAAAATAAAATAAAATAAAGTTTCCATATGACCCAACAATTCCACTTCCAGTTATAGACACCCAACATAACTGAAGGCAGCGTCTCAAAGAGTTATTTGCACACTCATGTTCATAACAGCTTTAATCATAATAGCTAAAATATGGAAGCAACCCAAATGCCCATTATTGGATGAATGAATAAGCAAAATGTAGTATAGCCACACAATGGAATGTTATTCAGCATTTAAACAGGGATTTGGGGGTGACTGGGTGGCTCAGTCAGTTAGCATCCTACTTCAGGTTGTGATCTCAGGGCTCCGAGTTTGAGCCCCAGCACAGAGCCTGCTTCTGATTCTCTGTCTCCCTCTCTCTCTGCCCCTCCCTCTCTCATGCTCTCTCTCAAAAACAAATAAACGTTAAAAATTTTTTCAAAAGAGAAAAAGGGGGATTTGGACACATGCTACAAAATGGTTAGAAGTTGAGAACATAGTGAAATCAGTCACAAAAAGATGATTACTGTATGGTTGTACTTATATGAGGTACAGAGAGTATGCAATCCCCAGAGACTGAGGAAGAATGGTGATGGCCGGGGGCTGGGGCGAGGGGGTGGGGGAATTAGTGGGCGATGGCCATAGACCTTCAGTTTTACAAGATGAACAGGGTTCTGAAGATGGATGGCAGTGACAGTTGTGCAGCCAAACAAATGAGCTTAATACCACTAAACAGCCCACTTAAAAATGGGTACGATGGGGGCACCTGGGTGGCTCAGTCAGTTAAGCCTCCGACTTCGGCTCAGGTCAGATCTCACGTTCGTGGGTTTGAGCCCCGCGTCAGGCTCTGTGCTGACAGCGAGCTCAGAGCCTGGAGCCTGTTTCCAGTTCTGTGTCTCCTTTTCTCTGCCCCTCCCCCTCTCATGCTCTGCCTCTCTCTCTATCAAAAATAAATAAAACATTTAAAAAAGTGGGTATGATGGTACATGTTATGCTATGCGTATTTTACCACAATTTAAAATAATAAGAAATGAAAACAAACCAACCATACGTTTGTGGGCCAGCTTAGATCTATAACTTATAGATATGTAGGTTAAATATTCAAATAGTTATGTATTGAATAAGGTATTGACTTAGCTACACACCTGTACTTTTAAAAAATTTTTAATGCTTTTATTTATTTTTGAGAGAGAGAGAGAGACAGTGTGAGCAGGGGAGGGTCAGAGAGAGAGGGAGACACAGAATGTGAAGCAGGCTCCAGGCTCTGAGCTAGCTGTCAGCACAGAGCCCGACGCAGGACTTGAACCCATGAACCATGAGATCATAACCTGAGTTGAAGGGCTCAACCGACTGAGCCACTCAGGCACCCCTGTATTTTTAAATCACATATTAGCTAAAACAAGACATCACTTTAGAAATGTGGCGTTGGCTGCTCTTATTTCATTAAATAATTGTGTTCTACTTTTCTGCATTACACTTCCGCCCACGCATCTCGGACATTTCTTTATCACTGTCCTGTGATCGCTCTCTGCGTGTCCCCCTCCACTTTCCAGTGTGACTGCCATCTAAAAGTGTTTGCATCAGGACCCTAAGACCATGTCCCCGAAGTTTAGCCCAGGTCCTGGCTAGCCGTCTACAAAATATTAGATCCTGCTGGTACATTTCATTGCGTCATATACATACAGAAAAACACACAAATATTTCGGTGGTTTTTCACAAAAAGAACCCGTCCACATAGCCAGCATCTAGATCAAGAAACAGAACTCGCCCAACCCACCAGAATCCCCACGACTCCCCTCCAGGCCACTGTCCCCCACCCAGGCAGAACCACCGGCCTGATTTCTAACACCAGAAGTTGGTTTGGCCTGGGGATTTTTTTGTTCATTTGTTTTAAATATTCTATTTTTTATTTTTAGAGAGTGAGAGTGAGTAGGGGACAGTGGCAGATGGGGGTAGGGGAGGCGGGGAGAGGGGAGAATCTTGAGCAGGCTTCACACAGCACAGAACTGGACATGGGGATGTCGAACTCGATCCCACCGCCCAGGGATCATGACCTTAGGAGAAATCAAGAGTCCAAAGCTCAACTGACTGAGCCGCTCTCGCGCCCCTGGACTGTTTTGTTTTGTTTTATCACTCCTCTTGTCTTCATTTCTTTATTTGCAATAGAGGGATCGGGTTTTTTTTTAATCTTATTTATTGTGGTAACACATATATTTTGAAAAGGTTGCCATTGAAACCATTTTGAGACCTACATTCAGTGACATTAATTACATTCACGACACTGTGACCATCACCACTGTTTCTCAGCTTTTCCATCACCCCAAACAGACCCTTTAAGCATAAAGCAATAACTGCTAATTTTCCCATCACCCCCAGCCCCTGGTAACCTCTAATCTCCTTTGTGAATATTTCATGTAAGTGGAATTGTCCAGTATTTGTCCTTTTGTGACCGGCTTACTTCACTAAGCATAATGGTTTCGAGGTTTATCCGTGCTGTAGCCCAGGTCAGAACTCCCTTCCTTTTACAGCGAATAATGTTCCACAAAAGAATATATATTTGGATGCACCACATTTTGTTTATCTGTTTATCTGTTGTTCCCACCTGTTGGCTAGCTTGGCCTGCCTTTGAATTTTATATAAATGGAATCATACAGCCTTTACTCCTTTATGTCTAGCTTCCTTGACTCAACTTTTTGAGATTCTTCTATGCCTTTACCTGTAGTTATAGTTCGTTCATTTTCAATAGTCTGTGGCATTTGTATGTTTATACCACAATTATCCATTGTCCTGTTGATGGACACTTGGTTTGTCTGGCTATCACAAATAGTGCCTAATAGTACTAACTCTGTTACACATTTTTTTTCAACACTACTAAGCGATTGACTTAATTCTGATACCGTCTACCTGGAGATAGCAGCAGATCCCAAGCGTAAAGGGCTCAGTCCTGTTAGACTCAGATACTCATCTGTGCTTCTGATCCATAGGTCATAGATTAGAGGTTCTAACAACCCCTTCCTTGGGTTAGATTAATTTGCTAGAGCCACTTACAGATCTCGGAGAAACATTTTACTTCCCAGATTACCAGTTTATTATAAAAGGATCTAACTCAGGAACAGAGGGAAGAGCCCTTCTTCCTTTGCAAGAGGTTGGGGTTTGGGGGTTGGGGGAGGGGATGGAACTAAATTTTCCAATCTTCTAACCCCTGATTGGGTCCCCTGGCAACAAGCCCCTATCCATAGGTCACCTGGGGGCTTTCCAAAACTCACCTCGTGAATATGACAAAAAGCACTTTATAGCTCCCACCGCTTAGGAAAGTCCAAGGGTCTTAGGAGTTGTGTGCCTTGAAGAAAATCAAACATGTTTTTCTTATTATAAATCACAATAACACAGTGCTGCTATGAATATGTGTACACATGCCTTTTCATGAACAGGTGTACGCATCTAGGAGTGAAGCTGCTGGCTCAGCGAGTGTGTATATGTTCAGCTTTCACAGATGGGGCCAGTTTTCCAAAGCTGAACTCTTTGTGTTTCCGTAAACTGGGTATGAGCGTTCAGGTTGCTCCTCATCCTGTCAACGCTTGATAGTGTCATTGTCGTCGTCCTCATCTTCTTCTACTACTACTTCTACTCTTCTTCTTCTTCAATAGTGGTATTGCATTGTTGTGTTATTTTATTTCATTTTATTTTGAGAGAGCGAGCGAAAGAGCATGAGTGTGAGCAGGGCAGGGGCAGAGAGAGAGGGAGAGATTGATTCCCAAGTAGTCATCCCACTGCCAGCACCAAACCCCAGCTCAGGGCTCAGTCTCACAACCATGAGATCATGCCCTGAAACAAAAATCAAGAGTTAGACGCTTAATTGACTGAGTCACCGAGGGACCCCTGGGGTTTCCTTTTTTAATAAAGTGCTGACCAAGTCATTTATCCATTTTTCTTTGGGTCAAATGCTTTTTTTTAAATTGTTTTGTAGGAGTTCTTTATCTACTCTGGATACAAGTCTTTTGTTGGACGTGTGGATTGCAAGTATCTTCCACTCTGAGGCTTCCTGTTTATTCTCTTAATGGTGTCTGGTGAATGGGTCCTGTAATTTTAAAGCATTGCTTTCTAAAGTAAATTTTGAAAAGGTTTGTTTACAGTGTTATTTAACACTTACAATTGTGAAGTCATATCCCCAGGAAAAATACTAAATCTGTGTTAAATGTCTTTGCCTCCTTTTCTCCCCCTCCACACTAATTCTGTTGGGTGTCCGCCATAAACATCCGAAATTAGAATTCGCTGAGGTCATTTCAGGCTATTGTGTCGTCTGCAAATAGTACTTCCTTGTTTAAAATAAAGGAATCAGAAAGCTTCAGGTAATGGGAGAGCCTTGATCAAAACTTGTATATGAAGAGACTCCTTTTCTGAGAGATTTGTTTGGAAGGAAAAAATGTATTCAGGCATGGCTGGTCTTTACAGAAGTATTTGTGGTTCCACTGCTGTAAAAGAAAAATATTGAAAATACCCAAATGTCCCCATTATGGCACCTTCATTCAATGGAATACTAAAGAGCCATTCAACAAAGGCAAGATGAATTTATGCATAAAAATATGGACCTAAGAAGGAAGGAAGCAGGGAGCAGGACAGCGCGTGTGACAAGCCATCTGCAGGCACCCCTTGTACATGCAGAGTCCACTGGGAAGGAGTCACACGGGGTAGAAAGAGTTGAGGGGTGCAGAGGTGGGAGGGAGGGTCACATTCCTTTGAAAACTATTTGGGACATTCAAAATATTTTTTTTAACTCATGGCCATCTGTTATTTATTAAAAAAAGAACTAAAATTTTGAAAAATACAAAATATAGAAACTTAGAAATAAATACTTCCATCCCCGAAATACATGCAGACAAAAGTCTGAACCCCGAATGGTTCCCTTCAAACCTGTCAAACTTCTCCCCGCCCCCTACTACCAGAGGAAGGACCAAGGAGAAGGTTAAATATAGGGGTGTCTCCCCTACTGTCAGCAATGAGGGGCCCCACGTGTGGCAAACTCAGGACTGACTTCTCCACAAGGCATGGCCTGAGGTCCACAATCATTCTAGAGGCCCATGGACATGTTTTAATTACTTAAAATCAATAGAAGAAAAAGAAAATACACAATCCAGCCTGGATTATAGTTGTCTTTATACCAATAGACATTAACTATAATTTTGTACAATTATGTGTATATAATTTTTACTTTTTTACAAGCAAGGGGCTCATGATGGCATAAATGTGCCTAAAAAGTCATAATGTGGGCCCTAGGTACATAGTAAATGCTTTAGGTTTGGGGGCCAGGTGGTCTCTGATGTGACTGAACCCAGCCCGTGCAGCAGAAAGCAGCCACAGACAATAAGGCAGTTCCCCCACTTCTTATCCGCGGGGAGTATGTAAGACCCCCCGTGGGGGCCTGAAGTTGCCCGTAGAACTGAATCTGTATATACCATGTTTTTCCTCGTACATACATGCCTACAATGAAGTTTAATTTATGCATTAGGCATAGTAAGAGATTAACAACGATAACTGATGATAAAATAGAACAGCTGGAGCTATATATACACTGTCATACAGATTATGTGAATGCAGTTTCTCTCTCTCCTCTCTTACCTTCTTGTACCTACGCACCCTTCTTCTCGAGGTGAGGTGAGATGATGAAATGCCTGTGTGATGAGGTGGAGTGAAGGTGAATGACCCAGGCTTTGAGATACAGCAGGGGGTAGGCTGTCATTGACCTTCTGATAATTCCAGCGGGAGGATCATCTACTTCCGGACTGCGGTTGACCCCGGGAACTGAGGCTACAGAAAGCGAAACCACAGATAATGGAGGATGGCTGCACATAGCCGGCAAGGAGTGGCTGTGTTCCAACAAAACTTTATTTACAAAAACAGGTGGGGGGCAGGATTTGGTCAAGGGCCACCCCTCTGCTGTGAGTGTCCAGTACGGTTTCTCATTTGTTAATGAGTAAATGGGCTGAAGAGGGGGATGGCTAGGAGGCCTGTCTCTGATGGTTGAGTTTCGGTGGGTGGGTGGGGTTGGATACTGCCCCCGCCCCCCCCAACAGTCCCTACCCTGTGTAGTGACCTTGAGCAAACTGCTGTCACTTGCCGGGCCCCTGCCTGTAAGATGGAGGCAGTGTCTCCCATTTGCTAGCCTATGAGGAGACAATGAAAGGGGACAGAGGACATGGAAGGGCCTGGAATAGGAAAAGGAGATTCCCACTGGGCAGCTCAGGGCAGGAACTGCCAGCTTCCTGGCAGCCTGGCAGCCTAGGGGACATATTTTGGCAGAGGAAAAGAAAGAGGTGGGGGCAGCCAACAGCGTGACCCGAAACACAAACAGTCCCCAAAGAGGCCGAAACTCTCAAGTTGGTGAAAACACGCTTGTCAGGTTTTTGTCCGGCCTTTGAGCAGGAGGAGGTGGTGGGGGTGGGGTGGGGGAGGTCCCCAGGCTCGTCTCCATTGGCAGTGGTCAGAAGTGGCTGGCAAGGACGGGTGTCCAGCCAGAGGTTCCCCGGATGTACTGCGTGCAATTGGTGATCAGCCAGGATGCTGGTTTCAGACCTGGAGCCCGCACCTCCACAGCCAGGTGCCCAGCCCCTGGGAGCCACTCCTCATCCCCATGTCTCTGCAGGGCTGCCCGATGGTCTGGGCAGGCAAGTTCTAACATGACCTGGAAGGGACATTTGTAAGCATATATCAAAGTAGACAACACAGGGGCGCCTGGGTGGCTCAGTTGGTTAAGTGTCTGGCTTCGGCTCAGGTCATGATCTCACTGTTTGTGGGTTTGAGCCCCGCTTCGGGCTCTGTGCTGACAGCTAGCTTAGAGCCTGAAGCCTGCTTCGGATTCTGTCTCTCCCTCTCTCTCTGACCCTCCCCTGCTCTCACTGTCTCTCTCTGTCTCTCATAAATAAATAAATAAATAAATAAATAAATAAATAAATAAATAAATAATAGACACAGGGGCGCTCAGTCGGTTGAGCGTCCAACTTAGGCTCAGGTCATTAGGCTCAGAACATGATCTTGAGGTTTGTGAGTTCAAGCCCCACATCAGTCTCTCTGTTGTCACCACAGAGTGCTCTTCGGATCTTCTGTTCCCCTCTATCTCTGTGCCACCCCTGCTCCTACTTCCTCTCAAAAATAAATAAAACATTAAAAAATAAAAAACACTCATTTCCAGGGATCTGGGAATTTGACCTTCTCTCCAGTGTGTCAGAATCCTGGCAGGATACAGAATTCACTCCAGACAGGCCAAGTAAAATGTAGAGTTTTCATGACTTGCAGAGGTTTGTCGGGGTCACTGGACCCTACGAGGGAAGCTGAGGTACCAGATGAAGCCACCTTAGGCCTAGCCGGCAAGGGGAGGGAGAACATTACCAGAGGCCGGCCGGAGGGGCTGCCTGCTGGAAGCCGTGTGCTCCTGCCGGAGACTGCTCCGGCTCACACTCTCTCTCTCTCTCAAAGTAAATAAATAAGCTCAAAAAAAAAAAAAAAAAAGAAAAGAAAAAATTGACTTCCTTAGTATTGATTCCCAAACTGCTCAATGCATTTATGAAACTAAACAAGATCATGTGTTTGCAAAGCCCTTTTGTCAACTTTCAAGTTCACACAGATGTGAGGGAGGGGGGGGGGTCAGCATATCAGGTGACCTGGCAGACCTTGGTGAGCAGGGCGTTGTGGCTGGGGACAGCTTGTCTGGGCTTCTAGAGCTTTCACTCTGCTTCTAAGTTGTAAGTGACCCGAGGCTGTCTGTTCTGAGTCCCAGACTTTGGTGACAAGGAACTTGATTAAGTGACAAGTGTGTTTTATTTTGCTCAGTTACAAATCACAGAAATTCCAGCTTAAATGATTGACTGAAGAGAGTTTTTATTGGCTTTCACAAAAAAGTAAAGGTATGGACATCAGGTCTGGCTATATCCAGGGGCTCAAACAATGCCGTCTTTCTGTCTTGAGTCTCTGTTCCCTTGTGTGCCGCTCCTTTCCATGCAGGCTGTTCTCATGTATGGGCAAAGGCCAGAGATGACTCGGACTACTGCCCATCCTCAGTAGTGGGGACAGGGGATTCACTCCCCCTGCTTCTCACCTGCCCCTACAGCTGGGGGGCGAGGGCAGTCTTTCTGCAATTGTAAACTGAGAGTGGGAGAGGGCTGGCTCTCTAGAGGTGTGCAGCCCCAAGAAATAGGCGGGTGGGCTCTGGGGGCCAACAGCACTGATGCGGCTGCCCCAGTAAGCAGGGCCTCCTGTTTGCCCAGATTTAAGCCCACCGTTGAGCTGAATTCCCATCTTACAGCAAAGGCTGAGCACTCATGGAAGTTGCCAGACAGAGCTGGGCTCTGAGCCCTGATCTAGGACTTTTTCTAATTCACCACATTACCCTTTCTCTGATGTTTTAAAATGTTCTTAAGATGAGTCCTGCTGTCCTCACAGCCTAGAGCAGACTGCTGGTGCAGAGTGTCTGTGCAGCTGGCCTCCCAGTAAAATTATGGGTCCCCTCCTGGTATCTGGGGACAAGAGGAGACAGGAGCACACCCCCAACACCTGACCCCACTCAGGAAACTAAGTTCTGTTCTCTGGGACCCGCTCCTCCATGGGTGATATCATCTGCACACAGAGCCCCTTGTCTGCTGAATGTCTTCCTCTCCATTAGGAGCTAAGAGGCTCTGTTGGACAAAGAACTTTATACACATCAGGAGGGGCTGGAGGGGGCTGTCTTTGGGCAGTGAACACACCTGGCATGGGCATCCTCCTGGAACTAGCATGGTTCTTCAGTTCTACAGAATTGAGAGCACTGACTAGGGCCAGTTCCTGTTTTTGTCCAGGCCTCAGTTTACCCATCTGTACAAGAGGGGCTTAGGCTGAGAACTTTGTAGCTCTAAAACTCATTGTTTAACAAAGGGCCAATTTCCTCACAATATAAAGAGTTCCTACAAATCACTAAGAAGAAACACCCCCAAAGAAAGCCAGGCAATAGGCATGAGCAGGCAATCCCTACCCACACCTAAAAATACTCCCAAATTGGGTAAATTCCACAGTAATCAAAGGGCCATAAGTAAAACCAACAAAGTAATATTACCATCACCAATCATGTTGATAAGGATGATCTTATACCTAGTGTGTGTTGAGGGGGGGTGGGGTCCTCAGCCACTTGAGTAAAGAGTCGAGACAGGTGCTACTTTCTAGAGAGTAATTTGTCAGTATGTGATAAAAGTCTTAGAATATTGTGGGCTGGTGATTCTACTTCTAGGACTTTCTCTGAAGCTAAGAATCCTGGATGTTTGCAAAGGTAGTTTATCAAAATATACAATAGCCAGAGAAATACATTAAAATCGGACATCATGTCACCTTTCTCCCTACTGCTTAAACTATCCAAAGCTTTCTTGTCAGGCTTAGAATAAATCCAACTCTTGACTCCATTGGCAGGACCTGCTCCACTTCCCTTCCCTCCCCCACCTCCCCCACCCCCCGCCTTTATCAGACTTTCTGTTCCTTAAACATACCAGGTTTGGATTCAGAAGCAAGTGGGGGCTTGAGTTCACCACTTATTAGCTGTGTGACCCTGAGCAAAACCCTTCACCTCTCTGAGCCTCGTGCTCTTCTGGTATGAAATGCAAACAGAAAAACTACCCCATGGGGTTCTTATCAGGATTAACTACAGTAAAGCATATAATGTTGGGTGCAGTATGAGCCCTTGAGAACTATTTGTGATAATTCTGGATCTTTCTAAAATATTATCTGTAACTGTCTTGCCATGGGTTGAGGAAGATCCTCTGGGGCATCCATAGGATGCATCCACCAAAAGAAAATCATCTGTGGACGCAAAAAGGGGTTCAAGAGAGACTGTTTACTTATTTCATCATTATGGGCATATAATACATGCTCATAAAAATTCAAGCCACAAATAAAGTGAAAGTTTTCTGTATCTTAACATTTCTCATCCAAAGCTCATGCTATATTCAATGGAAAAGGCAGGTAAAAAACAACATGCCTGGTTTGAACTCATATTTAAAAATAAAATATGTTAATATATACTCATAAGGGGAAGCCTAGAGGGTTTACATTCAAATGCTAGGATTGTTTAGCAGGAGAGTAGAAATTGTTGGCATTTTTTAGTCATCTTTGCTGTTTCTGTGGTTTCCTTATTGTCCTCACTTACCTTTTGCGATCTGGAAAAGCCCATGTGACAGTTAACTGAGGCTCCTCAGGCCCCCCACCTGCCACCATCTGGCTACTTGATTCCCAGGGACTCGTGAAGACTCAGGTGTTCCACATTTTCTTACGCAGCATTACTGAGGCTGGGGGGTTGCGTCAGAGAGAGAGAGCCCTGGTTCTCAGTAAACAGTCAAGGGTTGAAGAGATGGGTGTGTTGTGGTCATGGGGTTTGGTGCTATCCTAAAAAGACTCCTCGATGGGCAAAAAGAATGCATTAAGCTAAGCACAAGTTGGGAACTCAAGTTTGGAACCCGGGGCATCAGTCAAGGCAAAAATTTTTTAAATTAAAACCCAAACCAGTAAGAACTCACCATGTCTTAAAAAAATAAAGCAAATTTATTGATACATGTAACCAAAAGCCTAGGGCCCTAGAGCTTCAGGCATGGCTGGGTCCAGGTGCTCAAATGTTGCCTTCCAGACTCTTCAAGGCTCCGTTTTCCTCTGTGCTGTCTCTGCTCCGAGTCAGGCTGTCTGCATGAGGTGGCAAGATACTCCATCCGCAGCTCCAGGTTCCAGTTCTAGTAGCTCAGCAATCCTAGCAGACGCAGGGCTGCTCTCTCCCAGGGGCTCCAGAAAAAGTCACAGGGAGGCCCTGATTGGCCAGGCATGGCTGTTCTGCCCACCCCTGAACCATGAGCTAGGGTGCTAATTGGCTGGTCCTGGGTCTTGAGATCATCTGGCCACCAAGGGGATGGGGTCAGCTCTACCGGAATCTGAGGCCTGAGAGGGAGGGAGGGGCTGTTCTCCCAGGACAATGGGGGGCTCTTTGCAGAGGGCAGAGCCCTTCTCCATGAGCTGTGCTCCATGAAGTGCAGAAATGCCCTTTATCAGGAAGGCAGGATTAATCAGAGCACCCTGTCCTCAGTTCTCCCAAAGAGCAGACAGGGAGGCCCCACATGGGGATGGGATGGGGGCAGGGAGAGGAGTAAAAGGGGGGCAGGGGGCGGGGCGGGGATGGTGGCGGAGGGGAGGCCTGTCCTGCCTAACCAGAAGTCAGCTGAGAGTCAGCAAGGGACTGTGGCCCATTCAGCCCCCTTCAAGACCTCAGTATCCCCAGGGGCACAGAGAGTATGATCTGACTGAAGCTGACAGGTTTTAGGAGGGTGTTGTGTATTTTTGGATGAAATTATCGGGGAATAGCTGCTTCTCCCTTTCCAGTGACTCAGAATGATTTCTTAATGGAATCTAGTTTATTGCTGTGATCCATGCTGGCAGGGAATGATACCGGTTTTTTTTTCCCCCCAGGAGGGGCCTTTTAGCTTGGCCTTAATTGACAGGAAGTTTGGAGGCTATTTCTGGCTGAGGTGGGCGAACCATGTGGGGGTGGGAGATGTCAGGAGCCCTTGGGGAGGAGCCCGAGTCAGGGTCTGGGAAGAAGGGCTGGTGCAGAGGGGGAGGAGGGGCTCACCAGCTGGGAGGAGAGCTGATGGGGCAGGAATGTCCCTCCTCCTGGCACCTGTCCCCAGGCTTGGAGACCTCTGACCCCATCCCACAAACACTCCTGGAGAGAAAGGCAAGGAGGGAAGCCTCCTCAGCTTCCTAAAACAGGGATATTAGCAAACTATCGAGAGGCTGGCATGGACGGGGGGGGGGGGGGGGGGGGGGGGGGGGGGGGGGGGGGGGGGGGGGGGGGGGGGGGGGGGGGGGGGGGGGTGTTGTTCTGTGTGTGTCCAAGCCTTCCCTCAGTCAAACCTCACAAGTGTACAGAACAGGCATGGCTAGTAGCCCTGTTCTACAAATGAGGAATCTGGGCTCAGAGACATGGAGTGCCTTGCTCAAGGATGCACAGCAGGTGAGCAGTGGAGCCACGATCAACAACTGGGTGCCTGTGAGGGTGGCCAGGCTAGGCTTGGAGGCAGACAAGCAATGGTCAGGACACGAGTGCTGGGTGAGCTGGCGAAGGAAGGAAACTCAACTCGCTGCAGGAGGGAGGGTGGGAATCTGGAGAAGGCAAGACTTCACCTGGGCCTTGAAGTATCTACACAATTTAGACAGAATGAAATGTGCAAGGAAAGGGAGTTTGGAGGCTGTTTCTGGCAAAGACTGAGGTGGGCGAACAATGTGGGGGTGGGAGACGTCAGGAGCCCTTGGGGACGAACACATAAACAAAGGTGCAAAAGCAAGCATGTGCAGGGGACATTTGGGACAGGACAAGCAGCCTGGCAGGGTCTCTGCCAGTGCTTTGGGTGCATAAAGCCACTTGAGCAGTAGGAAAAGGGTGGTACTACCGTGCCCTGAAAGTGCCTTGAGGCCAGAATCGCCAGCATTTGGGGGGTAGCTGAGGGGTGGCTATCCCCAAACCACAGGTAGTTTCAACCCGTGAAGTCACACACACAAGGGGGCCAGGGGGTGAAACCAGGCAGCTGTGGGCCCCAGAGACAGGACTGGCGGATGTGCAGGCACAGAGAGCCTTGCCCCTCTTGGATCTACGTGGAGGGGCCGGCTGCAGGCAGGGAGGCCGTGGATGGACAGGAAGCCGGCCATTCCTCCCGTGAGCCAGAGAATGGCCTCTGTGTGAGCAAAAACAAAAAGGCTTTTCTGCCAAGTTGGAGGGGGAGGAAGAGGCCAGTTGGCCCCTGCCCCAGCCTGAAAGGGGGCTCTGTTGGTGGCCCTGGGGTCTTCGATGTCTACAACATGCTGGGGAGGGAAGGCCTGGGTGGGCAGGGGCCTCCCCATCCCTCTCTCTGTTCTCCAGCAGCACCAGGGTGAGCTGGGCCTGAGCTGCTGTGCAAGACAGTCTGTCTGAATTCTCCCAGCACGGCCACTCCCTAGCTGTGTGACATTAGCCAGGTCACTTGACTTCTCTGAGCCCCGCTTTTCTCACGAGTGAAGTGTAAGTGAGGGAGTGTAGACGGCCCCTGGGGTCACAGTTGCACCCCGAGCAGTTGCTGAGTGCCAGCCGTCACCAGCCCTGTTCAGGCACCCATTCACTCTCCCGGAGACCCCCCGCAGGTCATGTCACCCCCTCCACTGAGGTGTGCGCCCCCTCAGCATCAGGCTGACGCCCAGGATGTTCAGGACTCAAACTCCAAGCGGTGCAAATACAGAGGCAAGAAG
This sequence comes from Suricata suricatta, assembly GCF_006229205.1. Taxonomy (NCBI): domain Eukaryota; kingdom Metazoa; phylum Chordata; class Mammalia; order Carnivora; family Herpestidae; genus Suricata; species Suricata suricatta. The sequence continues at coordinate 25,560,525 of NC_043715.1, forward strand.
CCTGGAGGGAACATGCCACATTCTCAACACTGGCCTGGGAGACTGATATTTTGCTTCGTTGTGTGTATCTGTTAAGCCATGATTATCTTATGTGGGAATTAGCAAAGTGGGGCTGTTGGGGCCCATGGTGGGTTTAGGTACAGCCACATTAGAAAAACCAATTTAAAGATGCTGGTTCCTGTTAATCCTGATGGGGGAGGGGTGTCCAATTGCACTGCAGGGCTCTTGAAGTCACCTCAGAGACCTTCACACTCCTGGGCCCCAGGGGGACAATAAACAGGGCTCCCCAGATGAGCTGTTCCTACAGCCAAGGGGTTTCTTTGAGATTTTACCAGAGAACTCAGGGGTGGAAGTCCCCTCAGGCAATTTCCTGAGGAGCTGAGGCCTGCCAGGTCCCTTCCCCGTCTGCGCCCTGGGGAAAAGCTCGGGGAGTCTAGCATCCTCTCTTTTTTCACTGCTGTGCCCCCACCCTTCCACCTGCCTGGCGACCTCTGGGCTTCTGGGTGACCCTAAGGCTTCAGGCTTCAGGCTTCAGGCAGACCTGGGTGGGGCCCTGTGGCCCATGCTGACAGCCAAGGCCACTGTGGTGGAGGAGCTCCTGAGCCATTTCCTAGCTGAGCCTGAGAGGCCTTCGGGGCTCCTGAGGGCCAGCATTTCCTACGCTCCTCAGCCAGTTTCCAACACAAAGAGAGGAAAGGGTGGGATCCAGGGGGCTGGGAGGAGGTGGGCAGCTGAGGGGGAGGGTGGGGCCTGCAACAGGTTGACAGACCCTGCCCCAGTGTTGTGGAGGCCAGGCCTGCTCCATGGCTGGGGTCGACCCCACTAGAGCTGACCGTTGCATTTCTGGGGGTGCAGGCCGGTACCTGATAGCTTGGCCCAGAGGATGGATTTGGAGTCTGAGGCTTGCCAGCCACACCCAGACCCAAGGGGCAGTGACACTTTGGTCTCCTGCTCTACTGGGCATCATCTGGAGCCGGCCCAGGGAGAGATTTTCTGCTGCTTCTAAGATGACAGGGGCAGATCTTGGGTGCCCCCCCGGACCTGAGCAGGTGGCGAGGGGAGCTTTTCAAGTCCAAAGTGGCACTACTTGCCATCCCTTTCCTCCAGGCTGAGTCTTCAGGTTGCCCAGAACCTGGTCTGGGTGGGCAGAAGGGCTGGGTGGCCTCATTTCCCACCCCTCCTGGACACCGAGTATGTGGGGGCTGGGATGGCCTTTCTCACCATGAATGAATGTCACGTAAATTCTGTACTCTTTCTCTTTCCCACCCCGGCAGGGCCAACCCAGCCCCCTGCCTCACCTTCCTCTGGTCTATGCAAGGCAGCCACCCCTCACTCTTCCTCTGAGCTCTGCCCCTCCCAGGGCCACTGGGAAGGAGCCACCATGGACCTGGGAACAAGGTCCCATCAGCAAGTTCCCTAATCCCAGCCTGGACTCACTCGTGTCACCCACAGCCCCTCCAGCTGTAAGGTCCAGCCCAGGGCCTCTCACAAAGGAGGCCATGCTTGCCGGCTGTACAATTTAATCAGTGCAGATTATTTACAGAAAGAAATGTATGAGGGTGCACACTGACCCCCCCAGCCCCCATCCCTTGGCTGGCTCTCCGGTTCTGAAGATAGAGAGGGGACCTGTGATCCAGGTCAGCTCGTGAGAAGCCCCTCTCTCCAGGGGCCTCGGGATCTGGGTACAGAGCCATGTGCCCTGGGCTGAGGGGACGCAGAGGGGACAGAGCCGGCTGTACAGTACCATTTCCACAGCAGCTTTGCCGCCTGCTTGCTTTGGGAAGGAAAAGAAGGAGGAAGTGTCTCTGCCCTTAGGGCTGAGCCAAGGAGAAGGGGAGTCTCCAAGGCCACAATGAGCTCCTCTGGGGGTTCCACAGCCACATCCCAGTCTGCATGAGGGGGATGAGCTGCTGGTTCCTCTTCTCGGTGTTCCCCCCCCACCTCCCAGTGCCCTGGGTGACAGAGAGTGGAGGAGAGGAACCCCCGAGCTTGGTGCATGGGGGCTGCAGGCACCCATCAGTCTCCCTATCTCCCTGGGGCAGTTGGGACCCTGGCAGCTGGCACCTGAGGCCAATGGGATTCTGAGATCTGGGAGGACAGTGCTGTGGGTGAGGTGGGTGGGAGGAGGCCCAGGGAAGGAGCCCAAGTGGGTCACAGTTCAGAGAGGAGTGGATGGGGGCTGGAAGCCCAGTCTTGTGGGGGCAGGGGGGGGAGGCGAGGCTCCTGGGTGGGGGGGCCTTGGCAGACCCCCTTTGGTCCTTGGTAAGGCAGGCCAGGAGGTGTTGGCTCAAGTGGTATGTGGGAGCTGGGGACTGCGGGCCCCTTGGCTGGCCAGGGCAGGGTGGGCGTCTTAGACACGAGAAGCCTGGGTTACAGGGGTTGAGAGAAGTGGGCTGGGAAGGAGCCAAAACTCAACAGGACTCATGGCCAGCAGGCCACCTCACTCTTCTGTCCCCTGTGGCCTGGGGCTGCCCCTGGGAGTAAGCTCTTCCTAAGGCAGAGATTCAGGTGGGTAGAGACTAGTCAGCACCTCCAACCCCCCACCCCCAGTCTCCAGAGCCCGCTCAGGTTGAGGAGGGCCCCTCGGAAACCCTTCAGCTACTTTCCAACTGGGCCTTCGGATCCTCAGCTCCCGGCTGTGGCCGAGGCAGAGTAAGGGGGGGTGGGGGCGGCACAGGGAGGTAACCCCCTGTCAAGAGCAGAGCTACATTTAGAAAACTCTATCCCCTGCCCTGACAGACTGCTGCTCCTAGTTGGGGAAAGTAGAAACAAATAATTAGTGTGCAAAAAAGAAAGAAAGAAAAAGAAAACCCTGGACATAAATAAACAATGGGGTGGGGCTGGCAGGGATGTTGGAGGGTCCTGGAGGGACCCCCATCCTGGGGCTGAGGGAGCCATGGGAGGCTCGCGCCGGTGCCCCCAGGAGCCGTCTCAGAACCACAGGCACCGCCAGCCCCGGCCCGTTAGCACCATGAGGCGCGGGTGGCCGGTGCAGCGGGTCACACCCACTCCTGCAGGGAGCGGTCACACCCACTCCTGCAGGGAGCGCTTGCAGTAGAGGAGCATGCGCGGGGCGCCCTTGCGCTGCATCTGCACCAGTGCGTAGGTGAGGCCCAGGATGCAGAGGAGCAGCAGCAGCGGTGGCACCAGCACCATCACCATGTTCACTGTCCGCGTGACCTCCTCCATCTGCACCACCACTCGGCTGCCCCCGTCCTTATCTGTCCCTTCCCCAAAGTCCCCCTCTCCGTTACCCGCGCCGGCGCCTCGGCCCACATGGCCCTCCTCGCTGTCACCGCCCACCCCGGGCTCTGCACCCCCATCGGGGTTGAAGGGCGGACGGGCCACATCGGGCCATCGGCTGTCCACGTGCTCTTGGCAGCCCATGAAGTCCCGCAGGATGGATTTGGGATAGCCTGGCTCCATTCGCAGGCGCTCGTTGTCAAACTTCCAGTACTTGGTGCCCTTGTAGAAGTAGGTGTAGGCTGCGGGGGTAAGCAGGGACGAGTGGTGTCAGGCGGTGCCCCGCCGGCAGGCTGGTGACCCTCAAAGAAGACCAGGTCATGCTGAAGGTGCCCCAGCTTGAAAACACCCACGCTGGGAGCGCCTGGGTGGCTCAGTTGGTTAAGCGTCTGACTTCTGCTCAGGTCCTGATCTCACAGTTGGTGAGTTGGAGCCCCACCAGTGGCTCTCTGTTGTCAGCACAGAGGCTGCTTGGGATCCTGTCCCCTGACCCCAACCCCGTCTCTCTGCCCGGCTTGCATGCTTTCTCTGTCTCTCTCAAAATAAATTAAAAAAACACCTTCCTTCTCATTGCTTGCCTGAGCATTTTCAAATCTGCTCCCTCAATTTACAGGAGCCAGACCTAGCTCAGAGAGGGGCACTGTTTGGGGACAGGGCCTGACTCTGCCTCCTGTGCTTCATGGCTGGGGCAGCCTCAGGAAGGGTCTCCCAGCCTGCCACATAAAGGGCTAAGGTCAGGGGGCCTTGCTACCTTGTCCCAGGCCTGACTCCACCCCACACCAGAGAGGCCAGTGTCTTGCTCAAGGCCACATAGCCAGCCTGCAGCAGACCTGGAGCAGAGCCTAACATTGCCTTGGATGAGCTCTGTGGCCTTGGGCGCTTTGCCCATGCCCCATCAGCCCCAGGAAGGGCCGAGTCTGAACTATGATTGAGTCTATACTCTGCTGATCACAATGAGATCAGAGTATCGGAATAGTTGCTTAGTGATGCCAGCACACACAGATGCCATGTGACCTGCCTAAACACTAACAAAGCCAGTGGGGTCTCCCTTGAGCCTAAGAACTTGGAGCCTGAGAACCAAGACTAATGGTTTTTCTTAAATTTTCCAGAGACCCTGCTGGAGAAATAAAAGCCACAGCGAGTGCAGTTCTATGACAGAGGTCAAGCTTCCTTTCCAGGCAGGTAGGTAGGTACCCTGATAGGACTCTTGCCCCCCACTGCTCTGAGCCAAGTTAAGCCCCCTCAGGCTTCCAGCTCCCTGTGGGTCGCCCTGAAGAGTAGTTGTGAGTGCCCCCTGCCCCCTCTGGACACAGGCAGACCTGGGTTGAACTCTTGATTCCCCCCAACTTTCTTGCTGTGACGTCTGGGGCCCTTTCCTCAAGCTCTCTGGTTTAGTGTGACCGTCTGTAAAAAGGGTATGGAGATGGTGCAGGAAGGACCAGGAGAGTCATGTTCTGGCCCCAGCCCATGTGTGGAAGAGGGGACGGCGGGGGGCTGGGCAGGCCACAGGGAGTTGGCCCAGTACCTGCATCGCTGCTCAGGAAGGCCCCTTTAGGGGAGGTAGGGATCCCTTGCCACACACTGATGGGCTTAGGGTAGCCGGGGTCTCCACGCTGCGTGTCTTCATTGAAGCGCCAGTACCTGTGACCAGAAGTACCGGCTGTGGGCTCCCTCCAGGTTGGGGGGAGGTTGGCTGGGTCCTCCTCCTTTTGAGGAAGGGGGTGCTCACCTGTCCTCTTGGAAGAAGAAGGTGTGACCTGTGGGTTCCCACCAGATGGCCGTGTCAATGCGGTCGTAGGGGATGCCCAGGCCATAGCTGGTCAGCGGCTGTGGGTAGCCAGGCTCCAGGTTGGCTTCTCGGAAGAGCCAGTAGCGGTCACCTGCAGGAGGAGGGGCGGTGGGTGAGGACAGGCCTGGTTTGGAGGGGCGTGTGAGTAGGGGACACGGGGAGTGCTATCCAGGGCTTACACATCCACACACATCCATAGCCACACTTACCATACACACACACACACACACACACACACACACACACAATCACACTTACATCCTTGTACACAGGACAGGCAGTGACTCTACACACACGGATAAAACTCACTTGCACATCACACACACTCAGTACTCATGAGCACCTGCAACATAACTCATTTACACACATACAAGTCATTCACTCACACCTGTACCCACACCACACGGTCACACTATAAATGGCCTGCATTCCCATGTGAACATCCATCCTACCCCCCATACACGGTTTTGTACAGAGAGAGGGCAGAGGGGGAGCCCTGCCTGGCCTCTGTTTAAGTGTGGGCTCAGGTCAGCGGGGCTAGGGACACAGCTGTTCCACCGGGGGAAGGGGTGCCGCCCTTGAGGTCCTCCCCAGGGAGGCAGGCCCCAGAGGGAGGGCCAGTGGCAGGCAGCTCCATTGTCCCTGCAGAGAGACCACAGAAGTCCTGCCCAGGTGGGTTGGGGGGCTCTTGTCTTATGAGGAGGGGCTGCAGGAGGCACAAGACACAGGAAGGAGTCACATGCAGAGCCCCTGGGCTGCAGAAAATGGATGCTCAGCTCCAGTCAGAGCAGCTGCTGGCCCCCAGGGGCCCAGGTTCCCGACTCCAGGTTTCTGTCTCCCCCGCCCCACCCCTGCCTGGACTCGTCTCCCCCCAGCATGGACAGGCAGTGTAGCCCTTTGCTCTCCTCCTCCCCAAGGCCCGCTGGGGCAGAGGCCAGGCCAGAGGTCAGGGAAGGAAGGCTGCCCAGCCCTCCTGCCCACCCCAGTGTACCTTTAAAAAAGACAAAACGTCCATCTTGGCGCTCGTAGGCGGCACTGATGTCACTGGGCAGACCACGCCAGAAGTGCCCAATGGGCATGGGATAGTTGTCCAGGACGCGGTTGTGCCGGACCCGCCAGAACCAGCGGCCCTGGGGGGCGGGGGCATGGTTGTGAGTCTGATGGCAAGCTTGCTCCCTCACACTATGGGGGGGACCCTCCTCCAGCCGCCCCTTCCCAGATCAGGAGGATCCACAGGGCCAGCTCGGAAAGCCAGGGTAGCACCAGTAAGTGAGCTCTGGGTGGGGTGTGGACCCCTGTACTTGCAGTGTAACTCTGACCAAGTCCCGTGTCCCCTGGGCTGGTTTCTTCTTGTCTACAATCTGAGGGCTCCCCAGGGGCTGCTGAGTGAGGGAGGTGTGGCGGTGCTTGGGCAGCCAGGTGGGGCACGGATCCAGGGGTGGGATGCTCTCCTGCTCTAAGACTGGGCCAAGGGGCTAGGGGAGACATGGGCAGGGGCCAGACCTTGAACACGAACATCTCCCCTCGCAGCATGGCTACTGTGTCAAAGTCCCCGTCGCAGATGTTAGGGCCATACTGGTCAGGCCGTTCCGTGGCTCGGGGCTGTGCTGGGGGGCCTGGTTTTGGGGGCCGCTCTGGCTTCCCGCCGGGGGGCGGTGGCTGAGGGGGTCTGGGAGGCCGATGGTCTGGCCGGCCTGGTCGCCGGGGAGTCACAGTGGGGAGAGGCCTGGTGGGCTGTGGCTGACCATCCGGGGTGCCTGCAGAGCAGGGTGGGGGGAATGGGAAGTAAGAAGCTGGCTTCTGTTCAGAACCAGGGGACCCTGGGACACCTAGCCCGGAGAGACATGTGTCTCGGCGGTGGGGCCTGCCCAGGTGACAGGGCCCCCCGCCGCCCCCATCTGTCCATGGCCAACCCATCCCCCACACCTGCCATCACCCTCAGGAAGACCTCCATCCTCCTCCATACAGCCCTCTCCTATGTCCCCACACTGGACATGGGTCACTGTGCCCCTGAGGCTGCCCCTTCCTCCCACTTCTCCTTGGGGACATTCCCCTCAGCACAAAGAACATAGCTCTGACTTCCGCCAAGGGCCCGTCTTCTTACCAGGTTGCTGGGGAGAGAGTGAGGCAGCCAGGTTGGGCACGGCCTTGTCCCCAGCAAGGCAGGCACCACCAGCCCTAACGAGGGGCTCACTGTGGCACTGAGTGCAAGCCCGGGCCCACAGAACCGGTCCTCAGGAGCCCTCATTGGAGGCCTTCTCGGGTGGGGCCCGGGCTGAGGAGGTGCCGCCTGCCTCCAAGCCACTGGGAAGTGAAAGCCAATGACAACTCGCTGGCCAGCCTGGGACAGGCTTTGGTTGGGAGCGAGAGGAGGAGGAACGAGGCCTGGGACCCCAGGGCATCTCCGTCTAATAAGAGTATCACTGACACTGAGGAGGAAAGAGGGGTCAGTGAGGGGCTTTGCAGACCCCAGCCTGGAGCCAGCATGAGGGTTCTGGGGTCAGCCAGCTCTGCGTGTGACTCCAGCGCCAGCACTCACTCGCTGAGTGAGGTGGACAAGTCACTAATCCTCTCTGAGCCTGTTTCCTCATCTACACAACAGGGAGGGCAGTGGCGCCTACGCCTCGTAGTGCAGGGAGTTGAGAGCCGGGGTGCAGAGCCTGCTCACCGTAGAGCTGCTGGATGCCCCGGAGGTCGTCCTCGGGCAGCTGGAAGTTGTCAGTGTCCATCCACTGGTAGAACGGCGCCATGATGGCACTGGGGTTGCTGGAGTGCTCCAGCCCCAGCGCGTGGCCCAGCTCATGCACGGCCACCAGGAAGAGGTTGTTCCCTGCAGAAGAGGCGGGTGGCACAGTCAGCTGTGGCCTGACCCAGGCCCTGTGGGCTGAGACCATCAGAGGCCACTCTCAGAAGAGGCTGAGCTGCTCTGACTGCTAGGCCTTAAACTTCCCCATCTGAAAAGTGGGTACAATGGTCCCTCCCTTTCCTTACCACCCCTTGGAGATCATGGGACAACACACTGAGACACTGAGGGTCAGTGCTCTGGAGAACTGCACAGGATGAAGCTCCCCCGTGCCAACCTTGTCACTGCTGAACCTGGCCAGAGGGTAATGCCCAGCACCCGCTCTGCCCCCACCTCCCTCCACCCCCCGGCCTGCCCTGGCCAGACATTCTCACCATGCAGGTCGGTGCTGGAGAAAGTCCACGGCTCATCTGCATCGAAATGGGTATCCCCACCCAAACCTGGGCCAGGGAAATAGGCGTGGGCCAGAAAGCCCCCTGTGCCATCAAACGGTGAGCTGTCGCCATGGAAGCCAGAGGCAAAGAGTACCATGATGTCAGCCTCCTTCTGCCTCCGCAGCCGGATGTCTTCATAGGGCACCTCCTGGAAGACCAGGGGCGTGGCCTGCTCCCACACGCGGAAGGCCCTCCGCACTGCCTCCAGCGAGTGGTACCACCCCAGCTTCTCTGTGTAGTTCTGGATGCTGCAGGTGGCAGGGAGAAAGGGAGTGAACCCGGGACCCACTGGGGTCCACTGTCCACTGCTAGCACCCACCCGGTGGATGGGAGGACACATGGTCACAAGTCACATGCATAAGACCTGAGCTGGTTCGTGGACAGTGCCCATCAATATCAACCACTAGTTCACTCTGATGTGAAGGTGAAGAAGAGAACTAACAGGCCAAACCCAGGAGTGCATCAGGATATGGCTAAATAAGGCACTGTCTCCAATTCACTTAAAAAAGAAAACCACTAATAAAAGTGCAAGTGCTATGAAGCTGAGAGGAAGAGCTAGACAGTTGGGTACAAATGGCTGAGGTCTAGGAGCCACAGGCCAAGTGATTCTGATTATTGCAGGGTCAGGCTGTCCTGAGTTCAAGGCCGGGCTCTGACATAATCGATGTGACCTTGGGCAAGTGACTTAAGTGTTTCTGAATTTGAGTTTTTTCATCTGTAAAATGGGGAAAAGGAGAGTCATCTTGAGGGCCCTGTGAAGAATAAATGAACATGCGGAACATGGGCCCTGAGTCTGCACGTGACAAAAGCATGAGGAGGCCTGTTATTACCCAGATAAATCAGATTCAGCTTCTGTGTGCTGGACAGATCTCCTCCCTCAAAAGCTGGTGGGGCCGTGCATTCACTCTGGAGGCCTGGGGTCTAAGTGGTGGCAGGAGCCACTCTTGCTCAGGAGATAGAGATGCGGGTGGGGCCGTGGCTGGACTAAAACAGGAAGGGGAGCCCTTGGGGACTGCCACATGGCTCAGGGCTCAGGAGGCTTTCTTGCCAAAGGACTTAGCAGAGAGGAGGAAGGTGCCTGAACCAGGGGTTTTGCAGGGGACTTGCTGCCTGCCCACGTGACAGATGCCTGGATTCCAGCGCCGTGCCCCTCCCCCACCACTCCTAGGATGCCGGAAGCCTTGTGCCTCGTACTGGTACTGTGAGGCCCCCAGTTTGTACTGGTATAGGAACTCAGCTGCGAGGCCAGCCCCGGGGCTGCTGGTGGGTGGGGAGGGGGGAGGGAAGGAGTATAGAGCGGAAACAGCTCCAAGGGTCCTGACCTTCACAGGGGGCCGGGAGGGGGAAGACTGCCCAGGGTGTATGGCTGATCTTGTCGGCGTGGGAGCAGGGTCGGACTGTCTATGCTGGACACCCTGGGGTGGGCTTCTGGGAAAGGAAGCCTTCCAGACAAGCCCACTGGGAAGCCTCAGGCCTCAGCCTGGGGGTGGGGGGCAGGAATGAGCGGTCTGTGGGCGATGCCATGGGAGGGAGGCTACCTGGACAGCAGACACCCGAGGTCCCTACCTGAAGGTCAGGTGGTGGTTATTCCACTTTCTCCCGGTCAGGGCGTAACGTTTCCGCCGTCGCCGCAGATTAGCTTTCACGTGCACCCCAAACTGGTCGGGCACCCCACAGCGGGGTCGCTTCATCCACCTGGGTCATGGGCATGGAGGGGTAAGCCCAGAGCCCCTCCTCCACACACCCTTTTGCCTTGGGCCTCCAGCTGCCCTTCGTATGGGGGTGGTGGGCATGGGAGACACTCTGCGCTTTAATCTCATCAGAAAACAGGCACCTGGCCCCAGACTGGAAGACTGAGTGCCCAACAGGGGTTCACCTTTGTGGAGTACCACCCAGCAATGGGAGAGTTACCCCTGCGGCCCTCTGTCCTTGCTATGTTATGCTCAGTGTAAGCTCAAGGACGTGGCTTTGGGTCCCATCACCCTGTCAGATTCAGAGCAGAGCTGAGGCCTCATGAGGGTGTCCCATCCAGGGCACATGCTGCTCATCCTCCCCATTCCTGAGCCTGTGGCAGACATCACAAATCAATCCCATGCTTCTTGCTGCCCAGCCAGATGCACCTCGGGAGCTTTCTTGACATGAGGTGTCAGGCAGCTGCTCCCAACCAGTCTGAACTAGCATGGAAGACCAGACTATTGGCCATCTTTTATCTAGGTCACTCTGTTCTGGAAACTCCACCTGCACAAGCCAGGAGGAGGGCTGGTGCCAGTGGGGTCTGGGAAGGGCCCCACGGAGGGACTCACGCCTTGGTTTCTTCGTCAAGCACGCCTGTGACGGGGATCCCATAGAAGCGCTGCATCTCGGCAAGGGCTGATGCCAGGATCTGGGCGGAGCGCATGGTGGACATGTGGCGGCTGGGCTGCGGCAGGTAGCCATAGAGCCTCAGCCAGTTCTGCGGAGGAGAGGCCACAGGTCAGTCCGCATGTCTAGCACTGCTACCTCCAAATGCGCACGGCCTGCATCAGCCCACGGCCCACCACCTGCGCCATTGCCCTGTCGAGCCGCCACGGCCTCCTGCGACAGTGACCGTGTGAGCTTCTGTGCCGCTCTCTCTGCTTCCACCTCCTACGGTCTGTTCTCACACAAGGAGCCAGAACAAAAGGCCTTTACAAGTCAGATCTGGTCAATCTTCTGCTTCTGCTTAGAATCCTCCCAAAACTTCCCAGCTCAGAGTAAAAAGCCAATCCTTACAGGAGCTGCTAGGCCCCTCACTACCTGCCCCTGCCTCGGCTCTTAGACCTCATTCCTCTCACCCCCACAGGCAGCCATGCTCCTGCCTCAGGGCCTTTGAACTTGGTGTTCCTGCTGCCCAAGTTCTCTGTATGGCTCACATCCCCATTTCCTCCAGTCTGTACTTCACCCTCACCTTACTGGAGGGGTGTTCTCTGACAACACAATGTTAAAAGAAGATCCCCATTTGGTATACCCGGCCTCCCTTCTCCTTCCCTGTACTTGTGACCATTTGACACCTTATGTATCTCCCTTAGGTGTTTATTGCTTGTCCATGAGGGCAGTCCACAGTAGCTGTCCTTGGCGGGCCACTCCAGGGTGGGCCCTCTACTTCTGACAGACCACTGGGGTTAGGGGTTTGGAATCTCTTAAGGCCTCACCAAGTAGGAAAACCAGCCCATTGATGCTACTCCCCAACAGATCCTAAGCCTCCTAGAAGCATAGCAGATGGATTCCGGCAGCCCACCCAGGCCCAGTAGAGTGGGCCAAGAGGCCTAAAGTCCAGTCCCTGCTTTGCCACAAATGCTTGGTTCTCTGGGCCTGACTTTTTTCAGGGGACAATGGGGTTACTGGGGTCATGACATTTGAGAGAGCCCTGGAAAAAGCAGCTGGCACACAGTGGGGGTGCCCATCCCCTTCCAGAGTTTGTTGGGCAAGTCTTGTCTTCTCCTCCATCTGTCTGTCTGTCCATCCATCCACCCTCCCTGCCAGTCTTTCTGACTTCCCTCTCTGTGCCAGGTACCATGCCAGCTGGGGGCTGTGGAGGACCACGGGAGAGGGGTGCTGACCTCCAGGGGTTCACAGGCTCCCTGGGGAGACCCAGTGTGCCCGGAGAGGGAAGGATCCACACCTGCAAGTCGGTGAGCAGAGAACCATCACAGCCGCGGCTGGAGGATGGGATCCCGAGGAGCCAAGTTGAACTGGGGTAAGACTTCACCCTGTCTACGAGAGCATAGTGACTGCCATGGGAGGTTGGTGAGCACGGAGGCCAGAGACTGCATGGGCCTTGGCCACACGGAAGTGTCCTTTGCACCTCTTTCCTGGCCCCCCACCCTGGGTCCTCTGGGGCCTGCCCCTCCCAAGTGAGAGCACCTGAGGCCTGCTCTCTGAGAGGCTTGGGAAGGTCAAGACTGCACATCAAAGCCCCATAAGGCAGGATGATGGCCAGATATGGTGGTTGCTGTGGACCAACAGCCACAGACCAGCTCGCCAGGGCCACGCCCTCATCTGCTTGCCACCCATGTCACACCCAGCTCCTCAAGCACTCGCTCCTCTGTGCCCCCCACCTGCCCCCGGCACAGCTGGGCTGCCCACACAGCCAGCTCTGCAGTGCCCAGGCTGCCGCTGGAGGGAATGGCTGTGAGTCAACGAGGGTGGGGGACAGACGCCCGGCCCCAGCTTCCGGCCTCCGAGGGCCTGGGTAACCGCCACAGAACTAGAAGGCAGAAACACCAAGGTGGGCAAACAACCGTCTGCTCTGGTGGCAGATAGGGGGACAAATTGTGGCCCCGCCACTTCTGAGGTGTGGCCACGTGCCTCCCGGGCTTCAGTCCGTGGTCAGTGACAGGGGGTGCTGTGCTGGGCCCTGCCTCATCTCCTGTGAGGGTTAAGCTGGGAGTCCACACTACTGCTTGGCAGCGTGCCGGTAGGGAAAGTGCTCAGTAAATGTATTATTAATGACAGAGACCTGTCTGGTTGTCTGTGGAGCAGCAGCCTCTGCCTCCACCAAGGAGTTGGAGGGTCCAGGCTCCAACGGGGCCTAAGTGGTGGGCAGCCTCAGGTGAGGGCAAGGAGGTAGCCTACCCCCCAGCCCTCTTCACTCACCCCTCTGGCCCAGGGCTCCTTCCCTCAGCTCCACTGGTCACTGGCCATGCTGTGAGCACCCTCCCTGTTCTTCCCCAGCACAAGGAACCTCTGCCAGAGCCCTGTGTGCATGTGAGGGGCAGGGCGGGAGGTCCACCACCCTAATGGACAGTTTCCCTAAGGAGGCATGGAGGGACCTGGAAGGCAAGGCCAGGGCGCTAGCCCAGCTCTAGCAGCACGAGGAGGTGGGGGGTTGGGGAGTGGAGCTGTCTGCTGACAGATGAGGGCGCCTCTACATCACCTATTTGCATAAGGTAAAAATATCTCACTGGAGTGCAATCACAGGCCACCAAGGGGCTGATTAGCAGTGTCTGCAGAGTGACAGTGGGAGGGCAGGCAGGGGAGGCTCAGGCTGGGGACCTGGAGAGGGAGAGGGAGGGCGGCTGGGCCTGTCTGCAGTGAATAGCTCCAGAGCTTAGAGGAGCCCAAGGGGCTGGGGGGCCCTTCCATCCTGGAGGCAGCTCAGGGGATGACAGCTTAGGCCTGTGGACGCTCCTTCACACAGACAAGCACCCTCTGAGTCTTAGGGAAGCCAAGAGCTCCCATCTCAGTATCGGCCACACCTTGAACCCTCAATGCCCTTGGCCCCAGCCAGGCTGAGAACCAATGGCCGGTGAGGGAGGCTGAGCAGATCTGTGGCCTGGGCCCAGAGCAGCCGAGCCCCAGATGACAAGGCGAAGAAGCGAAGAAGCTGCTGGAGCCTGCCTGACTGGCAAACTTGTGCTCGGGGCTGACTGCCAAGGGCCAAGCAGTCTACACGCGCCCCCCCCCCCACCCCCCGGAGGGCTGTGGGCTTCTCCTCCGCCCTGTGTCTGGGAGGAGGTTTCTCTTCACCCTGCTCCTACTGCTGGACTCCTTGTGACAAGTCCAGGAGGTGAGGACGCACAGAGAAGAGGGCCTGGGACGGGGGTGCACAGGTGGAGGACAGGGGCTGCTGGTGCCCCTGAAGGCCCAGCTTGCTTGGCAGGCCACAGGCCAAGAGTGGATAGCGACTCCCAGGCTCATGACCAGCCTCTCAAAGTTGGGAAGAGGCTGTGGTCAAGCCCCTGTCGCCCCTACAGGAGACTGTAAAGACTGTTTTTTACACAGGCTGACTCCTTTCCTTCCTTGGTACCTAGATTCTCACAGGTGAAGTGAGGCAAGCAGGTGAAACTTTGTTTCTCAGCTGGGGAAACTAAGGCTCAAATGGGGTCGGGAAGCAGCAAAGTAGGCAGAGCTCCTCCATAAAAGCCGCTGTCCAGCTGCTCTCCATGAGCCGCAGGGAAGGCTCTGAAGAGAGCTCCAGACCCCATCCCATGAGTATGTATAGATGCTTCAGGTGCGTGTCTAGCCCCAGGTGTGGAAACGTGGGGCCATCAGGAGACGGAGGGGGTAGATTCCTGGGGTCTGGCCCCTGACTCCTAGGTGAGGCAGTACCCAAAGGGGGAGAACCTCCCGTGGGCCGGGCAGCCTACTCCTCATCCCATTCAATGCTCACAAGTACCCCATCCCCATTATACAGACAGTGAGGTTCAGAGATGGGAAGTGGCCCATACAGGGCCACACAGCTGGTCTGGCTAGAACTGGGGTCCATAAGCAGTGCTACCGGCCACCTGCCTGTGAGGTAATACCAGCTCCTCTCAGCCAAGGCACCTAGTCCTCCCCACACCCCCCATCTCTGGCTGGGCCATGTCAGCAGGGCTGCCCCCAGGATTGCTGACACCATGCCAAGGCAGGCCTGCAGGGAGGGTACGTCTGTGAAGGAGCCGCAGATCGATACTATGCATTAAGCTGCTGCGGGGGGCGGGGTGAGCTCCCTGGCTTTGCTGCCACCACAGCCACCTCCCCCGGACTCAGATGGCTGGGGCCCCTCCCACTCGGCCTTATCGGACCCTGTGCGATAATGGCCAATCTCTGTTGGGCTCTGCTCTGCTCCTGTCATCCACGGCTCTCTCTGTAGTTCAGGCCGACCCTGGCAGGGTCACCAGCCAGGCACAAAAGGCATCTTGTCAGGGCTGCCAGCAACGGACCCAGACCTTCCACGGTGTGAGGTCCTCATCGTGCCTGCTTCCCTTACCCTGGATCCTGGGCTGTGGGCTCTTGGGAGCAGGCCAAGGCCTTGCTTGGCTCGGCACTCCCTCCACACTCCCAGCCTTGGGCATGGCGCCTGCGCTGAAAGACATTTGGAGTCCTGGAGATCCTACAGACACAGACGTGCCCCCTGGGCCCATTGGGCCCACTCTCTGGGGATCCCAGCTAGGAGCCCATTCGTCGGCTAGGCAACCCAATCAAGCCCTAGACTCACTCAGCCTTAAGCAGGAGGGGACCTCAAGGCCATCAAGTACAGCTACCTCCCGGAAGCCTCTAAGGCCCATGATTCATCTAGCCTGCACCCCAGCAGAGATGGGATGCCCACTGCCACCAAGGTAGCCCATTCTGTCTTTGAGCATCAGTGACTGTTGAAAGCCCCGCCTCAGGCTGAGCAGAAATCTGCCTCCCAATGACACCTGCCAGCCCCCCCCACCCCGACCCCCCCGTCCTTGGTGGAGCCTCTATCTTTTGAGGTAGTATGATCCATACTTAAGCAGTTCCAGAAGAACACACTTGCCTATTTGGGGCTCAGGCTGACCCCCTCCCCAACAATGTGAAAGCTGCAGTTGGGGGAGGGGCTCCGGGTGGCTGGGAGAGTAGGAACTGGGGGACTATCCAGACAGGCAAGTAGGAAGGAGGTGGTCACCTGAGTTCCTGTGCTTCTTCACCTTGCCCCCTCCCAGCCTGCCCCTGCAATCCTTAACCTGGAGGAAAAACCAGACGGGTCCTTTGGCCAGTGGGTGGGGTGAAAGAGCCCTGTTTGCTAGTGGTTTCAGGGCTGGCAGGGAGCCAGGCCTTGGGGCCTCACCTGGAAACTCTCCTGTAGATGTTGTCGGTGTAGATAGGGCTGTAGATAGGACTGCCCACTGGGCAAAGCCGGGGTGGCTGGATTGGCGGGGCAGGGGAGGGCTAATGGCAGGTCTGGCCACATCTCCACATCCTCCTTCCTACCTGGCTCCAGTCCAGCGGGTTCCCCATGGCATGGCACCTCACAGCCTTTAACCCCCGCTGCGGGCTGGGAGCTCAGCCCCAGGCCAGACCAACTGGGTTCAAAGCCCAGCTCTGCCACCCCCAGGCTGAGGAATTTGGGGCAACTTCTGCTACCCCCTAGTCTCAGTTTCCTCTTCTATAAAGTGGGGTAATGATATTCCCTACACTTGTAGAGTTAGTAGCAGGATTAAATGTGAAAATGCTTACAGAACACCCACAGGCCATGCCTAAGATATAACCAAGTAGGTTGAAGGTGCTCAAAAAATGACACCTGAGCCTCACTAGGCTTCATATGAGGACCACTGGGCACAGCGTTCAGCATTTTACACACAAATGCACTGAATCTCCCCAGCAACTCTGTCTAGTAGATGCTTATTAATATTCTTGTCTGTAGAAAAACTGAGGCTCAAAGAGGTTTGGTAACTCTCCCAACAGCAAAAGCCATTTGCTTCTCATCATTGCTGTGTTTGGCTACCATTTTGCAAGCGCTTGGTTTACGCCCAGTGTCATGCTCACAAATGTCCAATGTGAAGTGGAGCTCTCACTGCTCCTGGTGGCAGTCACTTCTGGGAGGACAAGGCAGTTCCCGGGGTTAAGGGCCCATGGGGAAAGCTGACCCACGCCCTGGCTTCCCAGCTCTGGCAGCTGGACCATCAGACAGCAGTGGGATGAGAAGCATCTCTGAAGGCTAGCTAACGGCTGGTACCTCATCTGTCTGTGCAGGTATCAGAGATCAAGTTGGGTCTTCTTGCTCATTTCTTGCGGTTCCCACAAAGGAAGTGGAATCTGGTAAGAGTCATCCTTTTTGGTCTCTCTGATCCCAGCCCAGCTTGCATACCTATGCTGTTCTTGCTTGGGGGTGCAAAATCTGTACTACCTCCCCCAAAGGGCCTGGTGCGCAGCCACTGTTCTCCAGGCATCCCCGGAACCAGTGTCCTTCTGGGGAATGGCCTCATCTGAGCCCTGACTCAGGGAGGCTCATCCAGCTAGAAGGCAGCTATGTGTGCTGCAGGCTCACATAAGTGTTCATGAAGCCACCTTCGGGGCCCCAGGTCCTCACGTTGACCTGTGGAGTCCTCCCAGGACCCTTTGTGGTGGACAGGATCCAAGCAGACAGCCCCTGACCCCTCTCTCCTTCTGCTGACTCAGAGAACACATCTCCACGTCCAGAAGCAGAAGCTGGCCACAGGGCGTGGCCCTGCCTCAGTGAGCAACTGAGCCACATAAATCTTGGGTTGATATGGAAGATGCCAAATGTCTTAGTCTATCCAGACTGCTGTAACAAAAATGCCAAAAGCTGGAAAGCCAACTACATTTATTTTGCACAGTTCTGGAGGCTGGCCGTCTAAGATTAGGGGGGGCAGCCCCGGTGGGTTCCGGGAGGGCTCTCTTCAGGGTTGCAGACTGCTGACGGCTTGCTGTGTCCTCACAAGGGAACTTTCTCGGGCACCAATCTCATTCATGAGGGCTCCATCCTCAAGACCTAATCATCTCAGAGTCCCACCGCCTAACATCATCGCCTTGGGAGTCAGGTTTCAACATAATGAATGGGGGAGGGGTATGCGATCATTCAGTCTAGAGCACCAACTGTAATCAGTGGTGACCCACAGCAGCCACTACTACTGGCTTCGGGCAGAGGTGATGAGGACAGGGAGCATGTGGCCCCAGGACAGAAGGGGCCAGAACCAAGAACCTGGCAGGGAGGGAATTTTCCATGCCTGGCACTGTAGCCCTTCTGAGATGGCATCAGAGAATACAGGCGGTGAGTGCTGCGGTTCTTGGGGGAGCTGGCTGTTTCTGTGTTGTTCCTTCTGCTACTTGGGTGGGGCAAAGGAAGGCCTTCTTGTCCAGGGCTCAGAGGGCCCAGGCCAGGCAGACACACTGCTCAGACAAGCATGCGCCAGGCTGTTCTCTGCATGGAGGCAGCTGACTGGCTGGACCCTGGGGCAGCCCAAGCATGGAGGACCTGACAAAAGGGCTGGGTGTCAAGGGCATGGCCCAGTCGGATGCCAGGTCCCTGGCTCACCATCAGCCCAGTTCTCTTTGGGTTTTGAAGCAGAGTATGGAGAGGAGTGGTCTGTTAGTAGTCAAAGAGACTGAAAAGCAGAGATGGGAGGGAGGAGAAAAGATTCAGCTTTGCAAGTTCCCTCATGACAAGGCCTTCACATGAACCCCTTTCCTTGAGGGGGGCATGGGGGACCTCTGCAGTTTCTGCTCCACAGTTAAGAGGGTATTGCAAAGAGAGCACCAGTGGGACCCCCAGGGGCTAGCACGGAAGGGTGGGCAGAGATTGGAACACAGGGAGCCTGGGGCTTCGGCTTGCCAGTCAGACCTGAAGGTCAAAATCAGAATTCAAGGCGACCTGCACCCCTCCTTTGGCTCATCTGTTCAGCCATCACCCAGGGGCAAGGAAAATGTCTGTGTACCTGGGCGTGACCAGGTTTTAGTGGCAGTGCACCACACCTGTGAACTCTGGTGGCTGAGTCACTTTCATGGGGCGGGGCGGAGAGTCTGAAGTTGTGCCTAAAAGGGGTGGGGGAGTGGGGGGAACCAGAGAGTCTTTGGTGAAAACCAAAGGCACTTATGCAGGCTAGGTGCCACAGGCAGAAACAGTGGGACCGAGAACCAAAGGTGGGGGCTGGACTCTTGGGGGAGGGAGTCCAGGAGCGCAGCTGGCACCCTACTCAGGCAGGGCCTGGGTCTACACAGCCATTCTGGGCTGGAACCCGAGACTTGACATCCAAGGAGAGAGTGGGACAGGGCGGAGTAAATCAGTGGTGTCCCCTCCCTCTCCCCAAGAAAGACAGCCTTCTCTGGGCTGAGACCTGGCAAGTGGCAGGTGGCAGCCAGCTCCTCGCACATGCCAGGCTCCTTGATTCCTCAGTCTGGTGAAACTCCTGTGGTTGCTGTCCTGCGAGAGGGAGGGGAGGGGAGAGGGGCTAGCCTTGACTCAGTTGCCAGGCTGTTCAAAGAAAGGTCCCAGCCATGACCCGACCTGAAGTCTGGAGCTATGAGGGTTCTGGGGTGAGGATCAAGAGCCTTCTTCAAGGGAGGGAGGCCCTGTACGCAGGGTGTGGGCCAGGCCCAGGAGTCTCCAATGCTGGTGCTCAGACAGCATGGGCCTGGGGACAGTTCTCCCATGGCCTCCTGGAAAATGGGCTGATTGCTGAAGTCATTTGACTTTTTGGGCCCAGATCTGGACAGGCTTAACAGACTCCAAAGAGCACCCTATACCCCAAAGGCAACTCTAGTTGTTGGGATAGCCCAGCTGCCCCCAGCCTTCCGTCTACTTTGGCTTTCTGACAGCGAGGGTCCTTCCGCCCTCCAGAGTCTCTTCCAGCAATGACCTGACCCAAGTTTTCCCCCAGGAGAGGGGCTGCAGGCCAGTCACCTCTAGCCAGTGTCACCACAGTCTTAGGGTCATGGTCTGTGGGCACTCAGGTCGACAGTGCAGGCCCTGGGCTATGGGTACTCCCTCAGCTGTGACAGGAGGGGGTGATGGAGGAGCAGAAGCAAAGAAAAGCCCCTTAAACCACAGTTCCCAGCACCCCAGCTCCTGGCCATCCAGGATGCCAATTCACAGACATGGCCACCAAATTCCAGCTTGATCCATAACTGCTTCCTGGAGGAATGGCATCTCTAACTTCTTTTTAATGTTTTATTTATTTGAGAATGAGCGGGGGGGGGGGGGGGGGGAATGCGAGCAGGGGAGGGGCAGAGAGAAACACAGAATCTGAAGCAGGCTCCAGCTTCTGAGCTGTCAGCACAGAGCCCTACATGGGGCTCGAACTCAGGAACCTTCAGATCATGACCTGGGCAGTAGTCAGAAGCTTAACCAACTGAGCCACCAAGGTGCCCCGCAGAGATGCCACTCTTAAATAGACTGTAAACTCCTCAAGGGTGGGTCTATGACTTGTAATCCTTTGGTCCTCCACTCCATAGAATAGGAGGTGGGCCCAATAAACACTCTCCACCCAGTTCCTGGATGGGGGTCCGCACCAGCAGAACCTCCCTATAAGCCCCTGCCTGCCCGCTTGAGAAAAATGAGGGGCAGCTGGACTGGGCACGGTCTGGGCTGCCACTCCACCTCCTGCCAAGGCCTGGCTCCCCAAAGGTTTGCCTGGCCGGGCCAGGGAGGGAGGGCAGAGCAGGTGGGGAACTGGCTGGGAGGTGTAACTTGAGCCAGGAGGAATTCCCTGCCCTTCCTCCATGCTTTTATTAAAGTAGGGCGGGGAAGGGCAGGCTTCCATGGAAAAATCTCCCAGGCTGCTGGGGGAGGTGGGGAAGCCGTGGGGAGGCTGGGAGGGAGCAGCGGCCGGCTCAGCTGCAAATAGAAGGCACTCAGCTCCGGCTGCCAGAGGCTACACGCCGGCCCAAGGGCACCGAGGCCCCAGCCTACAGGAGCTGCCACAGAGGCGGGTCTCTCCTCCCACCCTCTCACTCCTGTCCAATCCATCCCTCTCTTAGTCCCGGGCTTGGAGTAGGGTCTTAGAAGTCGGAGCAGAACGGACCCCGCTTTTGCTGGGGCAACGGAGCCGGTGCCCTCACTGTCCATGCTCGGGAGGACGGCGCTGGGCGACCCAACGGAGCCCGCGTGGGGGACTGTGGGGGTGACGAAGGTTGGACCCCGCTCTACGTCTGGAGGCCGCGCCTGGTCACCTGCCGGACCGATCCCGAGACGGGGCTCCGTAGGGACGTCAGGCGGGCTCCTGGTAAAAACATGTGCAGAGTCCACCCTCTCCGACCCAGGCACTGGCGTCGGGGTACTAGTGGAGGAAGCCCTAGGGGAGACAGGGTCTCTCTTGGACCCACCTGGTCATGGGAGGCTTCCGCGCAAGAGCCCAAGAAAGTCGCCAGAGCGCCCCCGCAACCCGAGACTGCTGTTTCGGAGGTTCGCACCCCTTCCCTCCATCCCGGCCCGCTGCGCGCACGGCTAGCTGTCACCCACACCAAGGGCTACCGAGGCGGGTGCGCTGCCTGCTCCGCCCGTGGTCACCCCCCACCCCAAGGCAGCCCCCTCCCCACTTGCAGAGAACGTCACTGCGCGCCCGCAGGGCTCTCGAGGAATCGGCCACCCGGAGAGAGGAGAGGAGGAGAGCGAGGGCTGGGGGCAGCAGAAGCGACTCCTGGGACGTGGGCTGGGGCGGATCCGTGCCCGGGATAGGGGCCAAGTGGGCGCAAGCCCCACGCCCCCCAGGGTTTGGGATGAGGTGCGCCGCAGAGGGTGAGCTGGGGAGAGGCAGTTTGCCGGGCCCCATTCTTCCCAGCCTCCCATCTCCGGGACTGGGGCTAGTCTTCGCGCCCTCCACCCCTGGCCCCAGGCTGCAGGCGTGGCTCCCTACTCCCAAGCCCCCAAGCCCCCAGCCCGCTGCAGAGGAGCCTGGCCGGGGTCCTTACCTCGGCGTTGACTTCTGCGTCCTCCGCCGCTGCACCACGGCCCAGGCAGTTCAGAAGCACCAGGAGCAGCAGCAGCAGTTGCGGCCGCGCCGCCGCCTCCCGGCCGCCAAGGAGACTGCCCGCCCAGCCCGGCCGTCCGGGCGCGCTCCGGTAGCT
>NC_043715.1:25582159-25608541 GCF_006229205.1 Suricata suricatta
CCCGCGCCCGCCGGGGCCCGGGGCCCCGCGCAGTCCCGGGAGAAGGCGCAGGGAGCCGGTCGGAGCGAGTGAGCGAGCCAGGGAGCCGGCGCCCGACGTCCCCGGCGAGTTCGGCGCAGCTCGGGGCGCTCCCAGCCCTCCTCCCAGCGCGCCGCGGCCGCCGCCGCTCTTAAAGGGACCGTGCTCTCTCTGCGCGGACCGGGGCGGGGGCCGGGGGCGGTACCTCAGCCCGCGGCTTCTTTGTAGCAGGTGCCGAAGGTGGAGTCAGACCAGCGGCCCTTTTACTATTCCCAGAAGGGGGGGATCCTTCCCTGCCCGCCGCGTCACTCCCACCTTTGCTTTTGGAGAGCGGGTTTGACACTTCCCGGCTCCCCAGCGACCCCCTAGAGAGGGAGGAAGGGAGGAAGGAAGACTCTTCTTTCTCCCACCAGGCGGGTGTGCAGGGATATTAGGCTGCCTCGGTCAGAAAGGAGGTAAGAGGGATTCAAGAGTCCTGTCTTAGGTGGGGGAAAGATAAAAATCTAATGGTTTGTTGGCCCAGGTCTCTTTTCAAAAGCCTCGGATGTCTTTGGCCTTTGAGTGACTCTCCTCAGTTACCAGGTGAGGTAGGGTACCTTGCTTGGGCGGTGTGGTCAACAGAACAGAGGTTTCAGAGGGAGGCAATTGCCCTTTTCACCATTGCCATTTACCTGCGGCCTCCATGCCCTTATCTGGAACGTGGGGCAAAGGGCGGCTGAGGATTAGGTATGTTTGGGCTGTTTCCACATCACTGAGAAAGAAAACAGAAGGTAAACTGACAAAGATAGATTCTATTCAAAAAATTATTGCAATAGGGGAAGAGAGAGTCCAATATAGAATTGGACCCAATTCCAAATACACCCAAAACAAGGGGGTGGGTTATAGCCCAGGAGCAAGTGGAATGGGAAGGGGTGGAGACTGGTGGATGGGAAATGACTAAAAGGAGATATGGAGTCTGGGGGGTTTGGCTGAAGGCTGCGCAGGAGATCAGGTATTACCTGGAGAGTGGGAAGGATGGGACTGTGATAAGATCTCAAAGGTGGGAAATTCTGGATAAACTTGGCAGGCTTGCTCAAATTAAATTCTAGAAGAAAGTACACAGAAGGGCCTGGCTGGAGTGAGCGTTCAGGGGATCCTGACAGAAGTTTGGTCAAGCAAAGAATCTTAGAAATTCTTCTTTCCTCATGTGATCACCTTTTATTTGTTTGGAACCTTGCTGACAGTAGATCATCGATGTCCTGTATGACCCACAAGACTTTTAATGAGTAGGATACCTTGAAGATAAGTAGATGGAGATTAGAGATGGAACCAGGATGGGTACCCAACTTCACAGATCTTCAGAGATCTCCCAGAGGCCCCAGCGCCTGTGGTCCTTCCTTGGCAGAGTGAGCGCAGCGACAGCAAAACATTTCTTCATGCAGCTTTCACCCCTTCCTGGTTGTGGCAAAGGTGTCAGGTAGGTTGTTGGGGATGAAGCCACAGCAGTTGCATCTGACCATTGTGCAAGTGCCTTCTTCCGTAGCCAGGAGCACATCGATGGCACTGAAGTTATGAACAGCCCACTTAGGTTTCTTATTGTTGACCAGTTACGGATCTGAGGCCCATGATGAGATTATCCAGGGGCAAGGTGAGTGGCTTTGGCAGCAGTGAATAGATAATTCCGTTGTTGAAGCTAACTTCTTGGGATGGTACCCAAAAAGTGGCAAACATTTCCCCCAAAAGTGGTGAGGTCCTGGATGGAGCATAGGCCCAGTTCTGTAGCTGTTTTTGGGATGTCAGCTTCCCCGGACCTGAGCTCCTATATATATATATATATATATATATATATATAGGGATGTTGTGCATACCTCTTGTTCTTATAGTGAGAGCGAGGTAACCTTGAGGGAGGAGGGTGATTGTTTTAGAGATAATTCAAGAACGCAAGGAGGGGCACCTGGGTGGCTCAGTTGGTTAAGTATCTAACTTCGACTCATGATCTCGCAGTTTGTGAGTTTGAGCCTCACGTTGGGCTCTGTGCTAACAGCTCAGAGCCTGGAGCCTGTTTTGGATTCTGTGTCTCCTTCTCTCTCTGCCCCTTCCTCTCTCTCAAAACTAAATAAACGTTTAAAAAAAAAAAAGAATGCAAGGAGATTACAGGAAATAGAGTACGATGAAGAGAGATTGTTGATAAGATCGGTAAGGCAGCAAGATCTGGCCCAGCTGGCAGGTAACACGCAATAAGCTTGGGTTCCCCAGAAGAGAGTAGAATCAATGGGAATTAGCCAGGGGTCATAAAAATAATTATCTGGTCAGGATAACCAAAGCATGCTAATTTTAAGGATGAGAAAAAGATTTGTCTGGAGGTGGTTTGTGGTGGATGGGCTCCCTTTGAGAAGCTAGGTAGGAGAGGCATGGGGACATTTTCTTTCATATGAGGGATCTCCAGGGAACCCTGAAGTGGCTGGGGGGGGTGCATTATGTTGGACTTAGTGATGACTAGGTAAGTGTAATAATGAATGCACATTCTCGGAAAGGGTCCCATGATAAAATTACAATGGAAAAGACAGGACCCTTGTGAGGATAGACTGGAGTAGGTGTGGGATTTTCTCAGGATGTTACTACAAGGTTTAAAATGGTGGAGGAGACGGGACTTGCACAGCTCAGTGGGTTAAGCCTCCGACTTCAGCTCAGGTCGTGATCTGAAATGGTGGAGGAGGAGGAGGGGCAGTGAGTCAGTCAGTGAGCTTCCCACTCTTGGTTTCCGTTGGGGTGACGGGCTAGGGTCTTGATGACGCATCAGACACTGCGTCAGCCTAGGGCCTGCTTGGGATTCTCTGTCTATGCTTCTCTCTGTGCTCCTTCCCTGCTCTCGCTCTCTCTCCTTCAAAATATATAAATAAACTTAAGGAAAAAATGAAAACGGTGGAGGACGCGGCAGGCTTCCCTTCCTGGCCGCACCATTATGGCTTTTCCAGGCTTATGTTTCTGGCAGTTGAGGCAAGGGGCAACTGCTTGGTCAAAATACAAGCCAAATGGTCCAAACCACCGTTGGTCTACTATGTCCTGCATTTTGTCCCTTTCCGTGTGAGTTGTGTTGTATAAACCACACACACAGACACCTGAGACATAAACCTGGGGCCTGTGGAATGGCTGTCTTGGTATGCCCAAAGTCCCCCTGAGTGGCTTCAGTATCCAGCTTTTCCCCATCCAATTCTTTCCGAGTCTATTGCTATCCTTTTGGTCATATGGATTTCTTTTATAATTTCCTTAGGAGTCATCCTAAAATAATTCTCTCTCACAAGGGAAGGTGGATAATCCTACCAGAGATCTAGTTCCTCAAAGAGGATTCAAGGTCGTAGTCCAAAGGCTTGGAAACTGCTTGGATTTCTTGGGTGGTCAAGGAGGAGACTGGTGCTTTAGCATACTTATCAAGTCAATCTATTTCCTTAGGCCTCCGCTGAATTTTCTGTGAGTGTTCTGTGAGTTTTATCATAGTAATCTGCAGGGATAACAACAATGCCTCTAGCAGTGCCTGGGGGGCTCAGTTGGGTAAGCATCAGCCTTAAGCTCAGGTCATGATCTCACGGTTTATGAGTTGGAGCCCTGGCTCTGTGCCAACAGCTCAGAGCCTGGAGCCTGCTTCAGATTCTGTCTCCCTCTCTCTCTGCCCCTCCTGTGCTCATGCGCTGTCTGTCTCTCTCTCTCTTAAAAATAAATAAACATTAAAAAAAAAAAAAAACACCCAAACAATGCCTTTAGAAGGCCCGCTATTTGGAGTCCATTTTCTCTGGGGTACTGGCTGCTGTCACAAGTCCTGTCTGCCTTACACACCGGGATCATGTACGACCCCAAAGGCACAGCAGCTAGCAGTATATGTTAATCTTGTTCCTTCTGCTCTCAGGCAAGCCACAGTAGGAGGAATTAACTCAGCAACCTGGACTGATTTGACATTTGGCAGGGCTCAGTATTCTAGAGAGTTCTGTTGATCAGTGACAGTTCGTATCCAGACTAGAAGGCCTCATCATCCTTTCAGAGGTAGGAGCCATTGAGATGAAGAGTGAGGTCAATGGGCGGGGACTGAGGGGTTCTATTAATCTCGCCTAGGACAGGACCATGGTCTAGTGTTAAGGACACAATTGTGGGGCATCTCATTAGTGGGTAAGGGAAGAGGGTGGCAGGGTTTTGGCCATGATGTTTGGTGATGTGAAAGGGAGAGAATAGTAAGATTTCATAAGAGGTAAGTCAAAATGCAGAAAAGTACTATGTGTTTTCATCAAGCAATAGGGTCTGTGCAGTAGGAGGAACATGTATGTCAAGCAGATAAGCTAATGCTAAATCAGAGGTAGGTTGCACACATTTGGTGGCTGTAGCCATGGCTCATAGGCAAGGCGGATATACCTTAGCCACTGGGTCGAGTGACTAACGGTCTGTGACCATGATGCTCTTTGGATAACACTCTGAGATCATGACCCTTTATTCATGCACAAAGAAAAAGGCAGGGAGTAATCGGCAAGTCTAAGGGTGGGAAATGAAAGTAGAGAGAGAATCCTCAAGTTTCTCAAGAGCATCTTTGGATAGGGGGCCCCAGACTCTGGGGTCTGGGGAAACCTCCGTAGTCATGGCATAGAAGGGTGAGGCAATCATAGAGAAAGCAGTGTATCCATATCCTACAACATCCCACAAGACCTAAAATACCTATTAGTTGTCATCTTCTTTCGGGGAGAGGAAAATGTTGAATAGGGGAGCCTTGGTCTGTGAAGATAGTTGTTACCTACAGCTGAAATACCATGACCCAGATTTCAGACACATAGAGAGCATAGCTGAAGTTTGTCTCTAGCTACTTTGTGGCCCTTTCTTGCTAATGCCTTAAGAAGGTCTCCAGTGCCCAGGAGTTATCATAACTGTCAGAACGTCGAAGGAAGTCATCTATAAAGTGGACTAAGGTGGAGTCTTCTGGGAATTTTAATTCCCTCAACCTGGGATGTAGGGTGTGTGACAAGTACTAGGAGCCTCAGGAAAGCCTTGGGACATAATGGTCCAGGTACGTGGGGGTTATTTCCCCGGTGAAGGCAAACAAGTATTGGAATTCCTTATGAAGGCAAATTCTAAACAAGGCGGAACACAAATCAAAGATGGAACTATTAGGGGTTGGAAGGAATAGCAGACAGGTTTGCATTAGGATTAGGAACCGAGGCAGATCTGGGTTTAACGGTTCTATTGGCAGATCTCAGATCTTGGGCTGATATCTTTGCCCATTTGTTTTTTTTTAATGGCCCACATGGGAGTAGTACATGGATTAAAAGTGGGGATTAGAAGTTTTTTTGTCTAATAAACCTTGGATTATTGGGTGGAGACTCTCAAGTCCTTGTAGCTTTAAATGATATTGAGGAATCCTGGGGAGGGGCATGGAAAGACCTATTTCTCCCTGAAGGGCTTCTGTATCTATATCCGTTCCTATTAGTAGAGTTCTGTGGGGTTTGTTTTTTGTTTTGTCCATAAAGAAGAAGGAATCCTGTCTCATAGTTGATTTAAATATTCAGTGATGTAGGTATTAGTTGAAAGGGGCCAAGGACCCCAGGGAAGTCAGACACAGCTATTAGGGGACGTAGACAGGAAGGGGAGGAGTCAGGGACCTGTAGGAGTCCTTGCTGTGTATGATGAACTTCTATATCCCAACTCATGAGAAGACTGGTCCTAAAAGGACTCCGGGGCCACACAACTGGGAAGGAAGTAGTGTTGAGCTTTAAAAGGTCCCGTGGAAATAGCAAGGGGTTGAGACAGGCAGATTATGAGGTAAATTATCAAAACTCACCGCTGGTAAAGTTTGGTGACTCTGAGGAAGGGGGGCAGGAGACAATGTGGTGCTAAGTGTAGAATGTGTTGCCGGGGTGGGGGCAGGGGTCAATGAGAAGTGTGGTGGGTGCCCTGTAACATGGAAGGTTATTTCTCCTTGTGAGTTTGGTGGCACTTGAGGGCACTGGAGGAGAATCAAGCATTTTCTGGTCAGGAGGGGACTCAGGATTTTTCCTTCCTCTGAGGCCTGGCACTCGCAGACCCAACCTCCTTTTTCCTTACAATTTGAGCAAGTGTTTCAATCAAAGGGAGACCCTGATTTCGGAATTTGCCATAGATTAAAATGTTCAGGTCCTACTAGCTGTTTTAACTGCATTACCCTAAGCTTGCCTTCTGGATCCCAGTGTTGTCGAAATAGTATCTTCGCCATGCTGGGCTAATGTCTGGCACTTAGACATGTCTGCCTTTTGCCAGTTAATGTTATTTCTCTGGAATGTGTCGCAGAGCTCTAGTCTGAGACCATTTCCAAAGCTCGTGGCTAGAGCTGAGGCTGTTTGGAATGGCAATTCCAGCCCCAAGTGCTCTTTCTATGTTGTCTCTGATTAATGGTGATCACTGCGCACATTCATGTCTTTGTTTATAACTTCGAATACATGACCAATCAGTTTTGGTGAGAGAGGCCTGAGGAACAGCTTCTGGTAGTTTTTCTTTCCTCACTTTCTAAGGGGAATTAGGGTTGTCTGAGACCCTTGATGGCCTTCAGGTAGGGTATTCCTTAGGCCTTTCCAAACTGACAGGTGGCATCCCCCAGGCTAAAACATAGGTGGATACGTTGATATAAATCAGGGAATCTGGAGAGCAAGCTCCTGAACTAAAGTATTCAATACATCTTTTCCATTTCTTTTGGAAATCCGGAAAGTCCTTGACGATGACATGTTAATTTTGACTGAGATAAAGGCTTAAATGGAGTCTCTTGCATCAGCCTGGCTTGAGAATGGGTATTGGTTGCCCCCTAGGCTTCCTCTGCAAGAGACGGGGTGCACCTTACAGTTACAGGGCATTGAAGGGCTGGGGGTGGTGTTGGTGAAGAACATTTTGGGAAAGCATGATGGATATGAAGGATAACTAGGAGGGGAAATGGGGTTGCTGGGAGGAGTTCTGGGGGGTTTACTGAGTCAGAACTAATTTTCAGAAGACACTGTTTAAGAAGGTCTATAGTTCGGATGAGGTTTGAATCCTTTAGTTGCTGTTCAGCTTCACACAAGTGAACAAAGCAGACCATTGTGCATCAGAGATTTTTGTTCCTTTTTGCCCCAGGGCTCCCCATAGGTGGACTAATTTGGGCCTATCCCAAGAGCCCCCCAGAGGGCCCACTGTAGCTCAAGAAAGTTTTTAGTAAAGTTTTGCTAATGAGAAAGAAAGTGGACAGTATTCTGCTATACAAACATACAGTCAGCAGGAGTTTGAGGAGAGGTTTCAGTTGGTTGAAAAGCTCCCATGTTCTTTTTTTTTTTTTTTTTAACATTTATTCATTTTTTTGAAAGACAGAGAGAGTGAGCAGGGGAGGGGGGGAGAGGCAGAGAGAGAAACACACACACACACACACACACACACACACACACACACACAGAATCCGAAGCAGGCTCCAGGCTCTGAGCTGTCAGCACAGAGCCCGAGGAGGGGCTCGAACTCATGAACCGTGAGATCATGACCTGAGCTAAAGTTGACAACTCAACCAACTGAGCCACTCAGGTGCCCCTTCTTCTTCTTTATTTAAATGTTTATTTATTTATTTTGAGAGAGGTAGAGAAAGCATGGGTGAGGGAGGGGCAGAGAGGCAGAGAGAGAATCCCAAGCAGGCTCTGCGCTGTCAATGCAGAGCCCAATGCAGGGCTTGATCCCACGAACTGTGAGATCATGACCTGAGCCAAAACCAAGAGTCAGATATAACTGATTGGGCCACCCAGCCACCCCAAAAGCTCCTGTGTTCGTGATTAATGAATGTTATACTTATGAACAGAAATTCCTGGGATTCTAACCCAGCCTCTGCTCCTTACAGAGACTAGCCTTTTATAATCAGAAAAGCCTAGGACTAACCCAGCCTCTGTTTACCCAGGACTCTAACCCAGCTTCTTACAAACAGCTGCTTGCTTGGGACTCTGACCCAGCGTCTAGAGTCTGCTCAGAATCCTGAGAATCAAAATCTGTCCTCGCCATGCTTCAGGGCACATTTATCTGGAACGGTGGATTCTGGAGTAGGATTCACCATTGGATACCCAAACCAGCAAACAGACTGGAGACAAAAGGTCCAGGTGCACACCGTGAAGCCTAGTTGTCATGTCTAAGAGTCCGATGGTAGTTCAGACTTGGGTCACAGCACCAGAAAACCATTAAAGAGAAAAAGAGTTGGATGGAAGTTAAAGTGGTGAAGATAGATTGTATTGAAAAACAAACAAAAAACCCACTAAAACAAACTATTGCAATACGGGAAGAGACTCCAGTATAGACCTGGGCTCAATTCTCAATACAACCAGAACAAGGGGGAATTTATAGCCAAAGAGCCAGTTGCAGCGGTGAGGGGAGAACATCAATGGATGGAAAATTACTAAAAGGAGACATTAAGTCTGGGGTGCGTTCTGGCTGAGGCAGGCGGGATCAGATATCACCTGTGGGGAAGTGGGGAGGGGGGAGTTTGATCAGATTATCAAGGGTGGGGATTTCTCACTAAACTGATTTAGCAGGTTTCTTGCAAAAACTAGATTCTAGCAGGAAATACCCACAAAGGTGTTAGTTCTTCAGGGAAAAGGCTGGGACAGTTGTATACATTTCCATTCCCTTTTCTGTGGGATTCCTCATTTGAGAAATGGATTTCTAAGTGGTTTTAAAAATTGATGTATAGTTAACACAATGGTATATTAGCTTCAGATATAGAAATAGTGATTCAACATGTCTGTTCATACACTATGCTCTAAGTTTCTAAGGCTTTTACTTTGGAATATATAGTGGGTGTTAGAAATGGACAACAGGCTTGTTCTTGGTTTAACTGAACGCATTGCAATCGGTCACTGTATTTATTGCCAGTCAATCAATTAAGGGGTTAGAGGGGTGCCTGGCTGGCTCAGTAGATAGAGCATGCAACTCAGGTTGTAAGTTCAAGCCCCATGTTGGGTGTAGAGATTACTTTAAAAAATCTTTTAAAAATAAAATGAAAATAAAAACAAGAGTTTGAGTTTAGGAGGTTCTTAGTAAAGAGAGAGGCCCAAGGACCACCTGAAAGGCCTGTGGTCAGATAGCTTAGTCATTGTTTTCCTCTCTGTTGGAGGTTCCTCTCCTGGGGCAAATCCTACTTAAGGGGGAGGCACCCCTTTGATTTCGGCAGAGGGGTTTTCAAGTGATTGCCTTGGAGCTCCTGATATTTGGGTTTTGGCCTCTACAGGCGCCCCTGGCCTGCCAGGTGGGTTTTTCCATCCGTCCATCCATCTGTGACAGGGGTCTATGGCTCTGTTCAGGCCTGGCCAGCACCAGAAGCCTGAGGGGACAGACTGGTGTGGGCCTCAGTCACCCAGCTTTTTTTTTTTTTTTTTATTGTTTATTTTTGAGAGGGAGAGAGACAGAGTGTGAGCAGATGAGGGGCGGAGAGAGAGGGAGACACAGAATCTGAAGCAGGCTCCAGGCTTTGAGCTGTCAGCACAGAGACCTTATGCAGGGCTCGAACCTACGGACGGTGAGATCATGACCTGAGCTGAAGTCAGATGCTTAACTGACTGAGCCACCCTACTTTAAACATCACCCATGTTTTGCAAGTATCATTTCTTCTAGAACCTCCCTGTTCCCCCCCCCCCCCGGCTTTTGTTTTCTTGGAACCTTTTGAATTAAAGCCCAGACATGTGGCTTCACAGTACAGTTTCACTCTGAGACCCTGACGTGCCGTGAGGCTTTGGACAAACAGCAGGGGATTGGAAGCCAGGCCTGGGGTGGGGCGCTGCCCCAGCACTAATTTGCCAGGCAATCTTGAGCAAGCTGTTTCCCCTCTCTGGGTCTGCCTCCTCATTTGTACAAGGAAGGTTCTGGCTCAGGTACTGGCTGTGGCTCCTCAGAAAGGCAAGGCGCTGTGGGTTGGAACAAAGCCCAGGGGACCCCCACCCCCACACTGACCCCACCCACCGTGGGCCCTTTGGGCTCCTGGTACCAAGACTAGGAATAAACAAACAAGCCGAGGTAATTTCCCTCTTCCTTGGAAACAGAGCTGGGGTGGTCTGGAGAGGCGTGTGGAGAGAGCCGAGTGCCAGGTGGAAATGGGCCAGGGAGGCCTCCATGATCCGTTCCCTGCCCTGCAGGGAACATCTGAGGACACCGAGGCCAGATGTGTTGATTTTGCCCTCTCTCTGGTGTGATCAAATCCCCGTCAAGAGCAATCTCTCTGTGCCGAGCCAGCCCGCCGAGGGGTGGCCCCCAGCCTGTGCCGGTCTTCAGCCTTCGGAGCACATCTCCTCTTATGGAAGAGCCCCAGCTGCTTCTGCACTGTCAGCGCAGCGCTGCCGAGCGGCGGCTCCAGCAGGCACACTCAGCGTCCGCTCCAGCCAAGGCCAGGCCACCAGCCCTGGGGCGGCCTGGCCACCCCTCCCCCCTCAGGGAGTCTCCTACTTCCTTCCTCTGCCACCACCTGCCATTCCCCACTGAAGAGCCCTTTATTGATCTTGGCCCATTTCTCCAGGTTGCCCTACTGTAATTCCATCCGGGCCACATCCTCCCCTGGGACCAGCCCGGCCAGTCCTCCTGGGTTTTGTTAATGGTGGTGCCGTTCTCCTGGTGACAGCCAGTGTCCAGGATGGGAAACTGGTGTCCCTGACAAGGAAAATCAGCTGGTTGGTGCCCACAGAGCCTGCCGTGGCAGAGGCTGGCCTCCATGCTGAAATCGGACCTGCAGGAAACTGGGTGACTTTGCTTGCACCCCCAGTCTGAGGAGCGGGAAGTGGGGGGTGGGGATTCTGCTCTGTACACCCTGCTTGCCCCCTCCTCCTAGGCATCAGAACACAGAGCCACAGAGCTGGTGGCGCTAAGTGCTGGCTGCAGGGCTCACTGTGTCCCTGGCCTGCCAGGACGGAGGCCTGGCTTCTCTCCCTCTCCAGCGTGACCTCAAAATCCAGAACCGACTGAGCAAAGTTGAATCGGCAGATCCGCGAGTGGGGCCAGGGAATCACAGGACGGGCTTCCCTGTGTCTCTGGGCATGGAGTGGGAACTTGCCTCGGAAAATGCGGTGGCGCAGGAGGCAGAGTGCGATCCAGAGTACAGGTCCCCTCACTCAGGCCTGGGGCGGGGGAAGGGGGGCCGGAGGGGACCAGGGAGAGCAGTTGGGCCCAGGAGCCCCGGGCCGGATCCGGGTCAGGGTGGACCAGCGGTAAGGCAGTTAACCTGTTTCTCTGTCCAAGTGGCAGAGCCATTCCTCCCCACCTTACTTTTCAGGGATGTCACTAGGAGAACAGACGAGATGGCCCTAGAAAAGGCGGCAAATGGTAACAGCAGTATCAGGTCTGAATGTCGCTGACGAGGGGTGGCTGCCCCCCGCCACAGGCTGAGCCCTGGGCCGGGTGTGGTTTGTGCCACTTCTTGTAGGCCCGGCAGGCCTGGTGACCCCACTGTCATTTGACTGAGACCCCACCTTAGCAGTCATAACGGATTCCCAAGAGTCCCTCCACATGGCAAAGCAGGCTGGGGAAGGTGGGGGCAGAGGAAAGTCCTCTTTTCACCTAGTTGAACAGAAGCAGTCCCAGACAAAAGCCAAAATTAAAACTGCAATTTTCATTTGTTGAACATCACTTAAGACTACCACTTAAAAATATCTCTTTATCCATCACCAGAGATCCAGATGACAACTGGGGAGGACTGGCTTTTTGCTCTGGAGAAGGGCTTGATGGAAAACAAAAGCCCTGGGCGCCCTCGGAACGCCTGTGGCCCACAGCAGGCAGCTGAAGGCAGCAGAAAGAGGACTTTGGGGGAAGGTGCTGCTCCACCTCTTTGGGAAAGCTGATGAGAAGCCAGAGGTCACAGAGCCTTGGGGGCCTGGCTTAGAGCCATGAGCCAGGCCAAAGCAAAACATCTGCTCACGTCTCCCCAGGCACCTGGCTGGGGGCGAGTGGGAGGCAGGAACGGAGCAAACTGATGTACAACCGCAAATTAGCACTCTGTACCTTGGCCCTGAAATGCCCTCCGCTGGCACAGGAGGGGTGAGACCAAAAATAAATAAATAAAAGTGACTCGCTTCAAGGAGGGAGGGTGACGGACTCATAAAGCACCCTGTTCCAGCGTGAGTGCGGAAGAGGCAGGGCAAGATGGTGTTGAAAGCCCTGGTGGTGGCCAAGGGCATCAAAATGCAAACGGCTGAAGGGGGAAGGGTGTGTGAGAGGGGCATTTGTTGGAGGGGCTATGGTGGGGATTCTGGCTGAGTCTGGGCTGAGTCTGGGCGGGCTCATCCGGTGACCCTACTTTCTTTTGTGCAGGGCAGGACCACAGGCCTAGAACTAGGAATCCCAGGCTGCCCTCTACTGGTGGTTCCTGACAATGACGGCATGTAGCAGCACTGGACCTTCTGACCCAGGAGAGAACCAGCCCCCTGGGAGCTGGGGACCTGGGGACGAGGCCAGGCTTCCCAGTGGGAGGCTGGGAGCATCCCCATGGATGGGGGCCGGCTCCTCCATCTCCGCCGGCCTGCAGAGGGGCCCGGGATGTGGGCCTCTGATGCTCACTTCAGAGGCATTGAGAAGAACTTGTGCCCAGACTTGCAACGGACCTGCTCGGCGTGCACACGCAGCACCATCTCGGAGTCTTCAAACTCGTCCACAATTTTCTTCCACCGGGAGCCGAGAAAGGACAGTCACGTTAAAGGGAACCAGGGACCCAGAGGTCACTGCAAACAAGACCAGCCTACTCAAATCCTTCAGAGTTTAGGCCCTGTGGAGGGAGACTGAGGGCTGTAGAGGCTCTGGGCTCTGCACTTAGGTATTTGTCCAACTGGCTCTGCAATCTTGAGAGGTCAGTCCTATCGCCTCAAGCTTGCACAGGAGGAAGAGGATGCTCAGAGCCCTGGATTACGAACTAGAGCACTGGAATTGGGGTCGGGTCTGCTGGAGCCTGAAACCAGGGCTCTTCGCCCCCACGGCATGAGGCCAAGGGCAGAAGTGGCTGCTTGAGGAAGGCCCAGGGGCTGTAGCCACTCCCTGCACATGCTTTGTTTGGCTTGCAACATGTGTTTTTTTTTTTTAAATATGCATTAGTTGCCAACATTTGAAAATACAGAGATTCCACATAAAAATCTGGACTTCTGGCCTCCCTTGAAAAGCAGAAGTGCTAGCAACACGAGGTCCGTTTTCCCACAAGACCGCCTTCCCCACTCGCTCCTCGGCCACAGGCAGTGTACCAGAGACTCTGAAGGCACTGGCGGGAAAGGAGATGCGTCACCCGCTTCTCAGAACACGAAGTCTACCCGAGCGGGTGCTCCCTAGGCCTGGCATCATTTTGCTCATTTCCAACATGAGCCAGGCCTCTGTGAGCACCCAAGCCCTTGGCCTCTGGGCAAGGGGCGAGGACTTCAGGAGAGGCCAACTCGGCCTCTCTCAGATCAGTGTTCTGCTGAGCCGTGCTGCTCAAATTTTAATGTGCACACAGATCCCTGGAGATTTTGTTAAAAGGCGATTTTGACTTCTTAGGTCTGGGTTGGGACCAGAGAGCCTGGATTGCTCATCGGCTCCCAGGCGCTGTGGCCATGGGGCTGCCCATCAAGTAGCAAGGTAAGGTGAGGGGCCTCCTCCCCACTTCACTATTTCCCAGGCATTCTGGCTTGCATGCCTAATTCCCGGGGGTCCCCCGCTCCCCAGCCGCTCCAGGCCCAGACCCACATCCCGTCACGCCTGGGGACCCTCTGTGCTTCTGCAGTGGGAACTCACCTGCAGCTCCCGCAGGCACTGCCCTTCCAGCTGGGGACGCACATCACCCACGCACCAGGCCAGACTGACGTGGAAGGAGGGGTCCTGCGGAGGAACAGCAGGGAGGCAGACGGTTACCTGGAAGCCTTGGTGGGCCCAGACGTGACCAGAGGTCTGTGACGGTGCTGTCACGGGGTCCCTGCTGGAGCCCTGACCCTCAGTGTGGATCCCAAGCACCCTCTGCAGATAGAGAAAACAGCCCTGAGCTGGTGCTGGCCAGGGGCTGAGTTGTGTCCCCCGCCAGCATTCATATGTTGAAGCCTTTGGCACTTGGCATTTGGAGGTGGGGCCTTTGGGAGATAATGAGGGGCCCTCAGGACAGGGTTCATGCAAGCAGACAGCTGTCTACCAGAAACGGACCATGATGGCACCTTGATCGTGGACTTCTAGGCCCCAGAATCATGAGAAGGTAAGTTTCTGTTGTTTAAACCACTCCACCTACAGGGTTTTGTTACGGTGGCCTCGGCTGACTGAGGTGGCCCTGCTCTGAGAGGCCTTCCCTCCCACAGAGTCTTGGGGCTGGGGCGCGGAAGAGAATCTAGCTCTGTCTAAAACATTTCAATAGGTGACATACTTTCTAAGGTGAAATGACAAAAACCAAGCTGTCTAAAATTATAATCAATCATCTCCAGTGAGACTCCTGCTTCTATACGTCAGCAGGGCTTTAAAAGACTACATCAAGCCCTTTAGAAACCGGATACTCCATTTGGAGTTCAAGTACCCCTGGAGGGCATGAGGGGAGGGGCAGGAAGGTGTGCACAGCTACAACTTTTCCTGGTGCGTCAGTTTTACTAAAAAACTGGAGAACTACTACTTCTTAAAAAAGAGAGAAACAGGGACCCATAGAGTAGAATGAATAAATTGTGTGCATATTTAAGATATAACAAAAGATTTCCAAGAAATGCTGGACTTGCCATGGGCTGCCCCTGATTCCACTCAGACCCCTCAACTCCCCCAGAGATGTGTGTCCCCTGAAGCCTGGCATTTGGGACACTTCACATGGGTCAGTTCTGGAGGGCTTGCTTCAGTCTGCCTCCAACAAGGTCTTCTTTAAGGATGCTTCTGTTCTGGTTCCAGGTGGGCCGATGGAGAAGGAAAGGCTGTTTGTTACCTGGTAGAAAGTGGTGAGGTCAAATTCCTCCATGACTCTGTCTACCTCTGAAACCAGGTCCAGGAATTGGGTGTGCCCCGACGTGACCTCGAGCCCAACGAAGGTTCTGGAGAAGGCAGAAGTGGAGACAACACGGGCATGTGATGCAGCCTCTGAGAACATAAGCCACCCCCGCAGGGGCAGAGGGCCAAAGAGAAAGCACTTAGGTCGTGGTCGCGGGCTCTCGCCCCATCTCCTGGCTGACTCTTTCCTCTGTCTGTACCCCTTCCTTCCCCAGTTCTAGTCACACATCTCTCCTCCTTCCCCAGGATCTCACAACCCTTCAGGACTGCCTTCATCTCCCCCACCACGTCTACAAGCCCCAAGCTTTTGTGGCCCTGGTCTCTGCCATCGCATGGCTCCTGAGTCTGGGCCCTTTCTCGGAGACGTGGCTCTGGGGCGCCAGCTCCCCGCCCCTCAGCTCTCAACACGCTCTCATCTTGAAAAACCCTCCGTGGGCCCCCATCTTCAGCCAGCCCCCCTTCCGGTCTCAGCACAACTTATTAGATGAGTTGCCTACTGTCACGATCTCTAATTCATCACCTCCCAGCTGCAACCCACCCACCACTTGCGGAACACGGCTGGCTCATTCGAGCCTCCTGACTGCCCAGCGATGGATGGATCAAGGGCAGGTGTGTGATGGTGTGGAAATGAGAGGTCACAGAGGTGAAGGTATGAGCTAGAAGTTCAGCTGGGGACAGAGCTGGGCAGGGGCCCAGGTTTTCTTCTAGGGGTAGGCTTTTGTTCACTTTACCAAGACTTTTTTCTCTACCTCTGTCTACTCCTCCTGCCACGTTCCTCTAGCTGTTTCTCTTAATGAAAGGTTGGGATTTGGAAAGAGCTGCTTTTATAGTCACAGAATTGGTTAAAACACAAACAAAGAAAAAAATTGGGGCAGACAAGGCCAGAAGCAAAGGACCCCCTCAATCTTTACTTCAAAGAATTCTGGAGTTCTGGAAGCAACCGGAGGCAACTGGGGGCATATGGGAGAGACCCACCTCGTTTTCTCTTGATTGGTATAAATCTTTACACGGTTGGCAGTAAAGAAGAATCTGGAATTTAGAAGAGGAAAGACCACATTCAGAAAGAATAATAAAAAAACAAAATTCAGAAAAAAGTTTATATTTAAAAAAGAGGACTTTGGGGTGCCTGGGTGGCTCAGTTGGTTAAGCATCTGGCTTTGGCTCAGGTCATGATCTCACGGTTTGTGGGTTTGAGCCCTGTGTCGGGCTCTGTGCTGACAGCTAGCTCAGAGCCTGGAGCCTGTCTTCAGATTCTGTGTCTCCATCTCTCTCTCTCAAAAATAAATAAAAACATTAAAAAAAATTTTTTTTAAAAAGAGGACTTTGAAAGTACAGTTAACTCATTTCACACTTCATTGTTACCCTGTTATACAGATGGTATAACTGAATCCTAAAATATTAGAGGGACATACCTTCCATAATCACCCAGGTGAAGTTAACACAGAGCTTCACTCAGATGCTAGCAAATGTTTTATTTATTTTTTAAAGACTTTATTAAAGAAAAATTTTTTTTAATTTGAGAGAGAGAGAGAGCGCGCGCGCGTATACAAGCAGGGGAGGGGCAGAGAGAGAGGGAGAGAGGAGGAATCTCAAGCAGGCTCTACACTATCAGCACAGACCCCAATGCAGGGCTCGAACTCATTAACCTTGAGATCATGACCTGAGCCAAAATCAAGAGTCGGGGATGCTTAACTGACTAAGCCACCCAGTCGCCCCAAATGATTATTTCTTTTTGAGAGAGAGTAAGGGAAAGAGATTCTGAAGTGGGCTCTGTGCTGAGAGCAGGGAGCCCAAAGTGAGGCTCACACTCACAAGTCGGGAGATCATGACCTGAGCCGAAATTGAATGCTCAACCACTGAGCCACCCAGAAGCCCCTAGTGAGCTATAATCTTAACTTCAGTCAGTCTGACTCCAAAGCTGTTGCTCTTACCTCTGGAGCTTTAGTGAGGGAAAGGAAGTGTGAAAAAGGGGCAGAAACACCTGCCCCCACCCCCCCGACCCCTCAGGCCAGTTCCACAGGGACCATCAGGTTCATTCTGACTGGCTCCGGCTGTGTTCTCTGTGACACCAGGTGATCTCAGAGGGACAGACTGGCTTCCTGCCTTGAGTGGATCAACTTGGCAAATCCTATTGCAGGAAATGATCATTTATGGCTTCCAGGCCAAGCTTCTGGATGATGGAACACAGCACCCCAGCCTGCTGGGTAGAATCTCATGACTTGTCCGAGGGCTCCGCGTCAATCAACATTGCCGTCAGCCTTCGGCCTCCCAATGCATCCCTTTGGGAAAGAATGTGAGGCACGACAGACGCTGCAGGGGCTTGGTTAAGTGTACAGTTTACATAGAGTTCTGCAAGGGACCTGGCAGACACCCTGAAGGACATTGGAGGTTTATGCCCAACTGGGAGGATTAGTTTTATGTGTCAACTTTGTCTGGGCTAAAAAGATACCTAGAGGGCTGGTAAAATATCATCTCTGGGTATGTTTGTGAGGATGTTTCTGGAAAAGATTAGCATCTGAATTGGTGAACTGAATAAAGCAAATGGCCCTCCCCAGTGTGGATGGGCATCATGCAATTGACTGAGGGCCATGACAGAACAAAAAGGCAGAGGAAGGGGCAAACTGGCCCCCGCCACCCGCTTGAGCAGAGACATTCATCTTCTCCTGCCCTTGGACACTGGCTTTTAGGCCCTACAGGGATGTACCCCATCAGTCATCTCCCCTCCTCCAGCCCCTAGATTCTCAGGCCTTTGGGCTCAGACTGAATGACACCACGGGCTTTCCTGGTTCCCCAGTTTGCAGATGGCAGATTGTGGGATTTCTCAACTTTCGGAACTGCATAAGCCAATTCCTATAATAAATCTCTGTGTATCTTTACCTCCATCCTATTGGTTCTATTTCTCTGGAGAACCTAACACAGATTTTGGTACCGAGGGTGGTTCTAAGCCAGACTTTTAAGGTTCGGTTTTCTGAATTGGTTGTCTAATCTGATTGGAATCAAAGACACTCCTAACTCTATTTCTAGTAGTCAAGAGAACACTGGTACTCTATACAGGAACCCATCAGAGGGACGAGTAAAGTATCTGCACTGCACACTCCTAGTCAACCATTTATTCGAAGGAGCTAAGTGACTCTCTGTAGGACCCTTCTGAACAGTTTGGCGTGAACTATGGGACATCACAGCCCTGGCTGGCGGTACCTAATGTGGCAAGACAAAGTGGGAAAGGTGAGCTCGGGGCTTTGAATTTCCAGCTTAAGCAGCATACAGGACCCGGGAGCTTCTAGTCAGCCCTGAAGGAAACTGTCTCCTCCAGCTGCAGGGCTGAAACTGGCGAAAATCAAGGGCTGTGGAAAAGCAGCATCCTGTGATGGGCAGAATTACACACAAGTCACCCCCCTCGCTGTGTCGGGCGCGGCAGCGCAAGGAAGGATGCTGACCAGGAAAGAATGCGATCCTGCACGTCGAGATGGGGACATGTGGGAACCCCTGAGGAAGCTGGGGCTCCGAGCCCCAAAATTCCGATAAGCCTTCTTTCCCAGTGGAAGCGGCCCCCCTGCTGATGGTGGTTTGGGCCTTGCCACCCCCACCAGAGGGGGTTAACTTGGCACTGCCTGAGGAACCGGTCATGGTGTCCACTGAAGCAGTTACCTGCAGGAAGATGCTGTGTCTCCTCAGGAACTGCCCTCCCAACCCCTCTTTGCTTCTAGAGCAGGTGAGACCCATGAGGAGATGGGCCGTGCTCCAGAGTACTACTTGAGTTTTCTAATTTACAGGCGCACGAGTCCAGGGACCATGTGTGGGAATGGACGTTGAAGGTGTGGGATGACAGTGCACGCATCGTGAAGTCGGACGGGGCTGGATATCTGGATGTGGGCTCACGGAGCAGAGATCCAGTGTGAACGAGGAGTCAGAAACGGATTTGCTCGGTGAGTTGCCTGAAATGTGGACCAAAAGGTGGCTTTGGTGAGAGAGCTTGAAATGTCTGACTTGAGAGGTGGCAGCAGTCACCGTGATAGACAGCAGAGTCAAAGCAGCAGTCAGAATGCTGGGACTCACGCAGACCCGGGGCACTGGCTAAGTGCCCTGGTGTTCCGAGCAGCAAAACAGACAGGAAGCCTACTGAATTCTTCCTTCGTCTGTACCAGCAGCAGAGTCCTAGGCCACGCGAACAAGGCCTAACTTGAATCATAAAAAGAATGTCACGGTCCCTCAATTTCCAGACCTGGGCCAGTTTATAGACCCAAAACCCCTCAAAGGAAGGGGGTTGGGGGTTGGGTCCCTTTGAGGAAGGATCCTGGTACACTACTAAAAATTTATGCTGTTCAGTTTTTTCCTAGCCTGCCCAAAAGGGACCTTTGGCGTTTTACCAGGGTAACTGTGCATTAGGGAAAAGGAACTAATCAGACCTTTTGGGACCCACTGGTCACTGGCTCTGAATTAATTCCAGAAGACCAAAATGTCATGGTGGCCCTCCAGGCAGACTAGGGGCTGGCTTATGGAGGCCAGGGGACTGATGGAGTTTCAGCTCAGGTCTGTGTCAGTGGGCCCCTAAGCCCACACTGTGGTCATGCCTCCAGCTCTGGATGCATAATCGATCTAGCTGGCAGAACCCCATATCGGTTTCCTGACCGGTGGGGTGAGAGTGATTACTGCAGGAGGGCCGAGTGGAAGCCATCAGAACTGCCTCTACCTAGGAAAGCAGTAAGACAAAAGCAATAACCACTCCATCCCTAGAGGGACTGCAGAGATCAGTGTCACCATCAAGGGCCGGAAAGACGCAGGGGTGGGGATTCCCACATC
Source organism: Suricata suricatta (assembly GCF_006229205.1). Lineage (NCBI taxonomy): Eukaryota > Metazoa > Chordata > Mammalia > Carnivora > Herpestidae > Suricata > Suricata suricatta. Next base: position 25,601,903 of record NC_043715.1, read on the forward strand.
TCCACACGACTGTCCTATCTGGCCGGTGCAGAGGACAGACGATCTTGGAGAACGGCAGTGGATTTATGGAATAAGCTTCACCAAGTGGTGACTCCTTTGACAGCGGTATTCCAGATGCGGTTTGATCGCTCAAGCAAATTGACAGACCCCTTGGTTCCTGGTGTGCAGCTACTGAACTGGCAAATACCTTTTTCTCGAGCCCTGTCCATGACGCCAAGGGTCAGTTTGCTTTCAGCTGGTAAGGCCAGCAGTACATCTTCACTGTCCTGCCTCTTGGGTCTATAGTCTCCAGCCGTGGGCCATAATTTATTTTGCAGGGTCTCATCACCTCTCACTTCCACAAGACATTATACCCGTCCATTGCACTGATGGTTTCCTGCTCATCAAGTGAGCAGGAAGTAGCGACTTCTCCAGACTTGAGGAGCCCCTTCTCCCAGTCATCTTGTATCGGAGGGCTGCTCTCCCACTTTGTGCTGGTGGAGTGGTCTCTACCCCCTGCTCCAGGGGTGCACACCTGACCCAGGCCTGGCCAATCAGAGCACGGCATTCCCTCAGCCGCAGCAACGACATCAAAGGTGCATGGCCTTCTCTTGGTCACAGGCTCAACCAGACAAACTTGAAGAGGCCACCTAGCCCGGCTTCATCCAGGACACAGAGCAGGAAACGCCATGCACCAGCAGGCGAGCATCAGGGGAGTGAGTTCAGTGATCTAGATGCTATTCTCTGGTCCCAAAATGAGCAAGAGGATAAGGTACATCTGTGCCCCTCAAGGGCCATCATCTCTTGTAATGGCCCTTGGCCCAATTTCCCAGAGGTCCCAGAAAGGGACTTGTCCAGTCAAAGGACCACTGCATGCAGAGAAGCCCAGGGCCATGGCTTCTTGCCAGGAGTTTCGTTCACTCATAGTCTTCGAAGCCCAGATGCAGGGTGCCAACAGGCCATTTTCACCACAAGTAACATGGCCCCAAACACAGCTGACATCCCACCTTCATCCAGAGAACAAGCTGGAGGCAGGAGAACGGAGGCATTCTCATGGAGAGGGGAAAGGGTTTTGTTAACTGTACCCACAAACGGACAGCAAGTTAGCCAAATCGGACCAATCAAAGTCATTCCCGTGACTTTTGCTGAAGCTATTAGAAAAGAGAGCTGTCTCCCCAGGGGGGCAGACTAGCAGCCCCAAGCTGTCCGTGGCCGTCTTTGCCTCTGTAAGACTGAAGCCTGACCCGGAGAGGGTCCGAGCCAAGAGATGGCGAGAGTCAGGTGCCATCTGACATCTGCTGGTCACTCCAATCCACTCGTGCATGAAGCCAGTGCTACTTTGGGCTTTTTAGTTATACCAGCCTGTAAATCCCCCCACTCCCACCCCAGTTTAAGCCACTTTGGGTTGGATTTCTGGCACTGTGACCAAGAAAGTCGTGACTAATACACATATTGCTCAATAAATTTGGTGGTGGGAATACAAAAGGGGAGGGGTGGGAGCTGAATGAGGTGGAGACATGAGTTTTAGTCCGGATTCTCAGGCTGACATCCTCCCTTCCTCCTCTGGCCCTCGGAAAGGGCTGAACCAAATGGGCAGTTCCCCACCTGGGCGGAGTGCGTCCATGGAATTTCTGGGCCTGAGGCCTCTTGCACTGTGGGCGCGAGGCTAGCACACGCCTGTGCTTCTCCTGCAAGTGCACACAGCCAGGGTCTGGCTGCACCTCGTCTGGAGAAAGAGCTCTGCAAATAAAACCACCACCTGGATGGCTTCTTAGGCTCCTTCTGGAACCAACATTCAGAGGACGCCTCTCTCCTCCTGTTCAATTGCTCAACAAACATCCACCATCCACTTTGATGCCTACAGTGAGCAGAGCACCCGTAGAAGAGACGGGCGGGGGAGGGACCCAGAGAGAAGCGTTCTGGGCCTGCGGGCACCCGGCGCCACAAGGGGGAAATGGACATGGTGGTGACTGGGGATAATGACATGAGCACGGGGGTATGCACCGCCACAGCACGGGAAGATCCCTGGGACCGAGGGACTCCGGGGGAGCCGCCAAAGCACAGAGCATCAGCGAGGGAGCAGGGCTTTGATCTGCTCCAGGGTAGGAGGGAAGGCTCTCTGGTAACAAGAAGAGATATGAAAAGTTGAGGAAGAGAACGTCTTCGGCTGGCAGACAAAACCGGAGGCAGGGCCCAGTTCTGATCCTCAGCCAAGCGCCACGCCGCTCACGGGTTCCCTTGGAGGCAGCTACCACCGCCCCCATGACCTGCCCACAGGTAAGGACTTGAGGCTTCCAGAACTGCTGTCACATGCCCAGGTCTGCTCGGGATGAGGCGCGTAGCAGGTGGCTCTGGGAGATGTGCCATGTCCTAACCTTTTGGTCTGGCCTGCTGGCTGGGGTAGCACCCCCACACCTACGCCCCCACGGTAGCTGAGCACTGGAAGAGGAGCGTGGAGGGGAGACGAGAGGCAGAGGAAGCACCGGGCACTCACCGCTGGAAGGAGGCCACGCGGTCCTTCAGAGCCCGCACGAAGGGAAGGATCCAATGATGCCGCAGCACCACGCTCTGGGACAGGCTGAGGTGGAACGCTTCCATCCGGACCAGCCGGGGGACGTGTGTCTGCGCGAGGGGCAGCAACGTGTCGAGCAGGTCCAGGAACTCCTCCCTGGTTTCATCTGGAGGGAAGAGTGGATAGGCTGGGCCACGCTCTTAGCCAGGGTGGCGGGGCTGAATAAAGAACCCCAGAAGGCAGAGAAAGGCCTTTGTTACTCTGGGTTTTAGGAGAAAATGACTTTGAAAGCAGTCTAGCTGTATGTATTTTAATAATATTTTAATATAGTTTAATGGTTCAAGAAGAAACACACATATGCTCATTGTAAAGAATTCAAGTGGAAATTCAAGCAGGGGTGCCTATATGGCTCGGTAGATTAAGTGGCAGACTTGTAATTTTGGCTGAGGTCATGATCTCACAGTTTGTCAGTTCAAGCCCCGCATCAGGCTCTGTGCTGACAGCTCAGAGCCCGGAGTCTGCTTCAGATTCTGTGTCTCCCTCTCTCTCTGTCTCTCCCCTGCTCACGCTCTCTTTCTCTCTCAAAAATATATAAACATGAAATATAAATAAATTACAGTGTACATTACAAAAATGTATGGTGTAAAATAACGTACACTCTCAAGGACAGCAAATTTATTTAATTTAAAGTTTCTTCCTCTCTCTTTATCTCTCTCTTTTTTTTTTTTTTTTTTGTAATCCCAGTGTGGGGCTTGAACTCACAACCCCGAGATCAAGTCGCATGCCCTTCTGATGGGGCCAGCCAGGTGCCCCAAGGATAGAAACTTTGAGAGCTGAGATAAAACAGATATATGTAAAGAGGTTCTAATACTTTCCTTCTGAATGGATCCTCTTGACCTCTCCCCCAGGGGGAATACACCCTACTTTCAAGACCACTGCCCTAGATATCCAGACTGCCAAACTTGGATGCCTATCTCCCCAACCCCTTATTTTATTTTTTTAATGTTTGTTTATTTTTAAGAGTGACAAATAGAATGACCAGGGAGAGATGGAGAGAGAGAATCCCAAGAAGGCTCCGCACTGTCAGCACAGAGCCCAATGCGGAGCTCACACTCATGAATGGTGAGCTCATGACCTGAGCCGAAGTTGATGCTTCACAGACTGAGCCACGCAGGCGCCCCTCCCCAGCCTTTTCTCAATGTATGTACTAATGTATATATTTTATTTGTTGATGAGATGTTAGTGCACCATTCAAACTGTTCTTTCACCGCCTTTATTCATATAACAGGACATGTTGGACAGCCTTCCTCTCAGTGCAGAGGGCCAGCTCCTGACTACAGCCCCACAGTAACCCATCATCATAAACGGCACTTATTAGTCTCCTGTTAGACGTTTAGAACCTCCAGATAAACATTTAGAATGCTCCTAATTTTTCACAAAGACAAAGATCACTACAATGACCACCATTATATGTTCACATTTTCTTCTTCTTCCTTTTTAATCAAATGTATGACTGGAGCCGCAGAGCTAACAGTCTGCTCACACGCAGTGTGTTACTCGATTTGTCCAACTGCCCTGCTGAGTAGGCAGTATAGGAATCGGTCTCATTTTGTGGATGGGGAAATGGAGGTTTTAAGAGTTGAACTGATCTAACGCAAAATACTAAGAGCCACCACTGTGCATTGTGCAAAGAGCCTGACATAGTGATCTGATTTAATCTTCACAAAAGTCCTAGGAGATATGTATTCCCCATTTTAGAGATGAGGAAACTGAGGTTCTCAGAAGTCCAGTAACTTACTTAAGGGTACCCAAACCAGTGGGTAGTGAATTGAGGTCTCACTCCAAAGCCTGGGCATTTTTTGCCTGCCATTCACTTATGAGGGCTGGGAGGGGAGGGAGACTTGACTCCAGTACACCTAGGGCCCTCTTAGAAATAAACTGCCAGCTGCAGCCACACTCTGGGATGGCCTTGACACTCTGCCCAGACTCTCCCTTGGTCACCTCCTCAAGAGTGAGGAAACATTATACCCAGGGTTAATAAAAAAATACTTCAGTCAATGAACTTGAAACTGAAACCAAGTTTACAGAAAAATCCCCCAATTCTCCAAACTTGTTCTCTCTCTGCTAAGTCTCTCTCCTACCATCAATGTCAGAGATTTCTGGCTTCCTCTTCCTAGTTGGGGCCAGCTTCCTCCCATCAGTCAGAGAGGCGCCTATCAGTCTTAGCCACTCGTCTTTTATACATTACTCACAAGGCACGAAGACGTGGGTGGCCCAGTTGCCTCGCTCGTGGGGGAAGGTGCGCACCCGGCCCCCATGTTTTGCACTGTCATCCTCAGGCCCTTCTTCGGTGCCCAGGAACATGTGCAGCACACTGTCAGGTACCGGCAACCTCTGGTTGGGAAGGGGGCTCTGGGCGCTGCGAGAGAAACCAGAAAACGAGCACATTTATCCTCCTAGAATTCTCTACCTCTGTACATACAAAAGTTGTAACCCCTTTTACAGGGTGACCATGTGCATCTATTTCCTACCAGGTGCTGTAAGCAACTTCCAGATAACCACACAGCCCCTTCCCCAGTGCTGTCTCACTGGGGTCCCTCAACAGCCCCAGGAGGCCGAATTTAGCTGGGAGCTTCCTAGGGGAGACAAGTGGGCAGGCAGCAGTGTGTGGTTCGAAGGTCACATTCCCTACCTACACAAGCCTGAACTGCAATAGCACTGCTTAACTTTGGGGTCTTGGGCAGGTCATGGCCACTCTGTGGGCTTCATTTTCCTGATCGGTGAAGTGAACGTGATAGAGCTATTGTGAGATCAACCAAGATCAACTGCTTGAAAGGCACTCTTCAAAGAACCAGGCATGGCACTTGAGAACTGAAGCTCCACGAAATAAGGCTTCGCCGGTTTTGTTCACTGTCAAGTGTCCCAGTCCCGAGCCTGGAGCCGAGCGGGTGCTCAATCAGTATTTTACTGGATGAATGAAAACACTCCCGGAAAGAGGAAACAGACCCAGGGGTGGTGCTGTGGTGCACGCCAGCGGCGGTGGCTGGACCCGAGCCCACGTTACCTGCCTCCTAATCTACCTAGCTAGGAGGGGGCACTGTGGGGCTTTGTCTAGGGCTGTCCTCCGGGTCCTTTCCCGCTGTTTCCCCTGTCCTATCCTGGAGAGCCACCCCGCACCATCGCCCTCTCTCCTCCAGATGCCCGGGTTCCGTCAGGGTGTCGCGCAAACCAGCACCCATCCCCAAACGACTTCTTCGCTCCTTACCGAGGGCAGACTCCAGCCCCCAGCCGCGCCTGGGCCCCCGCCTCGGCCTCCGCTTTGGACTCATCCTCATCCTCCGAGCCGCTGCTGCTGTAGCCCACCAGGGGCGCCGCACTCATTGGGCCTCCTCCACTACAAGAGGCCGGCTCGGCCAGCGCTCGCACCCGGAATTCCGCTGCGCCGGAAGTGTTCTCCAGGGGCGGGGCCCGGGTTAGCACCGCCTCGGGGCAGGGCCTGGAGGGGCGGGGTCCGGCGGGACTCGGGCGAGACTCTACCACCGAGACCTCGCTGCCCGCAGGTTCGCAGCGCCTGGACCGGTACCTAGAGCCTTCTGGAACCCCACCCCCCCCAGCCTCCGTATTCCCATTTCACAGATCGCTCTGGGCCCTGACCTCTCTATCCGCTGCTCTGTCTGTAGCCATCCGCGACCAGACCTCCCAGCCACGGACAGTCCCTGGGTCAGCGGTCAGTGCCCTAGACCCAAAGGAGATGGGAGCAGAGGTCCGGAAGGGCCCTCCTCAAGCGGGTCTAAAGGCCGAGCTCCAGGGGCCCGTCTTTTAAGAGCAAGCTGAGCAGTCAGCGGCGGGTCAGTTCCAGAAGATCAGAGGGTCTAGGAAGCTCCTCTTCTCAAGTGCTGGCGTCTGGCCCGGGGCCGGGCCGCTGGAGCCCCCTTCCTCTAAAGGCGAGCAGGTTGGTCGGAAGCGAGCGCCCTCCCTGGGTCAGCTGAGGCGTGCCGACCGAGTAACTGGAGAACCACCTCGCACGCCTGACTGTCCGACCCAGCCTGGCCGCGGGGTCCCCAGCAGGGGGCGGCCTCGCTCCGCGCCGCCCGCTCCTCCCGCAGCCGCCGCCGCCCCGGCTGCCGCTCCTCCCCCGGCCCCGCCTC
>NC_043715.1:25608641-25694682 GCF_006229205.1 Suricata suricatta
CCGCCGCTAGCCGGCTCCCCGCCCCCGGGCCGGCCGCCGCCGCCGCTACTCGAGGCCGGGGATTGGCAGTGCGCGTAGGCCGCGCCGCCGCCGCCGGAGCCGGAATAAAGGGGCAGCCGAGAGAGCAACCGGACGCCACCCGCCCCGCGCCTGACCCCGCGGGCGGCCTGGAGCAGGTGAGCGGCCGGGGCGCCTGGGGCTGCTTCTGGGGACCACTCCTGCACCCGCCGCACCCCTTCCCCAGCTGGTCCGCCCGCCAGCCTCCCCCACAACCCTCCACCCCCAACCTCCAGCCTGACCCGGCGGCCTCCTGTGCCGCTGGGCGCGCAGCTACTAACCGGGCCCAGCCTGCGGCCCTGGGGCCTTCCTCTGGTTCAGTCGCCCGCGGGGCCGGCGCTCTGGCGTGTAGCGGCCTGGCCATTCTCGGTGAGGGCTGACAGGAGGCGGCCCAGCTGGGCTGGTAGCAGTGCCTGCGGCGGGGAGGTGATCGCTTTTCATTCGGTTTCCCAGGGAGGAGGGAGGGCTGGCTTGGGACGCAGGTGGGGGCCTCCCTTTGCCTCCCTTACACTACTAGTCTCTCCTCTTTGCGGAATTATCAGGCCTCCGCGCTCTACCTTATTGGAAAGGGCAGGGATGGGCAGTGCAGCTGGGGGCCCAGGGTCGGGGACCCTGGTTCTGGCAGCCATTCATGCTGGGCGGGGGGGGAATCATCTAGGTTGGCGCATCTGGACCTAGACTGCGCTCAAAGTAGCCCCACGTCCCTCTTTCCTGGGGAGACTCCCTACCTGCTTGCTCATGCAACCTGCTGCCTCTGCCAGGAGCAGCGAAGATGCTGTGGATGATGTCCCCCCCCCCCGCTTCTGTTCCTTTGGCAGAACAGTTAGAGGCAGGGTTGGCCTGTGAAGCCATCCCCTTTTTGTCTCCTCTTTCCCTCAGGGGAAAACTTAGAAACTTTTCCATGTTTGAGGCAGAGGAGCTGGAAACCTGAAAGTGGGTTGCCTGTAATTCTGAAAGTTCTTCCCTCTCGCTCTCATTACCTTATGCTGCCACAAAGTGGTGAGTTAGAGATTTGCCTGGGCGGGTGGTCTTTACCTTCTCCATTGATAATCCAAAATGGTATAGACTTGGAGCAAGGGAACAGGGTTGTCTCTGGAGAGGTTGTCTGTTCCAGGTTGTCCTGGAGAGAGGAGAAATGCTCTGTGGTTAGCATACGACTTGCCACATTGCAGAGGCAAACTTGTAATTGTCTACCTTTTCTTGTAGGCCTTGGCACTGTCAGGGTCAGAGGATTCAGGAGCTTTGGGTGCTTTGGCAGATAACCAGAGTGGGGGGTGTTCTGCTGTGGAGACCTCCAGACTGGGTGGGTCTGTGGACCTATCATCCACCTCTCCCCTGTCCCCCCTCATCTTACATCAGCTCAGGTCTCTGCCAGGCCATCCAGACTGTTGCGTGGAGAAAGAACAGGCCCATGGTCAGGATAGAGGGCCTGCTGAATACTTGAGAGGGATGTAAGGTAGCCCCTCCCAGAAGTTTTTTTTAGATGGTCCTTGCTTCCTGTAGCTGTTTTAAATATTGACTATAAGGCTGTTTGCTGTTGGGCCCTCAGATCTGGGAGGCGTGGTTCTCTGTTCCAGCAGGCTCTTATCCTGAATGCTGATGTCTTGGGTTGTGATTCAGGGCTCTCAGGAGCTGGAAGGCCTCAGGGAGTCCTCAACCAGTGCCTCTTTGCTTTTATCTAACATATTGGACTTCCAAGTAAGATTTGCAAAAAAAAAAAACCCCACAAAAAAACCACGTATGCTGCTGAAATAGTTTTGGCTTAATGGATCAGTCTTCGCCTCCCTCTTCCTTTGGAGCAGGAGCAAAATTTATGACTTCTTTGTATTATGGGAAGATCATCCCAGCCCCTTATCTGTGAGACAGCTGACTGAAGAGGGCCGGCCGTAGGCTGGAGAAGCTGAGCTGCCAGCCAAGTTCTCTGATCTTGTGTGAAGAGAGCTGATCTTCAAGCTCTGAGCCTCTCTCCCTTCCCTGGTGTGGCAGCGGTGTGGCAAGTGCAGGCAGAGCAGGGAGAGGGCCCCAGGACAGCTGTGAATCTCTGCCTTGAGCTCACAAGTTTTCTCTTCTTTACAGAACCAGTCCTCCGGGAAGGCAGAGCCTTTCTGGCATTGCTGGCACCCTGCCTGGAAGAGCCCCCGGTCCTGCAGGCAGAGCCTTGTAATCTATCTTGGTTAATGACTTGGGCTGTCTGACCAGTCCCTCTTCTGTGCCTTGCCTGAGGTTTTTGTCCGTCCCTGGTCCTAGGCAGCCTCTGTCTGGGTCGGATCACCTTAAGTGGGAAACTGAAGCCATTATTCTCCAAGCCCTGTTTCATCCTCGCAAGCATGTCGGAAAGCTGGCAGCAGCCGCCACAGACGCAGCCACAGCAGCCGCAGCCACCGCAGCCGCAGCACCACGCCGAGCCCCCGCCGGCCCTGGCTGAGCACACACTGCCTCCAGGGTCAGCCGAGAACCCCCTGGGCTGCGCGGTCTATGGCATCCTCCTGCAGTCTGACCCAGGCCTCCAGCCCCCGCAGCACGCGCCCCTGCAGGCAGCCGGCGAGCCGGGCCCCAAGTGCGGTGTGTGCGGCCATGACCTGGCGCACCTGTCCAGCCCGCACGAGCACCAGTGCCTGGCGGGCCACGACCGCTCGTTTCAGTGCACGCAGTGCCTCAAGATCTTCCATCAGGCTACCGACCTGCTGGAGCACCAGTGCGTGCAGGCCGAACAGAAGCCTTTCGTCTGTGGCGTCTGCAAGATGGGCTTCTCGCTGCTCACCTCGCTGGCGCAGCACCACAGCGCGCACAGTGGCACCGGTGGCCTTGTGAAATGTTCCATCTGCGAGAAGACCTACAAGCCCACCGAGGCTGCCGAGCCCGCAGCCACGGCCGCCTCCTCGCTGCCTCCGGCCGCCGCGCCGCCCACGGTCACCCCCGCTGAACAGGCCGACAAGCCCTACAGCTGCTCCATCTGCCAGAAGCCCTTCAAGCACCTGTCGGAGCTGTCGCGGCACGAGCGGATCCACACGGGCGAGAAGCCGTACAAGTGCACGCTGTGTGACAAGAGCTTCAGCCAGTCATCCCACCTCGTGCACCACAAGCGCACGCACAGCTCCGAGCGGCCGTACAAGTGCGCGGTGTGCGAGAAGACCTTCAAGCACCGCTCCCACCTGGTGCGCCACATGTACGCGCACTCGGGCGAGCACCACCTGTTCCGCTGCAACGTGTGCGAGCTGCACTTCAAGGAGTCCTCGGAGCTGCTGCAGCACCCGTGCACGCCGAGCGGGGAGCGGCCCTTCCGCTGTGGCGAGTGCCAGAAGGCCTTCAAGCGGCCTTCGGACCTGCGGCAGCACGAGCGCACGCACAGCGCGGAGCGGCCCTTCAAGTGCGACCTGTGCCCCATGGGCTTCAAGCAGCAGTATGCGCTCATGCGGCACCGGCGCACGCATAAGACGGAGGAGCCCTTCAAGTGTGGCCTGTGCGAGAAGGGCTTCGGGCAGCCCAGCCACCTGCTCTACCACCAGCACGTGCACACCCTCGAGACCCTCTTCAAGTGCCCCGTGTGCCAGAAGGGCTTCGACCAGTCGGCCGAGCTGCTGCGGCACAAGTGCCTGCCGGGAGCAGCCGAGCGGCCCTTCAAGTGTCCCGTGTGCAACAAGGCCTACAAGCGGGCGTCGGCGCTGCAGAAGCACCAGCTGGCTCACTGCTCGGCGGCCGAGAAGCCCCTTCGCTGCACCCTGTGCGAGCGCCGCTTCTTCTCCTCCTCGGAGTTCGTGCAGCACCGCTGCGACCCAGCCCGCGAGAAGCCACTCAAGTGCCCGGACTGTGAGAAGCGCTTCAAGTACGCGTCCGACCTGCAGCGGCACCGGCGCGTGCACACGGGGGAGAAGCCCTACAAGTGCCCCAATTGTGACAAGGCCTTCAAGCAGCGGGAGCATCTCAACAAGCACCAGGGTGTGCACGCCCGCGAGCAGCAGTTCAAGTGCGTGTGGTGCGGCGAGCGCTTCCTGGACGTGGCCCTGCTGCAGGAGCACAGCGCGCAGCATAGTGCGGCAGCGGCGGCTGCGGAGGGCGCCTACCAGGTAGCCGCCTGCCTGCCCTGAGTGCGCGCCTCGGCCCCCATCCCGTTCCTCTCAGGCTCCTCACAATGAGCCCATCACTCGCCCTGGCCCGTGGTTGGAGGCCCTGGGCCCTGTGCCCTGAATGACCCTGAGGACAGAGGGCACTGGGCAGCCAGGGGTGGGGGGTGGGGCCGAGGGGGTGGGGGGTGGGGACCTGGAGGTGGGGGAGCCAGATTGCTGGGGCTGGTCCTGATCCCGCAAACCTCTTTCCCATTTCAAGATTCCTTTTCTTGAGAGACCCCCCTTTTTGTTTCTGGGGGCCTGGAACCAGGCTGGAAGTCAAGTGGCCTCTTTCTACCTGGTGGAGGGATTGGTGCCAGCTGAACCCTCCCAAACTTTTCAGCCTAATTAGAAATCAGATAGTTTAGGAAGGAGGATGGCCATGGTAGGGCCTGGGAGAAGGGCTGGACCCCATATGTGGGGTGGATATAGGGCATCCTCCTTCTAGTTGTTGTTCAAGGGAGAAGGCCAGCTTTGTGATATAGTCCTGGGGGCCAGGAGGGCACATGGTGAGCTGCAGGCCTGTCCGTCTGCTCTAGCTAGGGGCAATGTGCCCTTCTGGTTTCTGTGAGCTGGGTCTGCCAGGAGACAACTGGCCCAGCCCGAAGGGAGGAGGCAGAGAAGTTCTCCTGTGACACACCCAGCCAGGGACAGTGCCATTCACAGGGAAAGGAGGAAAAGGCAGCTTTTGTGCGGAGGGCTAATCTAGCTGTTCAAGAAGCGCCCCTCCTACCTCTGCAGCATGGTTCCAAGCTCCGGGGAATGTGTTCACGGCCAGACAGGACTGCCGATGTGAAAGAAGGGGATTGTTAGACCACCTTGGTGCCTGGGAGGAAGCAGGGCCAACCCACGATTTTACCTGTGGATGCAAACAAGTGTCCTGGCCCTTGAATGTGTGAACCAAAGTGTCAAGGGTGTGGCCCCAGTCGGCTTGCCTCTGCTCTGCTTCTGAGCCAAGACCAGGCCTGGGCACCCAGGGTGGGGGAGGTGAAAGGACACTGATCCCACAGTGCTCTCCCAGCCCGTGGGCACCCTCCCCACAGTCTGGCTGTTGGCCTGAACCCCAGGGGTCTTGCACTGCCCTGGACAACATCCCGTGACTTCCAAGGCCAGAGCATTCCCTCTGGGGTCTCCTGGGGTCCTTCTAGGTCTCCGGCTGACTGCCAGGGCTCATGGCGTCATGGGTGTCTGGGGCACCAGGGAGCAGGCTGGGGAAGAGGGTTGTTAAGGGTAGTGGCTGGAGTCGACTGAGATCGCTGGCCAGCAGGGACCCTTGGGAAGCCCGAGGACCTTTATTATCAAAATGATTCTTTTGAGCCCTGCCCTCCTCTGGCCTTGGGCATGGGTCTTGAAAGACTTTAATACGTGCTTGCACCAAGGGCCCAGGGCAGGGAGGCCCCCTTGTCTCACTGTCACCTTGAGCAAGCTGAAAGCCCCCAGCTCCTTCTCTATGGGACTGGGCTCCCTTCCTGTGCCCGCAGAGAGGAGCCAGTCCTTCCCCTCGGTGCTGGCTGCCCGTCACAATGCCTCAAAAGACATGGAACCCAGGCCGACCACTGGCCCAACTGCTCATTTTTCCCCTTTCCTTTTGCTTTCTAAAAGCAGTTGTTATACTGTTCATAACATTGTATAGTTTAATTTCATGTCATTTTGGATCTTCTATTAAAATGTGAAAATTTGGATTTTTAAAAAGAATGACTCCACTTTAGATAGCCCCTTTTGATGTTAATATATAGTGAGTCCATGTATGCTTTAGAAGTAAAGACATTGACCATCACAGACCAAAGCACTGCTTTTTCTGGTCATTCTTCCACTGGGGGATGACAGGACATGGAGAGGGAGAAAGAGGGGTACAGGCCAGGCTGGCAGGCTTGGGGATGTGATATAAGGCTGGGTTTGAATCCCGAGTTTTGAATGCTCTGGTCTTGTGACTTTGGACAAGTCACTACACCTCTTTGGGACTCAGTTGCCGCATCTGCAAAATAGGGAGGTTAGCCCCTGACTTGCTCAGTTGCTGTGAAAATTAAAGGGCCTCACGGATGGAGGCCCCGGCGAGCAAGCTGTGGAGGCCTGACCAGCACCCCAGGAATGAGGCCTGCAGCCTCTTGGCCTCTCCCAGGGGTCTAACTGCAGCTCCTGCAGAGGGAGCTGGGCTGTGAGGGACGGGCAGCTGTGCGTGGTCAGAAGCTGGGAGCCTGGCCTAGTAAGCATGCATCTGGCTGAGCCCCAGTGGAGGACCAGGGCTTGCCCAGGCAGCAGTGGCCCCAGCCAGACCTCCTCTCGCCCTACTTATACTCACCCTGTCACATGGCCATCTGCATGCCTATGTCCCCTCTTGGCCTTCCAGCACACCTTTCTTCTGTTCTCTTGCCCCACTGCCCCCATGGGCCAGCTGTGACTCGGGCTCCTTCCATTTCTCAAGGGCAGGGGTGGAGGTGGGGAGAGAGGGAGAAACGGCCTGCCCAGGTCTGGTTATCTGAGAGCCAAAGGAAGGTGGTAGCTGGGTGTTCAAACACCCTGCCCCGGATGTGGGGGTGGTAGGGACAGAAAGTCAAGAGGGCAAGGAGCTGACCGTGCCGCAGGGGACTCAAAACTGTGTGCAGAAGTCTTAGTGGACCCAGACCCCACACTCTCCTTTTTCCCCTCTGTGTGTGACCATGGGAGGACCTCCTTTGAGGAGCCATGTGGCTCCTTCCTGCAAATGTCCCCTGTCAGCAAGAGGACACCCAGGCCCCTTGTCTCTGTGCCAGGTTTGAAGCCCGGCTTCCTTTCTAGCTGAGTGACCTTAAGTAAAACCCACCCACTGTTGTAGAGACTCCCGGAAAGCACTGGCGTGTGTTTGGTGCTTTATAGCTTCAGGTCATCCTTCCTGAATGGAGTAGTCTTCATGTGCCTTGAGCAGCAGGAGGCCTGGCTGGCTACAGTGGAACTCACACTGAGCCCACAATGACGTTCTGTCCCCACCCCCACCTCTTGACACAAAGCAGTGGGGCTGCTACCGCTCCCCGCTGGCCCTCAGCCACAGGGCTCCAGCCTGTGTCAAAACCAGGGCAGTGAATGGAGCCTGGGAGCCTGGAAGTCTGTTCAGGTTCAACTCCTAATCTTTTGATAAAAAGTGACCCCAGGCATTTGTAGACTGCTCCTCCTGGGGCCTCAATTCCCCATCTGAAGCAGAGGCCTTGTCTCTGATCTCTGAGGGTCCTTAGAGACCTGACACTCTGATTCTGGGAAGGTGATAGGATCAGCCCATGTCCCCTTTTCCTCTTCCTGCCTCTCCTGGCCTCCAGCCTGCTGTCCTGCTGCCTCAGTGTGGCTTCATCCGTAAGTGACAGAGACAGCCTAGACCGGCGTAAGCAGCTGCCTCCCACCTGCCTGCCCAGGAGCCCCACAGCCATGTCCCATAGCTGATGTGAGCCTCCTGCTAGTAGAGCATAGCATCTTCAGGAGGGGACTTCAGACGTTGTGACTAGGGCTGTGAACTAGTATTACCTCTTTTAGTCTCTGGGCAGTCATTCCCTTTGCCCCATCCACTGACAGGATAGGAAGAGAGTAGTTGCTTGAGGTGAGAGGTGACATCTGGATGACAGGCCAAGCTGGGAGGAGCAAGAGAGAGATGCTGACATAAGCCCCCAATTTTGGAATTAGTACCTTCCCCCTGCATGGGGACAGAGGTGCTGCACTAGTAGGGCGGGGTGGGGGGTGGTGGCATTCTCCCAGGTCCTAGACATCATTGCTAGGCTTTGTCCCCATCATCCCAATAGCTTTGTCACCCTCCCACTGTATGACTGGCTGTGTGCTTGGCCCTGCACAGGGGTCTGGGTGAGGGGGTGGAGAGGACCCTGCTCTCTGGGGGCAGAGTCTGTACTTGCGAGTCTTGGTGGCAGTGGTGTGGTGTTGAGGTGAAGAGTCAGACCTGGCTAGCGTCCCTGCTCGGCCACTTGTCAGCAACAAAGCTTTGGGCAGGTGGTTGGACTTCTCTGAGCCTCATTTTCCTCATCGGTGAAACGGAGTCAGTGTTGCTCTGGGTGTAGGGTGAGGGCACAGCGAAATGGCCTGTGTACAGGGTTTGGCACGTAGTGGCCACTCAGGAAAGCAGAACAGTGGGAGGTCAGAGGCCGAAGGGAGCTGGCCCAGCTCTTCCATCTGAATATTAGGGCTCGCCACACCCATTCCTAAGACCTTTTCCATCTGCCAGCTGGTCAGAGCCTCATATCATCTCCCTGAGTCGTCCAGGGCAGACTTGAGTATGCCCTTTGGGCTGACCCCTGAGGAGTCCTGGGGCTACCCAAAGCCATGCATTTGGTGATGAGAGAGGCCTGGAATTGTGGGGGCTGGCCTGGTGGGGAATAGACAGAGGGGCTGGGACAGCCCTCAGCTCTGAACTTCGCAGGCCTCCAGCTCTGGCCACTGAAGCCGGGGGCTCTGGTTGCAACTCACTCTTTGTGGGCCAGGAAGCCAGTCACAATGGCTGGGACTGGTGCCGGCAGCCCGTCTGGCTAGCAGAGCAGAAAAGCTCTTCACTATCCGGCAGAGGGGGTGGCCAGCCCTCTGGTGGGCCCTTGACTGCCGAAGGGCTTAAAACTGCTGCGTTCTTCTCCCCATCGGTGCAGAAGCAGCTCCATAAAGAGCCTAAGCCTCCCTAGACGCCTTTGTGGAAACCTTCTGTCTCCAGTCCTCCATCCTGACCTTCCACCTCCCCACCTCATTTCCTCCCCTGGAGCAGGCCTCAGACAGGGCCATGGGCTGCTCAGGCCCTGGACGTTTGCCCGGGGCCTCCCAGCCTGCGCCAGGCTTGCCTGTGATAAGTTCCACATCCCATCCTCAAACGGGTGCTTTCTTTGTTCCTTGAAGGTCATGCCTCCAGGAAAAGCCTTGGCCACTATTGATTTTCACAGATCTACAAAGATTCCAGGCCCAGAATGCCCAGTCCTCCTCAGGGCCCTGAAAAGGAGGCCAAGGGAAGGGGTGGGGATAGGGGGTGCCCTTGGGGTCTCCCCCTTCACTGTGTGTGCACAGCCTTAAACTTAGGTCTGCATTCCTGCCTTTGTTCACCCACAAGTGTTTTCAGCACTGGCAGCTTGCTAGGCACTGAGCCGGTGCTGCAGGGCATGAAGCTGAAACTTCAGATGAGGGGGTTTTGAGGTTTTCATGTATCAAAACGTAGGGTCAGAGCTACTGATTGTTAGCACAAAATGTTACACAGGAGTCCTCCTCGACCCTCACCCCACCCGGGATCCGACCCTCTTGCTGCCCCAGGCCCTGGGTGAGGCTATGTTTTGTGTTACTTTGTAATAAACACAACTATGACTTTGTAATAATTGTTTCATTTAGTCCAGACCTATGTGTTGATGTTGGGGGGCCCCAGGCCCCATTCCTGAGCCCCGGCTTCACTCAGATAAAAAGGAGCCACCAAGTGCAGGAATTCCCTAGAGCCATCTGTGGACCAGAGGCTAGGAGTTCATCCCCCCAAAATAGCCACTGTCCGGTTCTCCCAGTCTCGGAGAAGACTGGGGGGAGAAGGGAGGGCTGGAGAGGCCTGCTTGGGGGAAATGAGAGGATCTGATTAGGAAGAAGTGCAGAAAACATTTCAGGTGGGGCAACGGCTCTGAACAAAGGGCAGACGAGCCCAGGGAGTTCGGAGCAGCAAGGAGGCTGGTGGGGGTGGGGGGCAGGGTTGTGTAATGCATTGAGGCCCAGGGTCAGGGAGGTGGATTGGGGACTGGCCAGAAGACCTGTAGGTGGGGCCATGGGAGCCAACGGCCCCCAAGGCAGTGGCCACAGGGAGGATTTCTAATTGGGATCTCTTTAGGATGAGTAAAGAGCCCCCTGAGGCTGAAAGGGCTTTGAGGCCAGGAGACAGAGGTCCAGGTTGGGTGGGAAGGGGGCTGCTTCCCATCTCTTGGCCTCTGGGTAGGGTTAACAAATGCGTTCACCCCCAGGAAGCCCCCTCTGGTCTCCTCCCCACTGTTGGCTTGTATCTCTCTCCTCACAGACAGGCAGTGGAATGTGGTGGCTACAGGCTCAAGGGTCCGGTAGACTGACTTCAATTCCCAGCTCTACCAGTCACCAGCAGTGTGACCTTTGGGCCAGTCACTTAGCATCCGAGTCCGTTTCATCATCCATAACATGGGTTTAAAATTACCCACCTCATGGTGTCTGCAAAGTGCTTAATACATTATCTTGTGCTTAAAAGATGGCAAGTGCGGGGGTGCCCGGCTGGCTCAGCCAGAAGAGGGTTTGGCTCTTGATCTTAGGGTCCTGAGTCCGAGCTCCATGTTGGGCATAAAGATTACTTAAAAAATAAATAAACTTAAAAACATAGAAAGTGCATACCGAATCAGGCTTGTTAATGCTCATCTACTCTGTATTTCCTTCATTCTCTGGCACGCGGTTTTATGTCTAGAATCAGGGTTCAGTGCACACTTGGTGGCGGGAACCAAATTAAACTGCTGGTGTGGGTTACCACTTAGGGTGTCATGGGCTCGAGGGGCATGCTCTAGGTGTGCCCACATTCTCACCTTCTGCTTCCAGGTTTGAATCCGCTGGGCCTGCCTTCCTCCTTCTAGACTAGAAGCACCTTGCAGGCAGGGACGGCATCTGGTCTGCACCCAGCACGGGGCAGGTCAAAGCCTCAAATGTCTGCTGGGCCAAATTCCCCCGGGGTCTTGCCCAGTCATTCAGTGTCAAGGAAGCAGGGCCAGGAAAACCCCCAGGGACTTGATTCTCACTGGAATGCTGAAGCATACTCTCTGGCTGTCCCAGGAGCCACTCAGGCCGGGACTCCAGCATCCCTGCTGTGACAGGAGCCTTGGGCAAACCTGTCTCTTCTCTGAGCTGTCCTGTTGGAGGCGGCATTCAAGGCTGCAGAATGTGGCTCTGACACCTCACAAGGTTCTGCCCATGGCTTCCCAAGGTTCAAGCCAGGTGGGCTGCCCTCTGGGCTTGGAGGAAAGGGTTTCTTCCTGCATGAAATGGCAGGAGGCTGGGTACCTTCTGAATAGGCTCTGAAGGAGGAAGGGGCTCTGTGATCTGCTCACTCCTTCCCGTCTGCACCTCCCCACATTCCGGCTCTGTGGTCCACACAACCCCACACGTGAGGACAGAAACACAGACACCATGGTTCCTCACCTCAGTATAAGGATAGTACCCATCACCCTCACTCCTAAAGGAAATTAAAATCAGCCTGGAGTCTGTAGGGCAGGCTCTGTCTGCACTATTAGACAACAACACAACTCATCTCCTTGTTTTTTTACCCAAGACTGAACAAAAGACCTCCCATTCTGGGAAATAATTTATTCTACAAATATTGAGTGCAAACTATACGTGAACACTGTGTCAAGTGCTGGGACTTGCTTTGAGTCCTGAACCCTGGATTTGGATGGAGGTGAACAACTTCCTGATCTGGGCCTCAGTTTTCCCATCTGTGATATGGGATAGCATTGGATCTGGTAGCTTTTCAGAGTGTTTATAGGGCATGAGGTCTGGAGGAGATAAATGAGCCACATGGCAATGTGTTTTAAATAGTGTAATATAGGGCCCAGAAATAGGAGGCTGGTAGTAGTTTTTAAATTCCTTCCACCTGAGACGTGGCCTGCATACAGTAGGCGCTCAGTAAATGGTAGTGGAAGGTGATGAGGAGGGTGTCAGTCAGCTGTGGACACGGACTCTCCTGAAAATCAGATGATAACAAGGAGCCTCTCCATGAGAAAATGTCTCTGTGGCTGGACACGTAGTTTTGCTCATGATCTCCAAAGGTTCATGGATCCCTGAGGCTTCAGACCCTAGCAGCAGGGGTCTTGTGCAGCTTGGTGACTATTGACCCTGACTGGGATCTGTCCTTGCACACTGCCCACAAGTGGGATGCGGGTGGGGCATCTGGAAGCCCTGGGAGCTCAACATTTATCGTGGCTTTCTAACTCCCTGACCATCCCAGAGACACTCTTCCTTAGCCCCTTTGAGTGGGGTTATTCTGGACCTGGCCCGGGAGTGCCCACGGCCAACCCCAGGACATCATGCTTTCCTTTCTGGAGTTTGGACAGATGAAGGCTAGTCCCGAAGCTCTGTGGATCAAGCAAACAACTCTTGCTTCACACCCAGAGGCTGCTTCTAGGCCACCGGAGCCTGCCAGGCCCAGAGAAGGCCCCTGGAGTATGTTGGTATGGTGGATGCTTCTGAGAGAGGTGTCTAAAACTCCCTTTTCTCTTTTCTCTTCAGGGCCCAAGCTCAGCATCTGGGGTGGAGGGGGCCTGGTTGTGGGGATGTAAGCCGGGGACAGGGGCAGAGGAAAAACCCAACTCGAAGGCTGTCTCTACACCTCACCCCTGGCTGAGCCCTGGGGCTTAGACCCTGACTCGAGACATCTTTCTCCAGCCTCCCACCAGCCCTCAGAAGTCAACAGGGGACAGGTAAGGGTAGGCCATCATCATCCCGAGGTACTGACCCCTCTCTCAGTCGGTGCAACACACACACACACACACACACACACACGCACGCACACATGCATGTACGCACGCCTAGTTCCTTCCTTCCTGGGGGAGCATTAGGTTTATTTCTAGTCAGGCTGAACTCTCAGGGAGTGGGGTGGTGCCACCACACCCCCTCTGTCCTGCTGGAGGACTGGACATGGCACAGTCCAGCAGCCTAGGGATTGGCTTCCTTTTCACAGGTTAATGCCAGGGGGTCAGGTAGTTGACACGACTGTGGAGAGAAACAGGGGTGAGGCAGGGGCCTCCAGGGTGTCCCGGAAAGCCGGGCTGTCTTTCACCAGGCTTTCCCCCCAAATTTACCACCCCATCCTCAAGACTCCGAAAGCACAGCTTCCATCCTGCCTCTCTATGGCTCAAGAGCCTTCACTGGCTCCCTATTTCCTTTTATTTATATATCTTTAGCAACTCTGCTTGACTTTCAAGCCCCCCCCCCTTCAACTTTGCCTCATCTTTTGTTTCCCATTGATTACCAGTCATGTACTGCTTTACTCATTTTTCAAACATTTAGTGCACCTGCACTAGCAGGCATTGTGTAGTGGTAAGAAATCAGAAAGGATTCCCTGTGTGTGCAGGGGCTGGGTGAGAGAAGGCAAGCTCTCCAGTGATAAGTATAATGCTGTAGTCTGTATGCTGCCAGATAGGCCTGAGTGTGTGGTGAGCAATCCCACGGGGTTTGAGCTGGAAGGGAGAGGCAGGGGGTCAGGAAGGATGGGACATCTAGGCTGGGCTTTCAAGGGCAGGGAGGAATTTTCCAGGCAGAGAGGGAAGGATCATAGCCGCCCTGCCCAGCACCAGCAAAGGTGTGGCGTGCCTGGTTGTGCTGGCCCTTTGCATGACACCCAGGAGTCTGGCACCACTGCAGTGGAGAGGAAGGGGCTGGGGAGGTGGGAGATGAAGAGGCCTGAATATTTTGCACACTCCTGCCGGGAACACGAGCCTCAGCCCTTACCAACTATCTGCATCCTGGAAGGCAGACTTTCCGCTCTCTCCACCACGTTTCTTACCTGTATGTTTACTCTTCCTGCCCCTGCTCTCCCTGGTAAGCCCTCCTCCTTTTGGCCTAGTCCGAGCCAAATCTGGTGAGATGGCACTCTGCTCCCTGCATCTCCCAGCAGGCCGTGCTTTTGCCCGGAGAGGATCTCTCAGGAAGGAAGCAACTCAGGCCCCCAATATCACCCAGGAAGTACCAATCCCTTGGTGCAAGGCCCTGCGGGTGCAGAGGGTCTGAGAATCGCCAGAGCCCAGAGGTGGCCGGGACACAGCCCTGACGGGAAGGGGGCGGGCCGCTAGGTGCCGAGCAGGGGCAGGGTCATCCCCCTACCTGTAGATTGAGCCAAAGCTGCGGAAAGCGTTCCTGCGGAAAAATGGGAGGAAGGAGGTGAGCCCAAGGCTGGGAAGGGGGACCGTCGCCGGGAACCTCACTCCCATCTTGAGAAGCGCCATCCCACCAGAAGGATTACTCAACTCCACCCTCGTCCCACCTGAGGCTTCCACTCCAAAAGCGGGGCGGGGCGGGGGGGGGGGTCGCCAGGGCACTGGACCACAGCGTGTTCTGATAGGAATTAAACCCCTATTCATTTTGAAACTGCAATTTTTGGGGGGGAGTGTATTGGGGCCAAGCACTTCTTCCCACGTCTCACATTTTCAAGAGTCACTAAGTGTCTTCTGAAGAAGATGGCCATGTACTCTGAGGCCATCCTCCCTCCCAGAGGTTTGGGGCCCCGGGGCCTGTGACGTCACTCACAGGGTGTCGTAAGGCAGAGGCTTCTGTCCGTAGCGATCCAGGCTGGGGTTCTGGTTGAGACAGTACTGGCGCGGGGCCAGAGGAATGGGGGGTCCGTGAACCTAGGGGGAAACTGACCTCCTCCCCGGCCCCACACATTGCTCCCTGCCACAGATCTTAGCCCTGGGGACTGGAAAACCCGCTCTGGGCATCCTTTGCCCTCCCCGCTCCCCGTGTTAGCCTCTCCTTCCTCACCCCCTGCTCCCCAGGGACAGGTCAGGGCGCAGCCCTCCTTACCCGCCAGTTCTGGGTCACCTCTGGCTTCAAGTACCGCACCCCATAGCCACTGAAACTCTCCACTGCAGAGAGATCGGAGAGATCGCGCATCTGCAGCCCCCAACCTGCCGCGGACAAACCCCGCCCCCGCTCTTACCTGAGCCCGCCCCTAGATCAAACCACGCCCACACACCTGTTCTTTGAACCAGTCCCGCCTCGATTGCTCCGCCAGAACATGCCCCGCCTCCAGACCCTGCTCCACCAGCCCCAGAATCAGCCCCGCGCGCAGCCTCCGCCCCATTGGCTCCCTTTGGCCTGGACTTGGCCCCTGCCCTCTTCCCAAGTCGAACCTCTCTGTCCCTCAGCCTATTTGGGTCCCGCTCGCTCTATGTGCCCTAGCTGCTCCTCAGCTTCCCCGCTGTCCTTGCCGCAGCCCACCAGATGTCCCCCACTCGCAGTTGGCGCCCTGGGTCTCTCCCGCCCTGTGGCATCCTCAGCACCCAGTAGACTGACCCCTCTTGTTCAGGCAGGGCAACTTGAACTCCCCGGCCGAGGACACGAAGCGGGACCAGTCCTCAATGGCGCGAGTGAAGGAAGGCCAGTCCACCCGGTTGATGCCTGGCACTATGGGTACCAGTTTTCCCTCATGGTACCTGTTTCGGAGTCTCCGGCCGGTTTCGGTGATGTCCTGCCAAGCGATGGGTGTCAGGGCCGCGTGGTAGGTGCAGAAGGCTGGGGGCAACTCAGACCACCCCATAGACAGGAGCTGACAACTTGGCTCATCTGACCCAGGGGCCTGATGGAGGGCCTAAAGCCCCTGAAGAAGATGGGAAGGAGGCAGGGGTCCAAGCAGGCATCTGGAGAACCCAAGGGCCTTCACACCTTCTGCCCTGAGCAAACCCAGGGCCAGAAGCAAAGGACACTCACCAAGCATTGCAGGGGTTTGTTGGGGACTCCGAGAAGTGTGAAGTAGGCATTGTCAAAGTCATCTGAAGAAGAAAACGAGAGGGAAGAGGTAGGTGTCTCCTCTACTTTAGACCCTACAGTCCTACTTATAGGAATCTATCCCACATTACAGGTACACAACTGGGAAATAATGTGGGTAAAAGATCTGTCCATTTCAACATTGTTCATAAGAGAAAATTACTGGAAATAGCTCGTGTCTGTCATTAAAGGGCTTGTTAAGTACACTCTGATACATCCTCGGGATGCAGTCCCTTGAAATAAATAGAGGAAGTTCTCCAGACAAGACCTCCAAGGTGCAGAAGAGTATATGCTGTATGCTACCTTTTGCTTTAAAGTCTAAAACTGAGGAACTTGGAGGCAGAGAAGAATATACATTCAGGTCATCACCATAACCAAGTCATCAAACTTGGCATCACGAATAGCAGGATAATAACATTATGTGCCTTCTGCTGAAGCATTACGGCAAACATGCAAGATTCGGGCCAGCACTGTTTTACCTGGCCAGTCAGACCTCTCCATCTGGCTTCTAGGTGACAGAAAATGATCAAGGTAAACAACACCCTAAGGAAACAATCCCTCAAATTCACAATGGAGGACTGTCTATAACGTAACTATTTTGAATTCTAAAAAGTCAATTTTAGGGAAAAATGGAAAGTGGACAGACTATTTTAGACTAAAACTAAAGATATGTAACACCCAATTGCAATGCACAATCCTAGACTGCAGCCTGGCTCAAAAAGGATTTTTATTTTATTTTATTTATAATTTATTTTTATTTTGAGAGAGAAAGAGAGAGCACATGGGGAGGGGCAGAGAGAGAGAGGGAGAAAGAGAATCCCAAGCAGGCTCCAAGCTGCAAGCACAGAGCCCTATGGGGCTCAAACTCACAAAACTGTGAGATCATGATCTGAGCCGAAACCAAAAGTTGGGTGCTCAACCGACTGAGCCACCCAGGTGCCCCCAAAAGGATTTGAAAACTACAAGATATCTTTAGGGGTCATTTGGGACATTTAAATGTGGACCGCACATTAGGTGTTATGGAATTATTGTTGATTTTTCTAGATGTGATCATGGTATTGTGTCATAGAGGAAGCTGTTATCACTGGGAGCTGCTTAGGAGTGTGTGTGTGTGTGTGTGTGTGTGTGTGTGTGTGTGTGTCAGAGAGAGAAGAATCAAACGTGGTATTATATTACCTTAAGCAGATGGAAGGCAATGGGTGTCCATGGTATTATCCTTTCAAATTTTCTCTGTGTTTGAATATGCTCATAGTAAAATTTGGGGAGCAGAAGTATATATGTTTGTATTTGCACTAGTAAACAGTGGAAGGATGCATTAGGGACTGGATGGACAGCTGTAAGTCAGCAGAGGTGGAGGGTGGAGGGAGTGAGGTGTTAAAATGTACATTATTACAGCATTTTGAATTTTGAAGCTCTGACTTTATTACTTTTGTTAAAAGCATATACTTGCGATAAAATACATATCTGAATCAAGAGCTTTCCCTAAAAATCTAAATTCCTGGCTTCCAAGAGCTTTCCCATGCAGCAGTTAGTGGGAGCCCCGTGGCTGCTCCCCCCGTAGAGGGACAGGTGTGGGGGCTCCGCTTCACCTTTCATCCCCCCCCCCCCCCCCCCTCCCCCCCCCCCCCCCGCCTTTCCCATATTGGCCCTGCAGGGCTCTGCGCGGGACCTCTGGAGATCTCCATGCAGTCTCTGGCACCCTCACCCCTCCTGTCCCCTCAGCTGCCACCTGGGCATCATTCCAGACTCCCTGCTCTGGCCCCTCACCCACACCACTACCACATCCCCTTACTTTAACTCCTAAATACCTTCCCAAACCCTCTCCTGTGGCCAAGACACTGTCACTCCTTCCTGAAGACTGTGGTCCCTCCCAGGGTCTTAACACCCCCTCTCCCCCACAACCCTTATCCACCTCTGGTCTCTCTGGGCCACCCTCCACCTCCTCCCCACCCCCCAGAAGGCTCAGACCTCTTTTCTGCTTCAGGTCTTCAGATGTTCCTCTTTCTCTCCCAAGTCCAGGCCCCTGAGCTTAGCAACAGGTCCCTTTCTGAGCTATGCCCTTGTTCCCCGCCCTGCTCCTACTGTGGCTGTGGCCACCGACCTGGTCCCAAGTTCACCCAACGCCTCATGCAGCTTTTCCCTCCAGGCCCCTGTACATGCTGTTCCCCCTAGCTAGGACACTTTTGTTTCCCTGCTGCCATGGCTCAGTGTCAGACACCAAGCAAGTGCTTAATCAAAGTGTGGAAATGAATGTGTATTCATTCATTCATTCATTCATTCACAGGCACCCCACCTCCACACCCAAGCCTCTCAGTGGATAAAGGGTTATTCCTTGGGCCCGTGTGGCCTTTTCACCCCAAAGACTCTCATGTCCTCCTCCCATTGACAGGAAGTGTGAGAAGGATCTTCCTCTTGTCCACCTGGAGAACAGGTTGGCAGAAGCTGTCATTATTGCTTTCATTCTCACTCCTACTACTGCGACTACTGACTTCCACACAGTTGTCTCTCTGTGGATAACAACCATCACATTGTTGGTGAGTGCTAGTAGGTGCTGGGCACTATGTTGAGTCCTTCTCTTGACTTGTCTTAATCTCACAATAACCTTACGGGGCAGGCCCTCTCTATTATCATACCCATTTTCCTGATAGGGAAGCAGAGCCTCAGACCTAAGCAGAGCTGAGACTAGCCCTATTAACACTGTCTTGTGCCACAGATGGCCTTGCCCTCCAGCAGGGCTCTCCCACTCCTTCCCCAGAGGCCCAGAGGGGCCGCAGGCCCCAGTGGCAGCTGGGCGGCCTGACCTTTGTGGCAATAGGTGGTGGAACGGCAGTGCTCGTCTGAAAGGCAAGCCCGAACCGAGTCCATGTCCATGCGGCGCAGGCTGGGCAGGGCCGGGTGGTAGAGCTGCCGCTTCACGCCGGCCAGCTGGTTGCGTGTTGGCTCCATGGGCAGCAGGATGGCGGGGGACACGTACACATGGGTGGAGCCGTCCTCCCAGGGCACCAGGTCGATGATGCGGGCCATGGCTGGGGAGCAGAGACACCTCAATCAAACACCCTTCCATGGGGTAGCCTGACCTAGGCCAGTGAAGATTTGTCTACTCCCCCAACTGTTACTGAGGACCTACCTACCCTCGGCGAGGAGCTCCCGGTGTGGAGTCAGGGACACCCGGACTCACGAGGACCTGCCTGCACACACGGTGTGCTCAGGGCTCTGACAGGTGAGCACAGGGTGTGTGTGGTTGGGAATGTTCTAAGAGAGGAGGCATAGGAGTCTATTCTTAATGATCAAGAAGCAGCAGCAGCAAGTAGGTTCAGAGTTTAGCTCAGTCTGCCTCTGGGTAGCTAATTGTGGACTTCTGGCCTTAGCTAAAGTGACTGGCATTTACTCAAAATTCTACAGGGAGGCATAGGGAAGTCTTAAATAAGGGGAGAGGCATGAGAGATATGAACTACAAAAGCATCGTTGGTTACTCAGTGCCTCCGCTTAAATAGCCGCTATTCCCGCAGCCTTTCGGTCATTCAAACTTTAGTGAGAATTTGTTGAGCCAGCTTGCTCTCTTCCTGACCCAGTTACAGATACGAGAGGGAGGTGGGTGGTAGGTGGGCAGGAGGAGCGAGGACCCTGGGCCCTGGAGGAACAGGGAGAGGGCAGGGTGATGAGCCTGGGGAAGCTGCCTCAGGGGCTTGGCCTGCATGGGGAGGACAGGGGAGAAGAGGGAGAAGGGGTGTGCTGCTCCGGACCCACCGACAGTGGCTACCTTGTCTGCAGGGCACAGGCCCCAGGTGCACAGGCCTATGAGGGTTTTCTGCTCTTCTGACTGCTCAGTGGGGAGAAGAGGCAGGGAGATGGGCTGGCCCCAGAGCCTTATACAGTAGGAGCATAAAGGAACATTCTGCAGAGACAATGCCCATTGCAGCCTGATTGTGAGGACGCCCGCTCCTCGGCAACCCTGGCAGCTGTGGGCTCTGAGGAGAGGAGTTGTGCACTGCCCCTGCTTTCAGCTTTCCTGAAGGTTGCCATCTCCCAGGCCTCCGCATAAGCCAGGCATGTTGAGAAAGGTCCAACAGGAAGGGGGCTCCCTGGAGGTGGCATTCGAGGGCTAGTCAGGGCACGTGTGCAACCCTGGACTAGTGGCTGTCTCTCTCTAGGTCTCAAGGCTCTGTGTTAGGCAGGACCCTAGGCCCTGCCATGCAGGGTGACTGTGGGCTCTCCTGGAAACTCGAGGGCACGGCCCTGCCTGCCAGCCCTTGCGTCTCCAAGGGTGGTGATTAGCAATGGCCCGTATCCAGGGTCAGCATAAAAGGATCAGAGAGAGTGGTGGCCTCAGCAGGATAGGGATTAGCAGGTGATCTTCTAGCCCTACCCCCCTGCAGGCCAGCAGCTTCCCTCCCTCCTTCTCAGGAAAAGGAGGTCATGAGTGCATAAGCCCAGCACCCGAAAGCCCCCGGGCCTGCCCACCATCCTGGTCACAGCCAGTGGTGTCACAGCCAGATGGACCTACAGGTGAGGAAACCCTGGGGAGAGTCGGACTTGTTTGCCTGTATGGGCATTTGCCCCACATACACCTGTCCAGGTGCTGAGTGACAGGTCCGGAGACCTCTCCTGTGAGGTTCACCCAGGGTTTGGCTCCCTGCCTACTCCACCTGCAGTGCTCCATACAGCCCCCAGACAGCGCCCCCAAGCTCCACTCCTCAGAGCAGACTTTCCCGGAGTTGACTGCAGTCACCACCCTGCCCCCAATTTATTTTCCTTTTAAAGCTATAAAATACAACAAAATACAGAAAATGCACAAATGTAGGACATAACTAATAATTTATGAAGCAAGAGCTCGTACTATTATTCAGGTCAAGACAAGAGGTACTACTTTGCAAAACCAATTAGCAGTTTCTTAAAACATGAAACGTAAAATTGCCATATAGCACAGCAATTTTACCCCAGGAGTCTTCCCAAGAGAACTGAAAATATATAGGTCCTTGCAAAAACTTACATGCAAATGTTCACAGCAGCATAATTTCAAACAGCCAATAAATGGAACAACCCGAGTCCATTGACTAGTGAGTAAATACTACCATGCAAAATGCTCGAGAATTAAAAATTATTATTATTTTATTAAAATGTTTTTTAAATGTTTATTTTTGAGAGAGAGAGAGAGCAAGCAAGTGTGAGCTGGTGAGGGGCAGAGGGAGAGGAAGACACAGAATCTGAAGCAGGCTCCAGGCTCTGAGCTGTCACCACAGACCCTGACACAGGGCTTGAACCTGTGAACCGTGAGATCTTGGCCTGAGCCAAAGTCAGACACTTAACCAACTGAGTCACCCAGACACCCCAAGAATTTTTTTAAAAATTTAAGCTTATTTACTTATTTTGAGAGAGACAGAGACAGAGTGAGTGAGGAAGAGACAGAGAGAATCCCAAGCAGGCTGCATGCCGCCAGCACAAAGCCCAATGCAGGGCTTGAACTCACGAAACCATGAGATCATGACCTGAGCTGAAACCAAAAGTTGGATGCTTAACCAACTGAGCCATCCAGGGTCCCTGGAATACTCAAGAGTTAAAAAGAAATGAAGTACTTATCCTTGCTCCCATGTGGATGATCCTCAAAAACATTTTGCCAGGGCGCCTGGGTGGCTCACTCAGTTAAGCATCTGACTTCAACTCAGGTCATGATCTCATGGTCTGTGGGTTCGATCCCTGCATTGGGTTCTGTGCTAACAGCCTGGAGCCTGCTTCAGATTCTATGTCTCCCTCTCTTTCTGCCCCTCCGCTGCATGTGCTCTGTCTCTCTCTCAAAAATAAATAAACAATAAAAACAGCAACAACATTTTGCTAAATGAAAGAAATAGAAAAAAAAACAGTCCACGTGTTGTACGATCCATGTATATGAAATGTTCAAAAAAAGGCCAATTTTAGGTGACAGAAAGCAGATCAGTGGCTTCCTGGAGCTGCGGCTGAGGATGGGGAGTGATTCCCATCAAGCGTGAAGGGCCTCACTGGGACAACAAAGGCAGTGTTCTGAAACTGGATGGTGCAGGTTGCAAAGCTCAGTCAATTTATTAGAAATCATTGAGCTGTACAGTTGAAATGGGCAAATTTTATGGCATGTACATTATACCTCAGTAAAGTTGTTTTAAAATATTGATGCCAGCTAAAGAAAGCAAGAAATGATGCCAGCTCCTAGCAGCTTCCACATGCTCCTCCCCAGTTCCAACCCCCCTGCAAGAAGTAGCTGTTCTCTGGCTGCATAACGTCGCCACACCCCTGCTGCTTTTCTTTTCCCTCCTGCTACCTATGTGTGCAGCCATAGGTGAGATAGGCTCATTTTGCCCCTTTTGAACTTTGTATATACGGATTATTGGGGTCTTTTGAGCCTGGCTTCTTTCCCTCCGTATATACGCACATGCAGGTCATCCAAACCGGCGTGTGGCCAACGTTTGTTCATTTTCCTCACCCTGGAGGCCCTTACTCTTCTTCCCCGAGGCACATCTGGCTTTGCCCACCCCCCACATCTGGCTCTGCCACCTCCTGGCTGCCCAGCCCCGGGAGGGGGGCTCAGACCAAGCCTCACCCACGCAGGGTCCCTTGCGATCACTCCTCCCCCAGCACCTCACTCCCCTTGGCTTGCAGTGTGCTCACTTTCTGCTCTTCCATGTGCCGAAGGGCTCCAGGGGCCATCTTTGTCCCCTTCTCTTCTTTAGTTGCATTGAATGTCCCAGGGGTTCCGAATCCATCTTGTGGCTTTAAGCAGCATGTACAACCTGAGCTCATGAGTCCAACAATTTTAAAAAAAATTTTTAAAGTTGATTTTTTTATTTTGAGAGAGACAGGGACAGCATGAGCAGGATGGTCAGAGAGATAGAGGGAGAGAGAATCCCAAGCAGGCTCTGCACTGTCAGCGCTGAGCCTGACATGGGGCTTGAACTCACTGACTGTGAGATCATACCCTGAGTGGAAACTGAGAGTCAGATGCTTTATCGACTGAGCCACCCAGGCACCCCTAACATTTCTATCTCCCCAAACTCCAGACACACATACACATACACACACCACTCACCACCTACTGCACATTTCCCCTTGGACGTCTCTTAGACATCTTACCAAAGTAGAGTTCATGATTTCCCCTCCCCCCCAACTCTTCCTTCCATCTCCCAGCCCCAGGCTTCCTCTTTTGGGTGAAGGGCACCACCTGCCACCCAGTTGCTCAAGCTGCACCCTCAATACCTCCCTTTTACTCCTCCTCCCCTTTCTGCCTCCGCCACCCACCCAGCCCAAGTCCTGTCACCTCTGCATGGACCTCTGTCAAGCTAGAGGCGAGAGTGAATATCACCGATCTCACTGGTCATTGCTTGGAGGCTGGGCAGAGCTGGGGAGCTTGCTGTCCCCAGCCAGAGCCTGGCCAGAGGTGCCGTGGGAGGAGCCCTTATCCCCTGCAGCCTGGCATATTTACAGAGGACGGGCTGGGGCCACCTTGAGGTCTCTCACTGCTGTTGG
This sequence comes from Suricata suricatta, assembly GCF_006229205.1. Taxonomy (NCBI): domain Eukaryota; kingdom Metazoa; phylum Chordata; class Mammalia; order Carnivora; family Herpestidae; genus Suricata; species Suricata suricatta. The sequence goes on from NC_043715.1 coordinate 25,631,762, forward strand.
CCCTCGCTGGCAGAAAGAGCATCCTCCATGTGTGCTACCTTGGTGAGTTGCCTATCAGAGGCCATGGACGGGGTGCTGGGGCTGGGGGAGTGATCAAATGGGACCCTGCATGAGTGAGGCTTGGTCTGTGCCCCGCTCCTGGGGCTGAGCAGCCTGGAGGCAGCTGAGCCCCGGGGGAGTGGGCAAAGATCTGAGTTCCCCCAGATGTGCCTGGGGGAAGAGAAAGTGGTTCTAGGGAAAGGAAAATGAACAAACTTTGGCCACATACCAGTGTGAATGACCCTCATGTGAATATGTATGGAGGGGAAAAAGCCAGGGGTCATCAGGTCACAGGATGATGTGTTGCTCTGCAGGCTCCTGACCGGTTCACATGCTCACCGCACATTGGCCGCACCGGTGCTGCCCGGTCCCTGTTCAAAACCATCATGGGCTTCCCTGGTCCATCCACTAAAACCCAAAGTCCTTATCATGGCTTATAGGCCCTACGTGATCTACCTGGCCCACCTCGACCTCATCTCCCACCACTGTCCCTTACACCCACTAAGCCCCTGCCTCCTCCCTGTTCCTCAGGTACATGCAGGCTCATTCTGGCCTCAGGACCTTTGCCCTTGAAGTGTGTTCTGTCTGCAACAGGGTCCATTTAGCTCTTGCTCTGCATGTCTCGGCCCAAATCTCCCCTTCTTCATGGAGGCCTACCTACCCTCCTTCCAATGCCACACACCTGTCTCTGCCCTGCTTGTGCACGCTCCTGGGCACAGAGGAGGAGCGCAGGAGATGGTGTGGATGACAAAGCCCCCATCCCTTGCTGTCACCCCCCTACTCCACTCCCACCCAGTTCTTGTCACCTCACTGAACCCCTCTTCACTGGGCCTCTGTCCTTTTCTCCCCCAAGATCTCTGTCTCCCCACTAGGGCTGGAGCTCAGGAGAGGGGGCCAGCTCACACACAGTCAACCATCCCTCAGTCCTTGGATTCTTCCTAACGGCCCAGCCTTGGGACCACGGCCGACCGGGCAGAGCCCAAGGCAGAGGCTACCGAGGTCCTGCCCAAGCTGCAGGAGACTGGGCCAGAGAGACTCTGCTTGAGTACTGGGTCTGGAGCTGGAGGGCTGGGTGTGCCTCCTGCCACTGCTGACCGAGACCTGACAAGCCCCTGCCACCTAGAGTCTCCCAGAATCATATGAGGACATCAGCTGTTATTCTCCCACTGGCCACCCTTTGGCTTAGTCAAAGTATGTGGCAAACTGGGGCCCCTGGAACCTGGGGGGGTCCCCGGGTGACTCACGGGGCCCCACCCAGGGCCACGTGACTGGCTCCTTCTCCGGGACCTAGGTCCCTGCTGGCCCCTGGAAGACTGCTGCTGGCTGCAGGGGCCTGGAGCGCCTGTCTTCCACCCGCTCCTCCTCACCCCTGTTTGGCCCCTGCTAATCCTCTGCGCACGGCACTGCTGCTGCCAGTTAATCCCCTCTGTGTCTGAGTGACCGGCTGAGAGTGTCTTGGAGAAGGCATTCCTGGCTGGTGGTCGGCATCCAAGCAGGTAACTCGGGATGAGGTGGTAACTGGATGGGACCCTGGTGAGACCCCCATGCTTTCCTTCTAGCAAGGCATCTAGACTTGGAGAATAGGCGAGGCAGGAAAACTGGGGCTTTGGTCTCTGCCCGAGGGGTTCAAACCGTAGTGAATCTTTGAGGCAGCTTATCACATGCAGATTCCAGGTCCCACGGAGGGTTTAGAGGGGCCTAGGACTCTGTATTTTCACCAACTTCCCGGAAGATTTGGAGAAGCGGGTGACTCCAGCATCGTAGTCACCTGGACTCTGAGGTCCCCTTCCCGCCTTAGCCTCCCTTGTCCATGTGGAATCAGCAGAGCCATGCAAATATTTCCATCCCGGAGGAAATGACTGGGTCTGAGGGAAGAAGAAAAATTGGGCACGGGGAAGGCTTCCCTGGTCATTTCCAGAAGGTTCAGAAACAAACTGGAGAAAGGTTTGCAGGACTGGCCTGCAGAGCCAACCCTGGGTGAATGTCAATAGCCCTGGGGTGGGTGCGAGACTCCTGGAGTCCAGTTGACTTGAATGTGACTCAGCTTGTCTGCTTACCAGCAGGGTCACTTCGGGCAAGTCCATTCCTCTCTCCCTGCATCTGTTTCCTGAGCTACAAAGTGGTAACAATTATCTTCCTGACGCTGATGGCAGGCAGGGAGGAGGATGAATGTGATCAAGGGTGGATGACACCGCTGGGTTTTGTCTCATGGGGGTGGCTGGGGTCGGCAGAATTCCGCCACCCGAAACATAAGGCCTGGGCTCTACCAGCCTTGGAAATCACTGTCTGTGTCCCCACCCAACAAGGGAATGGAAGGCCGGAGGGGTTCACGTATGGCTCTGGTTCACCTTTTCGGGAGGCTGAATCAGGGATCTGGTTTCCCACCCGGAGCTCTGCCCCCACAGCACGGCCTCTCCCTGGACAGCTGGGGTGCTGAGGCCGGAGCAGGGGCAGAAGTCAGGGCTGTGAACAGACAGGAGGCACAGCCAAGGGGCTGTGGGGACCGGCACTGGGGCACGGGTCCTGGGCCCTAGGCCTGTCCTTTTCTGCCTGGGGCCAGAGTCCCTGGCAGAGGAGGGACAGAGAAGCACTCTACATGTTGGGCACCCCCTCCCCCCAGAAGGGCCCATTCAAGGGCAGGAGTTTGCACATACCAACCTGTGTGGTACCCCCTGGGCCAGGCCGTCCTGCAGGGATTTAGTCATAAGGGCTGAGGCCTCCCGTTCCCAGAAGATACATGTTGCCAGCAACTGTACCCATAGAAGGTAGGGCTGAAATATCACAGTAAATCTTGGAAAAGGGGCTTAATTGTCATTTTATCTTAAAATTTTTAAGTCATGAAAACAGGTCGATTTTTATGTTAAAACATTTTCTGTTCATATGCTATTCACAATGTATTTTTAAAAATTCATGTTGGATCCGCCCTGCGCCTGGAAGGGTGATGTGGCTGGGGCTTCGCCGGCCTCACTATGTCTGCCATTTTCAATTTTCAGAGTCTGTTGACTGTAATCTTACTGCTAATATGTACCTGTGCTTACATCCGATCCTTGGCACCCAGCCTCCTGGACAGAAATAAAACTGGATTGTTGGGTGTATTTTGGAAGTGCACCAGAACTGGTGAACGGAAGAGCCCTTACGTTGCAGTATGCTGCATAGTGATGGCCTTCAGCATTCTCTTCGTACAATAGCTTGGGAAAATATCAGAAATTAATTGCCATCAGATTTCAATATGAAAAAAGGACTTAACCTACAGAAAATAATGGAATGAATGGTTAACCCTTTTATCTCTGAACATTGAATGAGATAAATTTCCAGCTGCTGTTCTCTATTTTTGTTATTGGACCAATGTTCTATATAAATAGGATGTAACCATTTAATACTCAAGAATTTAATATGTCTGTAACAATCAACCTCAGTACTGTCACTACAATATTACAGTCTACAAATGTTATTCTGTTATGTCAGATACCAGTTTTTAGGAAGGTATCTCTAAGACACAGAATAGAAAACAAAATTGGTAAATTACGCCACTTCCTTTCACTCTGATTTGGAAATGATAAATCTTTATAGAATGAGACACTTTTCTGGGCTAGCTTTTTTATTGAAAAAAGTTCAGTTTGTGTTCATAAGGATTGCATTCATATTTAATTATGCTTGCTTTTCCTCTGGCTATACCAGAACGTTAACAGGGTACCTCTAAGCAAATTCTGTAGTGTATTACAGATGTTTCAGCTATTTAAAACAAGCCTGTGCACTTCTTAAGGAAAAAGGCAAATGAGATGTGACTGAAGAGCATTTTTGGGAAAATGACCATATTTAACCTAAAAGTTTAGAATAGCTGAGTGGTCCGATAGCCTCTGAAATAAGTATGGATAAATATCTCCAGAATAAATTGACCAGCTGTCATTTTCTGAATAAGACTACATTCTTAGAGTGAAAAGAGCAAAAAAGAACAATTCAGAAAGATAATCCTATATGTTTCTTTCATTCTTTTTAGTGTCAGGTCTCCAATTTTAATTGCCCCAAAATGTAAACTGTGCTTTTTTTTTGTTGTTGTTTGTTTTTAAGTAGGTGATGGTAAACAGTTTTCAAATCTGCTTATCTGTGTATCTTGGAATAAGTGTCTGTGAGTTTTGATAATAAAGACCTTCAATAACCTCAAAAAAAATTCATGTTGGGATTGTGCTTAATGTGATATTCTACAATTAGTGTTCTTTCTTGACACCAAATAATACTCATAGCCATTTATTAAGTGCTCAGTGTGTGCGCGCCATGTTCTCACCAGGTTATTTAATCCTCACAATGGTCTCCACGAGACAGGTACTGAAACATCCCCGTATTACAGACAAACAAACTGAGGCACAGAGAGTTTAACTGATTTGGTCATTCCTGGAGTCCAGAGCATGTACATCTTTCCATATTAGTTCAAGCAGACCCACCTTTTTCCTGGCTCCAGAGTATTCCATTATTGGATGCACTGTAATTTATTTAATACTCATCCCTCTTACAGGTGAACATTTAGGAACTTTCTAATAACCAGGTTCCTACTGGCACATATTTGGGTGTTTTTCATCTTTTACTATAACACTGTTGTGACCAAGCTCTTTATACACGTTTTTGGCCTGAGTATCTCTATCAGATGAATACCTGTAGGCAAATTGGCAAAGATGTTTTTAAAGATGAATGAGGGAAGAGGGAACCGTGTGACCCACAAAAGTGGCCCCCAAATGCTGGGAGCAGCAGTGGGCGCTCTGGGGAGGTCTCAGGACTCTGTCTCCTACAGGCACCAGGATGTGGAGCTGGGCCCAGAAGGTGCTGCCTCAGCCCCCAGGGACCCCTCTGAAGACCACGATGGAGGAGGAGGAGGAGGAGGAGGAGGAAGAACCAGAACTGGAGGTGGAGCTGGAACCAGAGCCGGAGCCTAAAAGAGCCCCCACGGAGCCCGAGCCACGGGGCGAGTCTCTGGTAAGAGGCCAAGGCTGAGGGAGGCCATGCTGGCCTTGTGGCTCCAGGAATTCCCAGTCTGGGTCAGCTGCTGCCCCCAGGGACCTTCCACGAGGGGACTCGAGCCAGTTCTGCATCCCATCCATTCAGGAGCCTGATGACAACTAGTTCAGAAGCTCAATTAAAAAGATTTGATTTAACTCCTAATGGATGTGCCTGTGCACTGTGCTGGGCATGTAATGATGAATAAGGCATTGCCCCTGGGGGTCAGCAGACAAGTACCACCCAGGTCATTCTACCAGGAGACAGAGGGGATGAGAAAATTCGGGGAGCTCCAACACTGGGTTCAGCTCTTCCCTCCTGGAAGGGCCAAATGAGCATATCAGACAGAAGCGAGGGAGCTCAGAGGAGGGAGAGAACCATCTTAACTCTGGAGAGTGGCAGCTGCGGGGCTCGGTCCTAGACACAGAGGGCGGGCCTGCCTGGGACTGGGGATGGCGAGGGGGGACCTGCCTTGTCAAGGAAAGGCTGGTCCTGGGCAGCTCGAGGTAGTTCAGGAGATAGTGACCACCCAGGTAGAGTTCATGTGCATATGTGTTTGCAAGCGCAGGTGTATGTAGCGGTATGTCTGTGCATACATATGTATTAGCAGATTGTGTGCCCACAGACACATGCACGTATTTATGTGTTTTTGTATGCACACGTGACAAACGTGTACATGTGTATGTCACATGCATTGTGTCTGCAGTGCATCTGGGGCATGTTGTAAGTGTATGAGTGTGTACATATATGTGTTTCTGAGTTTGTGAATGTATTCATGTGTTTGTGCATGCACATTTGTGTTCCTGTTCATGTATGTATGTATGAACACATTTGTATGTAGCTACATGTTTGTATACATATTTGATACATCTGTGCATGCATGTTCATGTATGCATGTTCAGCTGCAGAATTATGTATGTATATATGTATGTGTACACATATTTGTATGTTCATCTATGTGTGTATTTGATTGTGTGTTGATTTACATATGAAATGATGTGTTCATGAATATATGTTAGTATGTCAGTGCATGTATATGTGTGTAGATGTCTATGCTTACGTAACTGAGCATATATATGTGCCTGTGTGTATACACAAGTATGTGTCTGTGTATATATGCAAATGTGTGTGCATGCATATGCACATGTTTGTGTGTCTGTACACTTGCAGGCATCTGCATATGCGCATGTCTGCGTGCATGCACATGTATATATGAAAATGTCTGCATATGGCTCTCTGCACATGCATGTGTATTGGGGCATGCATGCGCATGCAAATGTATATGCACAGCACATGTGCTTTGTGTCTTGCATATACACGTGCATGTGTGAGCAGATACATGTGTGTATCCACACACCTCTGTGTTACAGCATGTATGCACGTGTGTGTTCCTGTATGCATGCATCTAACTGCACACATACGGACATTTACGTGAGCTCATACATTTACGCGTATGCGTGTGTGTGTGTGCAGTCTGTACACGCACGTATGTGCACACAGCACTAGGAGCTGCAGCTGCAGAGGCAGCTGAGGGCAGATGGCAAAGGCAGAACGCCCCCCAGCTCCTCCAGGGGAATGGCAGGTTTGGCCCAGAGGAGAGAGAGAGCTCTGGCAGGGAACTAGGTATGGGGGGGTCCTCTTACCTCCCTCTCTCCTTCATTTGCCTCAAGGCTTCGTAACTGTCTCCAGTGTTCCTCCTGGTTCTCAGGCCACAGAGTGGGGCAGCTTCCTAGGGGAGGAGAAAGGCTTGGGGCTACCTTGGTAGGCGGACACCCTGGATGCGGGACCCCTGGGGTTGTGAGGGAGGAAGTGTCCCAAGTAGAAGGAGAAGCTGCTGGGTTTTACAGGGACGAATGTGAAAACAGCTGTTTGGTCCTGTGGGGCAGGGGGTCCTTAGTGGGTGGGGCAGGGGCTGCCCTTGCCTGAATCAGGCTGGTCTCCTTGAGGGCTTATGTGGTCCTGTTTCAACCTTCCAGCCACAGGAGGAGCCATTCAAGGGGGAGGAAGTGGCTGCAGCTGAGCCAGACCCTCAGGGTAAGTGCTGGAAGCCCAGGATGCCACAGCCAGCAGCAGGGGAAGTGAGTCTGTTCTCCCTCAGGGCCTTGCAGAGTTCATAGGCCGGCAGGCCCATTTCACAGATGAAGAAACTGAGGGTCAGAGAAGTTGAGGACCAGGCTCCTGGGGACTTTTCAACTGAGCTGAGCTGGAACCCTGGCCTTCTAACTCCCTTGGGGCTCTCCTCTTTTCCCCACCTCTGACTTGACCTCCCTCACAGGGTAGACCTCCCTAGGTACTCTGAGGCTCCAGATCTAAAGTATGGGGGATTCCTTTCCAGAAACCGAGGAGGCTGCCCTTACTCCACCCACATCCCTCCAGGCCCAGGTCGCTGTGGTTCCTGAAGTGAACAGGTACCATACCACACCCCCCTCCTTGGGGCCGGTCCCGACCCCCCCAAAAAAGACTAGGGGGCCGGTTGGTGGTGGGGACCGGCACTGTCTCAGGTCTCTAGCCATTCGCTGGCAACTGCCCAGAACATCTTGGGAACGGGCTGAAAGGAGCCTCAGGCAGAGGGCAGGGATCTCCTGGGCCAAATGGGCAATGTGACCAAGAGAAACGGAGACCAGGGGCCGGAGCATTCTCAGTGCTTAAGTGAAATGCAGGTCAAGTGTGGCCAGGGCTTCTGATTTTCCCAATGAAGCCAGAAATCCAGACTTTCATGTACAATCTCCAAGTTGGCTCGTCTTAGACTGTTAGTGCTTATCCAAGTGAGCGTATCTGTGTGTCTGTGGGGGCAGGGGGCTAGCCTCAGGCAGTGAGTCTGCGACCCTCATATTTAGCCTGCCCAGCCTCCACCACAAGGAAAGGGCTCCCACAGGAAACCCTCAACCCTTCTGACCCTTCTGGAGCACAGGACCTACCAAGTGTAGGATGGGACCCCCTGGAGCCAGGCTAAGAGGAAAGCAGGATAATAGATCTTGGCTGCTTTGGACCAAGCATCTGATGGGAGTGGGCTCAGGACAGTACTGGGCATACCTGGCCTTGCTAAGGTCTGGTGTCCATCATTTTCCAGAGCTGTATGCAAGCCCTGGGGGTAGGTGACAATCTGAAGTCTCACAGTGGGGAGATAGACATCTGGGATTCCACCCGAGTTCTTTAGGACACTAGAGAGTGCCACTTGGATCCGGGCAGGGCTGGGGACCCGAGGGCAAACTGGGATCTTTGTCTCTCAGCACTCCCAGCGGCTGGGTGCTGACCTGGCTAAAGAAAGGAATGGAGAAGGTTGTCCCACAGCCTGTCCTCAGCAATGGGCCAGACCAGACCCCTGCTGCTGGCTTGGAGGGCCCCGCTCAGGTACCTGTGGGGGTGGGAGCTGAGGTGGGTTTGGTAGGGAAGGGCAGGGTGGGAGGCCATTGGGTCTGGGCTCTCTGCCCTCACCTGTCTGTCTGTCTGTCCTGCCTGCCACAGGTCCCTGGGCAATGCAGCAATGGGGGCTCAGGTAAGGCCAAGAAGCAGGATGGCTTTTCTGGGGAGGGGGGTGGCTAGGGGAGCAGGGATGCCCCTGCAGACAGCTCATAGGCCAGGGACTCTCATCTGCCTGGCCCTGGATTCCAACCCGGGTTTGAGTGAGGCTTATCGGCAGAGGGGGTCTGGGCAGGCTGCTGGCTGCTGACTAGCTTCCTTTCTTCTGCAGATGGACTCAGTGTGGCCCCTGGGGCCCAGGACACTGGGTAAGTCCCCATCCCTGAGCACTGGTTTGGCCCCTGAGCCTCATCTGTAGTGTGTGTGTGGTTGGGGGAGCCATGTGCCCAAAGCTGAGGGTCTTAGGTTCAAGAACAGGGTCCACTATCACCTCAGTATGTGATCTTGGACTTGCCTCTCATCTCTTCTGGACCTCAAGTTTCTCATCCTTAAAATGGAGCCAAAGGGCCCTTTGCTTCCAGTGGTTTGTTGTGCTGATTTCTGGGAGAGCCGCAGGCGGGAGGCCATGGGAAGGAGCATGGATGAGCTCGTGTATGTGGCATGTATGCCAGAGGCAGGGCTGGGGCCACTGTGGGGGACATAGGGGCACCTAGGTTGGCCTTGCAGTTGGTAATAGCTTCAAACTTCTCCAACTTGACCAAGGTGGGTGGCTGTCTTGTTATTAAGGGTAGGTGAGGACTATGGCAAACAGGGGAGCCCCCCTTCCTTCTCAGCTCCCACTGTTTCTGCCTGGCAGGAGTTCAGGCCCAGTGTGGCCAGACTTTCCAGTTTTTTAAGAGAAGCTAGAAATTTAGGGTTTTGTGTAGTCCTGTAAAACTTTTTTAGATGTTGCCAACTAATTGAAACGTTTTTGGAACACTGTGGGCCCCCAGATAAGCCTGAAGTCTCCAGTGTGCAGTCTTTGCTGGGGACCCAGCCACATGCATTCATTTTTATTCACCCCATCCATTCATTCATTCCTTCCCTCGTTCATGTGTTATACTGCTGGGTTCTTGAGTGCAGGGACTTTTGTCTTGTCACTGCTGAACCGGCACAGGGCCTGCCATAGGAGGGGACACAGCACAGAGGGGATGAATGAATGAACGTGTGCAATCACACACACACATTCATTCATTCATTCATTGTTCCAATCACAGCCGTCTATTTCTTTTTGGCCCCTGGAGGCTGCCCAGATCAGGGGTCCCCAGGGCCATTCGACTGACTCTTGAGACCAGTACAGCAATTTAGGATGAAATCCCCCAGAGGACTTGCTGGCTTTCTTTTGGGGCGATACCCAGGGGGATGGGATGCCCCGGGAACATGGGTTTCCCCTGCAGAGGGAGGGGCTGCCTGGAGGCCAGCTGGATCTGGAACCCATTTCCCCCAGGGCCAGCTATGTAATTTGCGGGGCCCAGTGCAAAATGGAAACGTAGGACTCCTTTAAAAAATCACTAAAAGGGGTGCCTGGGTGGCTCAGTCGGTTAAGCCTCCGACTTCAGCTCAGGTCAGATCTCACGTTTGTGGGTTCGAGCCCTGCATCGGGCTCTGTGCTGACAGTTAGCTCAGAGCCTGGATCCAGCCTGTTTCCGGTTCTGTGTCTCCTTCTCTCTCTGCGCGTCCCCCTCTCATGCTCTGTCTCTCTCTGTATCAAAAATAAATAAAACATTAAAAAAAAGTTAATAAAAAATCACTAAGAGTTTAAGATTGTAACAACAGCATTAATACCAAAAGCGGGCCCTTCTACGTATGGGGCCCTGTGTGACTGTACCATTCACAGACCCACGAAGCCAGACCTATCTGTCCCAGGCACAGGGAGTCCCCCATGCCATGTCCAGGTCCCGAGGCAGACCCTATTTCTCACCTGCTGCCTAGGTGCCCAAGGCAGGGCCTGTTGTTCTAGGCCTGGTGCAGCCATGGGTCAGAATTTGGGGCTGGCAGAAGTTGCCCCACTACTGGAGACCCTTCTAGAGCAGCCAATACAAGGTCCCCACTGTGCAGAATGGGACCAGAGATGAGGAAGGGCTGGTCGAAGCCTGGGATTCCAGTAGATGTTCAGGTGAAGGGTGACTTGGTTTCTCCACTGACCTCTGTCCCCTTTGCAGGCCTGGGCCCTGGCTGCTTAGGTGGCTTGAACAGAATCTGGAGAAAGTGCTGCCTCAGCCCCCCCAAACCTCCAAGGTAAGTGGAGGAAAAGGGGGAGCAGGCAGATGACCATTGGGAAGGGTTTCTGGGGCCCCAGGGGAGGGAATGCACAGGGTTTGCTTTGCTCCGTGCCTTCACTCCCTGTCTCTGATCTAGGACTGGGGAGATGAGCCTGCAGATGCTGCCTTGGGCCCAGGTATCGGGAGGGGACCTGGGAAGGGCTGCCAGGCATGGCCATGGGCTGGGCTGGGGGGTGCCACTGGGGCCTGAGGGATCTTGGGGGAGGACCTTAGCCCTCATCCAGGCTTGTGGGGGTTGGGCTGTTGTGGTGGCTCTTGGAAACTCTTCCCAGTCTACGCTGGGAAGCCAGTGGCATGGGACCATCCTGTGAGCTCTTGGTCAAGTCCTTTGAGCTTCCTGGGCCTCAGTGCCATGTCTGTCTGATGAGTGGAGTTGTTGGAGTGGTTCCAAAGGGCTCTTCACTCAGTCATGTTGGTACCTGGGATCTGGTCCCCTGTGCCCGTGAGGGGTTGCATGGAGTCCTGCTTTGTCATCTCTAGACTCTCCCTGCTGCTTAGAGCCCTCAGGACCCCCTTTGGAAAGGGAGCCCATGCTGCAGGCCCTGGAGAGCCCCTCCATGCCCACTGCTGGCCCCTCGGAGCCCAAGGAGGAGCCAGTTTCAGAGCCCCAGCCCACCTTCCAGGCTTCCTCCCTGCTGCCCGCTGGGGACCCTACCAGGTAAGCCCCCCAAATGTCATGCCTTCCATGGGGAGCAGTATCAGTGCTCTGCCCCAGCCCAATACCCAACACTTCACCAAAGTAGTTGGGTTTTTTTGGTTGTTGTTGTTTGTTTGTCATTGTTTTAGAGAGAGAGAGAGTGAGTGAGCAGGGGAGAGGGGCAGAGGGAGAGAGAGAGAGACAGGATCTTAAACAGGCTCCATGCTCAGCACAGAGCTTGATTTCATGACCCTGGGATCATGACCTGAGCTGAAATCAGGAATCTGATCCTCAACCAACTGCACCCCCAGGAACCCCCAAACTAGTTTTTTACGTTATAAAAGTTCTCCCCATGCACTGGGGAGAACATTTAAAGGGGTTTCTAGGACCCTGGTGCCTGGGTGGCTCAGTTTGTTAAGCGGCTCTGGTCATGCTCTTGTCTGTGGGTTTGAGCCCTGTGTCAGGCTCTGTGCTGAAGACTCAGAGCCTGGGGCCTTCTTGGATTCTGTGTCTCCCTCTCTCTCTGTCCTTCCCCTGCTCGCTTCTGTCTGTCTCAAAAATAAATAAACATTAAAAAATTAAAGACAAAAACACATGCAAAATGTGTATCTTAGAGATGGTTTTATCCAGATAGGTCTGCTTCATATTTCGTACCTGCTGCGGAGAACTCTATTATGTGGAGGTATCAGCTTTTATGTAGCCATTTGCTGGGCACTTAGCCTTGTTTCCACTCTTTCGCTGCAATCAGTGGCTTGTACGGGCATCATTTCACTCACGTACAAGTAGGGCACTGAGAACCTGGCATCGCTGAGCCAAAGGCTGCATGTTTAAAATCAGGATATGTGTTAACAAATTCTCCTGCCCTGGCGGTGTGTGAGACGCCCGAATGCAGTTTCGGGGCGGGAGTGGGGGTGGGTGGGTGCTGAGCTACCTGCTGGGGTCTGAGCAGTACCCAGAGGGAGGAGGTCTCTTTGGGGCTAGAGACCTAGGTTCTGGTCTGCTTTCTGGTGGGCTTGCCGGCTGCCTTCGGAGGGACCGCACTCTGGTCTCAGTTTCCCCGTGAGCTCCACCACTTAGACATAGCCTGGTCTCTCCCACTTGCAGGTTGATGGCTTGGCTCCTGCACCGGCTGGAAATGGCTCTGCCGCAGCCTGTGCTCTACCGGAAGGCTGGCGAGCAGGTCTGGGCTGGGCTGGGGGAGAGAGGGCCTAGGGAGAGGTGGGAGGGGCCTGTTGAGGCAAGCACTGTCGGCCTGGGGGCGGAGCTCAGGCGTGGCCGCCTGGTCTGGGGGCGGAGCTTAGGCGTGGAGCCAAGTTCCGGGGCCGGGGCACCGAAGGCACCGAAGGCAGAAGCCAGCCTGCGGTGAGGGCGCGGGGACTCAGCCTGCCTGTCGTGTTTGTTCCACACACTTTCTCTGAGGGGCTGCGGCCACTGGGCTGAGAAATTCTGGCCCCGCCGTGCTAACCAGGAGGCCACAATCAGTGGGGGAGGTGCTTCCATGGGGGGAGCATGAGGCTGTGAGGCTGAGGGGGAGCTCCTCCCTCACCCCCCAGCTTGAAGGAAAGCTTTCTGGTGGAGGTGGCTTGCAAGCTGAAACCTGAGGGAGAGGTAGGATGGGGGGTGGTGTAGGAAGAGCCCTTCAGGAGGAGGATCAGCATATGCAAAGGACCGGAGACAAGAGAGGCCAGGAATGTTCTGGAAAGAAGTAGGGCTTGGGGTTTGCAGAAGACCAGAGAGAGCTGTGTGCATTTCTGAGAACCTAGGACTCTAACATGGGTGGGTGGAGGGAGCCAGGCCTCTGTCACCTCCTCCTCCCCCTCTCCAAGAACCTGACACCTGGCCCTTCTCTCTTGGGGACAATTGTATATCTTTTTTTTTTAAGTTTTATTTGTTGACTGTTTTTTAAAAATGCTTATTTATTTATTTTGAGAGAGAGAGCAGGCTTGTGTGGGAAGGGCAGAGGGAGAGGGGGAGAGAAAATCCTAAGCAAGTCCCAAGATGTCAGCACAGAGCCTGACATGGGGCTCCATCCCATGAACCGTGAGATCATGACCTGAGTGGAGATCAAGAGCAAGAATCAGACGGCTTAAGTGACTGAGCCACCCAGGTGCCCTGACAGTTGTCCCCTGGAGCTGGGAGGCAGGAGGCCTGGATCCCAATCCTGGCTGCAGTAGGCGTTGGGCAGGAAAATCCCTTCCCTGCAGGCCGAGCCCTCAGGCTCCCTGTGTGGCCTGTGCGGTGGCAGAGGAAACGCAGCCTTGGAGTTTTCCAGGAGAAGGAAAGAGGGCCTGGTGGCAGGGACATTGTGTCGGTGAAGGTGTCCTCACAGAGAGGAGGGGCCCTGAGGATGGGGCTGGGGCAGGGGGAAGGTGGGGAGGGGTTTCCCCATGAGGAGAGCAGAGCAGAGGGTAGGCAGCTCAGGCTGGGGGCCAGGCCTGGGCCAAGGAGCAGAGGTGGGACCAAGTGGTGATCCAGGGAGGTCAGTGCCTGGAGCACCGAGGAGTTCTGAGGCAGGAGGGGGGAGGCAGGCCAGAGAGGAGCCGGCAGTCCCTGGCCCTTCTGCGGGTGTCCTGGGAGGGGTGAGGAAAGCCCCTGCATGTGCCGGTAGGGGTGGTGGAAGGAGGGAGGCTGGTGAGGAGGACACAGTGTTTTTCTCCCCCTGCAGGAGCCCGATTCCCCTGTGACGTGTGACGTGCAGACCGGTAAGTGACACCTCATTGGGTCCTCATGTGCGTCTCCGGGAGGGTTGCTTGGTCTGGGTGTGCCGTGTGGGGGGGTTCCCGGCCAGGCCTGAGCTTGCATGGGGGCTGCGTTTGGGGCCTCCTGACCTGGGGCTGAGAGAGCCCATGGCCTGCAGGCCTCACTGCAGGTCAGCCCAGCTGGGTAGCCAGAGCCGGGCCCAGGGCCACATGGTGGCGGGAGACCCCTTCTGGGGGCTGGGGAGAGACGTGGTAGGGGACCTGGCTTGCTTTCCAGTTTCTACCCAGAGAAAGCAGTTCTGAGGCTAAGTTGGATGGATCCTCTTCCTCTGGGAACACTTAGAGAGAGTTCCCACACCCCCCTGGGCCAGTGGGTTTGGCTAGGCAGAGTCCCCCGTGGAGAGCCATGGGGTCTCCCTGGGGGAACTAGATCCCATAAACTCCAGCTCCGTTGAGTCAGGGGGGTTCCCCTTACCTATGGGTGGGGCGGGTGGGGAGGTGTGTGCTGACCTTTATCCCAGCCTGGCGCTAGCACTGGGGGATGGGCTGAGGCCAGGAGGGGAAGGTTAGGGTCCAAATTCTGTTCTTCCTTCCTTTCATGGCCTGAGGAAAAGCATGTGGTATACAGGGCATTCATTCATTCATTCATTCATCCATTCACAAAGGCCTGCGATAAGTTCTAGAGGTGAGCAAAGCAGAGTTGAGGGCCAGTGGGTGGTGGCCCATCCTTGACACAGGCCCTTAGACCACGATGGGGTCCCCAGGACTCATGTCCTAGGCCGGAAACCCTAGGTCTGCCAGGCTGATGGTGGCCTTTATGAGCACTCTGAAGGTGAGGACAGCCATCCCAGCCTGGCGCACGGACGGCCAGTTGACCAGGCAGCTAGGGTCTGGCAGAGCAGCCATGGGAGGCGATGGGATTTGTATAACCGTGACAGCGTCGTGAGAAGTAGGCTTCAGAGCAGGGCTGGCTCGGTCTTGTGGAGTCTACACAGAGCAGGCGCCCCTACCCCCCATGGCTGTTGGGGCTGGCAGAGGTACAGAGATGTGCCCGGGGTCACAGAGCAAGTTGCCACAGACTAGCGATTAGCATCCACTTGGCATGGCAGCGGTGTTGAGGCTGAAGGAACAGGAAACATTCCCTGGAGCACAGTTTCCAGAGTGGGGGCCACTGAGGGCTCTGAAGACGGAGCCTTTGGCCTTGTCCTCTCCTCCTATTGACTCCTCTGGAAGGAGCAGGGTGCTCAGGCAGCCATAGACAGGGCCTCCCCATGAGCCTGGAGTGTGGGCAGCAGGGCCAGGAGCCCAGTGTGTTAACTTCCCAGATTCTGCCAGAACAAAGGACCACAGGCTGGGTGCCTTTGAACAGCAGAAATGTGTTCTCTCACAGTTCAGGGTGCGGAAGCCCAAACTCCAAGTGCTAGGTGGGGGGTGGGGGATGGGCTTCTCCTGGTGCTCCAGGGAGAAACCCTCCCGTCCCTCTCTCCTGGCTTCTGGTGGCTGCTGGCAGTCCCTTGGCTGCTAGCTGGCCTCTAATCACCTTTTCCCTCATGTCGGTCAGATCTTCTCCTTCATGGATATAAGGCCCACCCTGAATCCATGATGAGTTCCTCTTGAGATCCTTAACTAATGACATCTGGAAAGACCCTATTTCCAAATGGGGGTCACATTCACAGGTCGTAGGGATCAGGACTGAATATATGTTTTTTGGAGGGACACTATTCAACCCACTCTATGGGGTGACCCCAAGGGGCTGGGGGCTGCTGGCTCCACCCCCCTGCCCATTGCCTCCCTGCTCTTTCACTCACTCATGCGCCTGCTCATTCATTCCCTCCGCCTGCCCACCCAGCCACCCACTCTTCTGTCTTGTTTCAGGCGTGGTGGCAGCGGGGGGCCTCTGAAACAAGAGAGAAGGGATCCTGGGAGAGCGCGGATGGACAAACGGATGGATGGATGGATGGAAGGAGAGAAGGGTGCCCTGAAGACCTGCAGGGGAGGGGGAAGAGGTGGCTGTTGACCACACGCCCTTCTTGAACAGTGTTCCCCCCTCCCCCACCACTCCCCACACTCCCAGGCAAGATGAAGCGAGCCAGTCCCACAGTTGCTTCTCTGAGACCAAGGCCCCTTTCCACAGAAGCAAGGAGAAGGGCAGTCAAGGGCCGCCTGTGGGACTCAGGCTGGAGGCAGGAGGTCCTCCCACCAGAAGGCTGTGGGGGAAGCCCGTGGAGGACTCCCTTTGAGAGGCCGCCCGCACAGCCCTAGTGTGGTGCCTGGCACACAATCGGTGCCCCAATGGGACACAACTTTTCCCGGAAGAGGATCCCCTTAGGCTTGGCTGTGTTCTCTCCCTCCAAGAGTTGGGTCCGCCAGCAGACAGCAGCACAGGCCTTCGGTGACATTAAAAAGCACAAATTACCACATCAAAGCTGCAACTGCATGATATCATTGCTTCAGAAGAAGCTAAAGCGAGTACTTAGGGTTGAACAGTGGTTGGGTTAGTGTGGCCCATGGTGGCAGGAAGATGGAGTTCGCCAGGGACCCTGATCCCCAGCTGGCCCACAGATGTCTGTGTTTGGGACAAGGAGTGATTTTATTATTTTTTTTAATGTTTTTTAAATTTTACTTTTGAGAGAGAGAGCAAGGGAGGGTCAGAGAGAGAGAGTGGGAGACACAGAATCTGAAGCAGGCTCCAGGCTCTGAGCTGTCAGCACAGAGCCCAAAGTGGGGCCCGAACCCATGAACCATGAGATCATGACCTGAACCGAAGTTGGACGCTCAACTGACTGAGCCACCCAGGCGCCCCAAGGAGTGATTTTAAATAATAGAATTAGTTGCCAACATCTAAACACGAGGTGGCTGGGACTACCCAGCGATGATAGACCTGTGCCTTGTGGAGCTTGTGAGGGCAGTCTGAGGGCAGTCTGAGTGCAGCCGCCCCCTGAGGGCAGGCTGCACACACTCCTCTTCCCCCCCAGAGGGCTGTCTCCCTGGCTACCTAAGCCTTGACTTTGAGACCCTTGAGGTTCCCACCCGGCGGTGAGGGGAGGGCAGCCTCAGAGAGGGAATAAAGTGAGCAAATGCCTAGAAGTGGGAGAGAGAGAGAGTGGTGGGCACCTCAGCAAATCCTGAGCTCTTGATGCAGAAGGTAAAGTTCAGCAAATCCCGCGATCTTGATGCAGAAAGTAAAGCCAGAGAATCTGGGACCTGGGGCGCCTGGGTGGCTTAGTCGGTTAAGCATTGAACTCCTTTCTTTCTTTCTTTCTTTTTTTTTTTATGTTACAGAGCCTTTTTATTTATTATCATTATGATGATGTTAGGGGTTGTAAGAATGTTGGTGACAGAGTAAGATCTTGAGCTATGAGTAGTAGAACAGGTGTGCCCCGAGTTTGTTGTATTTCGCAAGTTTCCCCCCTTTATAACTTACTTCCGCAGTTTCAAAGCTAAGAACGTTAGAGTAGATCAGGGATGTTAAAGTTTTATGTGCAATGAAGTTTAAGAATCTGATGAGAGCTCCAGTATAAAGTATAGTAGTCCCTCTTTACAGGCAGAAGGTGCTTTCTAAGACCCCCAGTGGATGCCTGGAACTGCGTAGCACTGAACCCTCTATATGTACATGCCTATGATAGAGTTTAGTTTATGAATTAGGCACAGCAAGGGGCGCCTGGGTTAAACGTCCAAATCTTGATTTCCGCTCAGGTCATGATCTCACGGTTCATGACTTTGAGCCCTACATCAGGCTTTGTGCTGACAGTGCAGAGCCTGCTTGGGATTCTCTTTCTCCCTCTCTCTCTGCCCCTCCCCTGCTCTCTCTCTCCCTCTCTGTCTCTCAAAACAAATAAATAAACTTTAAAAGTTAGGCATAGCAACAAATTAATGACACTAAGTAGTAACAAAAGAAAACAGTTATAACAATATACTGTAAAAAAAGTTATGTGAATGTGGTCTCTCCCTCAAAATATCCAGTTGTACTGTACCCACCCTCCTTCTTGCAGAAGCATCAACTCTTGATTTTGGCTCAGGTCATGATCTCGTGGTACATGAGATCAAGCCCCACATTTCTCTTTTTCTCTCCCTGTCCCTCCCCCATACACATGTGCATGCGCTCTCTCTCTCGCTCTCTCTCTCAAAATAAATAAATAAACATTAAAAAAGAAAGAAAGAAAGAAAAGGTAGGGCCTTATCTTACAGACAACGGGGAGCCACTGAAGGTGGTTGAGCAGGGGACTGACTTTGCAAAGACTACCCTGAGGCTGAGCAAGCATTGGAGGCAGAGAAAGCAATTGAAGCAGGGGTTCTTGAACTTTAGGCCACATCCAAAGCATCTAGGACCCAGGCATGCTGGAGAGGATAAGCCAGAACTTGGGCTTTGTCAGCAACCCAGGGGCTGGTGCTGGCCTTGACCTAGAATGTATACCTCCAGCCTCCCTGTTTGCTGGTCTTGGAAACAGGAGCTCCTTCCTTAGAAGGAGTTGATGACCTTCACTACCTGAGCCAGAACCGCATTCAGTTGCCCCGAGGGACATCCCAGGCTGGCCGAGAGGATGCTGGCCAGGAGGTGGCGGGCTGGTGAGGGACTCTGGGAGCAAAATTCCAGCCCCCATGGAGCTGGACTTTCCGTGTGAGCTGGAACACCCACAGTGCTTCAGTGGCCCATCGGGACCCAGGGGCCGGGCCCTGGGAAGGCCGGAGCTGTGACTCAGCCTCCTGAGACGCTCTCGGCTCCCCCAGGCCTGCAGGGAGCTCTGGCCCCGGGTCTGTGTGGCTGAGTACCCCATGCTTGCCCTTCCCCTGTGGCACCCTGGACACCAGCCTCTTCTCAGAGCCATAGAATCTCCGGTTGTAAAGTGGGGACAATGTAGGGCATGGCTTGGAGGCCTGGCACAGAAATGAAAGGAGAAAAAGCTTGTAAAATGTTTCCGCACTGAACAATATCTAAAGAGAAAGCGAGGATGCAAACAAAGACAGCATTAACTCTTCAGGACACGAAAGACTGGGCTCGTGCAGCACCTATCACAGAGCAGCCACTCAGGCCGGGATGGGGCATGTTTGTAGCCTGGGGCAGCACACCAGAGAGTCAGGAGTCAGGAGACCTGGAGATGCCTCTGACATCCTTTGTGGCCTTGGGCAAGTCATCAATCTCTCTGAGTTGGCTTAGTGCTTTATAAAATGGCCAGAGTACTGTTGTCACCATGAAGGGTTGCTGTGAAAACTAATGAGTTCACTAGCAAAGGGGTGTTTGTTCTGTCCCCTGTATGCCAGATGGGGACTTGAACCCCAAGTGGCTGCTCAGGGCAGAGATGACACACCATTACTGGACGGCAGTCTAGAATGACACGTTTGACGTGGCCCACCACTGGATTCGGGGCCACGCTTGGGTGAGCCTCCCCAGTCAAACCCCAGGGGTGTTTGTAGGGCTGGAGGAGTCAGGACCCTCGAGGAAGAGCCTAGTTCAGGATGCATGTGGGAGTTTTCCCTGGAGGGCAGGCAGGGGCCTTCTCTGTGAGGCAGGATGAGGTCTGTACTGGGGGCCTGGAGGCAGGAGCAGAGGAGACAGATCTTGGAAAGCAGAAAGCCATGTGCCTGGCACAGGGGACACACCCTGTAAAAGAGGGTGTGAACCTGTGTCTCAGTTCACAGGAAAAATAAAATGAGAGGGGGGTAACAATTATTCCTACCTCAAAAGGTTGGTGTGAGGACTAATTGAATTAATCCATGTATATCATTAAGCACAGGGCCAGGAACATAGTACGTGCTCAATGAATGTAGCTGCCGTTATATTATTATTATTTTTTCTGCCCATGAATAGTAACTTCCAAAGTCACAGGATAAGACTTGAGACCAACTCCCATTTAAAGTCACTGTTCATAATTACATGCTTGGCTTAAGGGCCACCAAGACCCTGGAGCTTTTTGGGAACACCCAGTATCCAGGCAGCCTCCTCCCTTCTCCCCTTCCTCTTGACTGTGGGGGACTTCAGTTCCTGATGAGACTCCCCTGCACCCACTTCTGCCGAGCTCACACTCTTTGCGTTGTCAGGGACTTGAGTACGTGGAGAAATAGTGAACATGATAGATTCCTATCTGAAGGTGGGACCATCTCTGCCTGAAGGCCAATCCCCTCGGAAGCTGGAGCCTCTAGGCCCAGGCAGGAAGGACTTCTCAAAACAAGAGCTGAGGTTATGAGCATGCAGCATGCTGTCACCAGTGGGCAGCATCTAGAGAACAGGCAGGAGGCAAGCTTTCTCTATGCCTGGGGACATTCCAGGTCACCTTGTACTTGGATGTGCCAAAGCAGACCCAAGCCTGGATCTTCCATATCCCCTGTGGGTGCTGTGCTTAGAAGCATTGTTTCTGCTTCTTGCACAGACCTCCAAGAATGGGGCCGCTAAGGAGACACAAAGGCTAACTGTAGTTGAAGCTCTATCTCAAAAGGAAAAAGGGAACAAATGACCAGGAGACCAGGTGAACAATCATGGGCTTCAGCCTGTCCTTTAGCACTGATCTGGCTGCTAATGGTTCTGTGGATGAGGGTGCTGTGTCTGCTGCTTGGCTGAGAGCTGGCCCATGGCTGGTGATGGCCAAGGCCCCCTGGGTGGTCCCTGGCACTCAGAAGGCCAAGCCCACCCTCCCCTGTGCCCTGTGTCCCCTGCAGTCTGCATCCTCCCTGGAGGCCAAGAGGAGCCTGATCTCGTCCTAGAAGAGGTTGACTCTCACTGGGAGGAGGACAAGTGTCAGGACCGGGGCCCCAGTCTGCAGGGCACAGAGGCAGCTCCAGCTTATCAAGAGGACGAGGCTATGGAGGAGATGCCCAGGTGGGAACCACAGAAAGCCCTGGAAAAAATGATTGGAAAGATAATAGGCACTTGGTACAGAATCCCAAGGGTATCAAAGGGCATAGAACAGGAGCGAGACCTGCCTCTGCTCCTTCCTCCCCTTCCCTCCCCCAGACATCCAGCCCTCTCCCTGTGAATAGACACAGCGGCTGCCAGTTTCTTCTGTGCTGGTCCAGGGAGCACTGGGGCATTTACAGGCACCTTTCCTTTTTTTTCCTTTACATAGCATATCACATGCACCTACCTGTCTGCACCTTGCTGTCTTCATTCAACAGTATACCTTGAGGCTTTTCCACTTCAGTGCATAGAGATCATCCACAGTTGTTTTTTTTTAACAACGGCATAGTATTCTATCGTGTGGATATGCCAGGATTTATATACATTTATGCTTGCGAAATTCTGTTATTATAAACAATTTTGCAACACTCTTGCACCTATGCCCTTGCACATGCACGTGAATAAGATTGCAGGATAAATTTCCAGAAGGTGGGCTGCAAGGTCATTGGGCATAAGGATGGGTGACTGTGGTAGTTACTGCCCACTTGCCCTCCCTAGGGACATATTGATCTTTGTTCTTTCTAGCGATCTTGGTGATAACCTCTCAAGCTGGGAGGCCTCAGGCCCATGACCTACATTGTAAAGGTGGGGAAACTGAGGCCCAGAGAGGCTCAGAGGCTGAGGTAGGGTTGCCTCTAGGATGGTGGAGGCTGGGCCAGGTCCCTCATGCTGTGGAGAGGCCTTGCTGCCAGAGAGAGCGTGAGGTTGCTCCAGTGGGGCTCCCCAGGTCAAGTCTTGGTTGAGATTTCCAGGTCTGTTCTCAGGGGTCATGGGGCATGAGGTGGACTGGGGGTGGAGCTGCACGTGGGCTCACCTCCTGCTTCTGACCTCAACTCAGGGAGCTGCCCCAGATTCAAGAGGAGAAGGAAGAGGAGGAGGAAGATGGAGAGGAGGAGGAGGAGGAGGAGCCCAAGTAAGGCACTTGTGTGTTCTCAGCCCTCCCCACAAGGGAGGGCCCAGGGAGGGGTTACGATGTGGGATGGGGGGCCTTTCAGGGTGGGGGAGCTCCTTCCTTGTTCTGTGCTGTGTGCTGCCGGGTGCTGACTGGAGAGGCCGGAGAAGCTGGGGTCCCCCACAGTGCTCAGAATGACTTGGGGCTCACATTGCCCAGCACTTAACACCCCTGAGACACTTAAACACACACACAAACACCAGAACACAGCCTCCTCAGGGACGGGGGTGGCGGGGTGGGGAGCGTATTGTGCTCACTCCCATGTCCCTAGATCCTACAATGTGCCTGCTACAGCAGGCGCCAAATAAATGTCGGTTGAATGCATGGATGGATGAGTGAATGGGCCCATGCAGGGGGCCCACAGCCCTTGTAGTTAACCAAACCAAGGCATCGGGCTGTGTCCCCCTCCACACTGTCCATGACAGTCCCATGGGTGCCTTTGAAGGTCCCATGGATGTCCTGGATTCTGCCCTACTGTCCGTTAATGGTTGATTCTCCCCCTGCATCCATAAAGATTTCAACATGAACACACAAGAGAAGTCAGAGAAAAGAAAGGAGATCAGAAACCACTAACAGGTCTAATCATCAAACCACATCTTGATTATCAAAACCACTAAAAACAAACAATCATTCTGTGACACGATAGAGGTGCTAATTAACACAACAGCAATCATATTGTAATATAGAAATTAATCAAATCAACATGCCATACACCTGACATTCACACAGTGTTACCTGTGAAACACATTTCAGTAGTTAAAAAAAGACCACTGAGAAGATGTTTAGCCGTGTGGGATGGACAGGCAGAAGGACAGACAGAGAGGGGGATACATGGGGAGATGAAGAGTGGGCGGTTGGGTCTGAGTGTGGAGTCGGGGCTTGGAGAGGTTGGAGCTAGAAAGTCAAGAGTCTGGTCTTGTGGACGGAGCTGGAAAACGCGGGGCTGGAGGACATACTGGGAAGCCAGTGTGGACAGAGGAGAGGCCCAAAGGCCAGAGCAGAGCCAGGGAGATTCAAGGGAACAGAAAGGCCTGAGAGGAGGTGCCCCTAAGGAGGGGAAGGTGCCAGTGAGGAGAGTGGGGGACAACAAGAGTGTCCTGGGAGTTTCCGGCAGGAGGGAGTGGCCTGCTGACTCAAAAGCAGCCGGCATGTTGGACGACAGTGACACTGCAGCTGGTGGATATGGGGGGAGACGTTGCTTCAGACAGAGGTCGGGGCCCAGACTGTGAAGACCTTGGACTTGCTTTCTCAGGAGCAATGGGGAGCCATTGAAGGTTGGTGAGCAGGGAGATCCAGACGTGACCTGGCAGCTGTTCTGTGGGGAGACTGAGGCAGAGAGGGCTATGATAAGGCTGTTATCATGGGGCAGGCCAGGCTGATCGAATCTGCTCCTTGCATGAGTCCCTGTCCCTGTCGCTCCACTCTCTGCGGTGCCCGCCAGCCTACACCCTTCCTTCCTGACCTGTCCCTCTGGCCCTGGCCTGAGGCACGGGCTCTGCCTCCTGGCGGAGGGACCTGGGCGAGTGCACACTGCTCAGAACTTCTGCCTTTGCATCTGTGACATGGACCTACTAACACCCCTGCAGGTGGGGTTACAGGGCCAGCTGGGACCGGGCATACTAGGACCCGGCCCGCAGTGAGCGTCCCAGCAAAGGTCCTGGATACTCTCATCCCCACAGAGGGTCACTGTCAGTCCCAGTCGAGAAATAGTTACACTGTGAGACAACACCGGACTTCAGGGCTGGAGGCCTGCTCGGTGTCATCTGCTTTAGGTCCACCTTTCCCTAGTTTCATATGGAATTTTTTCATCTGTGGCAGGAGACCACATGGTAAGTTACTTGCTTGCCTCCAGTGATGGGGAGCTCATAACCTCTTGAAGGCTGTCCTTTCCATCCATATACACCTCTAATTTAAGAGATTATTTCTTCTCCCAAACATAAACGTGCTTCCCTATGGTTTCTGTAACCCAGTCTGAATTCTGCCCTCTGGGCCCCCCAGAGCCAGGCTGCTCTCACTGACAGAGGCTAGCCCTTCCCCTGGGCGACGACTTCGGTGCTGCCTGGCTTTGTTAGTGCTGGTTTATAAGTGCTCCTGGTGGGGAGTTGTCCCCCGACTAAACCCGTGTGCCCAACACATAAGTCTGAAAACCCCTTTATATGCCACTGCTCTGGAGCTGAAGTACCCCCCAGAGACCAGTGATTTAGTGTACTCACACACATGCACATGCACCAACTACACGCGTGTTCTCAGTGCATGGTACACATACATCTGCACGACATGGACACAGACACACAGGCTGGGTTGGGTACACACTTGTACGCGCACAGTCATAGCCACACGCACAGCCTGCATACACGCGCATACAGCACACTCGTTCATGTTCTCAAACGCACATTGGTACATGCTTGCCCACAGGCACACAGTGCCCTGCCTGCACGTGCATGCACACAAGCACAGGTGTACAGTTACCCACGAACACTGCAGGCACACACATATTCACACAAATGTTTACCCAGAGTTTCAAATTCAGGGGGCTTTTGGGCCCTGGGGCCCTAGGCAGGGATGAGGGTGGGTCAGTTGGGTGATCCCAGCGCCAGGGCCAAAGGGTGTCAGGCACCGGCAAGCAGACCAGGCCGTCACTGGCTGGGGAAGGAGTCTCTTGGCCAGCTTTGCAGAGGCACAGGGGTTACTGATGACGTGCGCGGGCCCTGGTAACAGACAGATGGTCGCCTAGCGACCTGGTTTCTGCTGGCAACAGCTCGGCTTTTCCTAGCAACTGCAGCCTTTTGGTCCCCACCTGCCCTCCCTTGGGTATGGCATTTCTGCAGAGTTCCCTGCACACTCCCTCAATCTGGTTAGAAGCAGGAAGGATCAGTGGCTCATCCGCTACCCGAGCCACACTGGCTCCAGAGCTGGCCTGGCAGGCTCGGGGCTGGCCCGGGCCCTCCAAATCCTCTACCTGTGGGCACCCGGCCCGGGGCTTGGGATGAATACTCTTACCCCCAACTGAACTCCTGCATCATGGGCATTTTTGTCGGCAAAGACAGCGAGACCCAAGTAGGTGGCTGCTTCCTCCTAGGGGCTCCCCTTCTTTCTTTCAGAGTGGGGGTGCCTGGCGAGGACTGTAGCTTAGGGGCACAGCCTGCTGGGTGACTTAGGGGGAGGAGGAGCAGGATGGGAAACTCTTGGCCACGCTCTGCACTTTTAACTTGGGTGGTCAGGTAGGGAGGCCCTCCGGGTGCTCACCTCGGTAAGTCTGTATGATCCTCCACTTGGAAATCTCTGTGATATAGGGAGTTTCTAGAAGTAGATGGCCTGATGCTTCTGAGCTGGGCAAGAGGGGGCCTTGGGCACATTGCCGACCAGGAACAGCATGGCTTTGGGCACATAGCTCCCCAAGCAACCCCTGGTATCGACAGGGCCACAGGAGGGCTCATTAGGTGTCTTGATAGCTGGAGATGTTTGTGTAAGATGTTCCCCAATCCACGTGGGTGGTTCAGAGCCCAGTAGGATGTCCCCTCCTTTAGTATTAGTATTAATAGCGGCAAGAACAACTATGACCACAGTAGCCATTTGAGTCACACTTGTCTTCTCTCCCAGGCTCTGGGCACTTATTATGAATCCCATTTCACAGATGGGAGAACTGGGGCTCAGAACAGCACCCTACATGTCCAGGGGGGCGCTGCCAGCAAGTGCAGACCAAAGCAAACACTTGGTGCCCCAGACAAGGGGAATTGCTTATCGGTGTTGACAGATTGAGGGTCAAGAATGACACCAGATACGGAAGGTCTTCTTGACTTTCATGAGATTCTCTCTGGCTCTTCTGACCTCCCTCAAAGAAGTCAGACCATACAGCTGAGTACGTCCTACCTATTTGACAGAGACACCAACAGAGGCAGCCTGAGGGCTTCCCAGTGATGTGCACAAGGTCATACAGTGATTTCCTGGCCTGACTCTAGAATGAGCAAGACCCCCCTGGACTGTGGCAGTCCCTTTCCCGGGCCTCTGCCTTCTGAGAACTGGGAAGGGCTTAGTTCCCGTGATACTTTTAGGAGCCTCCAAGCATGTTTTGATTTCTTTTAAAATCAGATGCCAAAATGAACTTTTTGATGGAAGAGAATGTTTGAATATATAATAACATATGAACCTCCATATAAGTGCAGTTATAGAAGAGAATTTTTATTATACTTTTAAGGAGGAAGGGGCCCACAAAGCCTTAAAGTGCCCAGGCTCTCCGAAAGTCATCATGTGCCTTGTTTTTGTGACTCGAATCTCTTTAAGAAAATCTGTTTCTTCCTGGGCAGAGTGGGGAGTATGACCCTGACAGTTGAGGCTCCTTTCAAAGGAAGTATCTATGTAATGAAGGGAAATGAAGTGAGTTGGGTGCTCAGGTCTCAGAACCCCGGCTTCACGCCTCCGAGTCACATAGGGACATCTAGATACTCAGAAGTGGGCAATCAAGTATTACATACACAGCCTTGAGGGTCAGAGACACTTGTGTTTTATCCAGGCTTGCCTTGTGCCAGCTGTGTGACTGTGGACAGGCTGTCTGCCCTCTCTGTGCCTTTGATTGCTAAGCTGGGACCAGTTACAACCCGGCCTCTCAGGGTTGTTTGGATGAGGGTATGGGGAGCGACAGCCCATGGGGGCTGCTGTGACAATGTGATTGCTGACTGATTCCTGCCGCTGTCACCAAAGCAATCCGGGCTGCTGTTCTGGCCCCACCTCCTTACCCACTTCAGGAGGGCTGAGGCTTTGCCCTCTAGGGGGAAGATAGTGAATCCGGGTTTTCTGGATGTCAGACAGAACACCTTCCATGAGCCTTCGCTGACAGAGGTCGGGGGTAGGGTGGGCCACTAGGAACCAGGATCCAATTCTAACTACAGAAGTCACATTGGCTCCTGGTTCTGAGTCACTATTTTAACCCAGAGGCCGTACATAGACATAGGGCTCAGTTTAGCTTATAGACAGGCTATTAAAAAGTATGTTTATCTACATATTGCTGTGAAATGTTTGTCTCCATATTGCTTTGAATATATTAACTTGGATTAATTATCAGCATCTGAAGATTGGAGAGTCCACCTTTAAAACATGTAGTTCAGGCTCTTCTTGAAAATCAGAAGATTTTTCTAAGCCAAGTGGGGCTGCTGCCTCAGATGGGCACAGATTCTCTAACCATAGTCATCTCTGCACCCCTGGCCCCTGTCACCCATGTGTGCCCAGAGCCTGGGCCAGGGAACCCTGAAACCTTCAGCAGTGGAGTGTGGCTCTGAGCTCAGGGTGTGGAAAGACCTAGGGCCTGCCTTCGAGGTTTGTGTCATATAAGACAATCTGCTGTGTGATTTTGACCAGGTCACATTACCTCTCTGGGACTCACTTTTCTTGTGTCTCCTGCCCTCCCTGCATCACCAGAGCTTCCTGGAGACTTGCAGAGGGGAAAGGGCCAGCAGCTTTTCCCTTTGTGCCCTTTGGTCACACCGTCCCAAAGGACAACTCCTCAAACCGTCCACTACACTTTTCTTTGTACGTGCTATTCCCCCTCCCTGGACACCCTTCTCTATTCCTCATGGTCTGCTCATTGTTCCTGAGGTCCAGCTCTGGGGCTACCTCCTCCGGGAAGGCCTCCTGCCTAGGCAGAAGTGTGGTCTTCCTGTCCCATGTGGGGAGCCTCATGAGGGTGAGGACCTATTCTTGGCCGTCTTTGTGTGCCGGCTCCCCACCCAGGGCCTGGCTCTCAGCAGGGCTTGGGAAATGTCTAACTCCCCTGACGCCAGCCCTTTCCTCCTCCCCCTTGGGGCACAGTGTCCTGCTGGATAGCTGTCTGGTGGCGCCTGCCGGTGAGCAGCCAAGTGGAGTAGGCAAGACTCAGCCCCCGGGCGCCGAACACCAGGTATGGAGCCACGACAGCATGAGGCCCGGGATGGGGGTGGGGGTCAGCAGAGGGGCTGGGGCTTTGACTACTTGGCTTATAAGCGGATGTTCAGCTGGCGAGGTGCCTGCGGACAGGGGAGCAGGGTGGTGGGTGCTGGGAGGCCTTGCTTATACTGGGGGTCGGGTCGTGTCAGGAAGGACCTGGGTGACATGGCCGTGGGTGGGGAGTGGCTAGACCTGCACACACACATGGTTGTGTGACCTCGGACAAGTCACCTCCACCCTGGGACTCAATGGCCACCTTTGTAAAATGGGGCTGAAATCCCCTACCCGGGGTGTCACCCATGGTTGTATATGGAGAAGGGCAGGGCCCAGGTAGGGAGTGCTGTTGGCGGCGGCTTTCAGTGCTTGGTCCCCACACGCACAGGGCTGCGTGGGAAGGCTTTTTGATTATAAGGGACGAGTCCAGGTGTCAGGGCCCGGGTCTCCTGTGTGCTCTACTCTCCACACGGCAGGGCCACCTCCCTGGATGCCCCAGAAGGTGGGGTGGCAGGGCCTGACCGGTCAAGCAGGGCACGGAGGGCAATCGGGTCCCAAGAAGACCCTTGAAGACAGATCTCCCATCACAGTCTGGGCTGGTCTAGGGCCGGGAGCAGGGTTGACTGTCACAGCTTCTGTTTCCACTTCCCTGTCTATAGGAGCTGCAGGAGGAGGTCGTGGCTGCCAGCTCAGAAGGTAGGTGTGTGGTGGGGCTGGGTGTGCAGGATGTTGAGGATACTGGGGGCAGCCTGGGTACAAGGGCACCCCCCCTTTGCCCTCCGTTCCTACACCTGTCTCACCTCAGGCCAAACCCCTCTCTGCATGTTGGGGCCACATTAGCAGAATTTGCCCCGGAGGCATTGCAGGAGGCTCCCAGGACCCCAGGAGGCTCCTAGCCAAGCCCTCCTGCCACCTCGCTAGGAATGCAGCTCTCTGAACGGCCGTCTAGAGAGGGTTTGGCTGCAACGGAATGTGTCCGGGTGGAAATCAGGGCCCACACTTGCGAAGGGCCCATCCTAGATTCCACATGTCTTGATGAGCTTTTTTTTGCCTGCTGAGATCCCCAGGCTATTCCCAGAACTTGGCTCTTATTTCCCACCCCCACCCCCAAGCCTAAGAACCTCAGGGAGGGGGAGCAGAGTGTAGGGGAGCTGAGGATAGCCAGGCTGGGGCACCCAGGACAGATGAACACGGAGCCCTGGCCTTACAAGCCTCCGTGTTCCTCAAGCCAGCCTGTGAGGTAGACAGGCCCTTTTCCAGATGAGAAAACTGAAGCTTCAAGTGCTCAGGACGTGGCTGAGTTACCACTCAGACCTGTGTTTCACTCTTGGCTCCTCCCTCTTCCTTGCTATGTGACCGGGAGCCAGGTGTGTGTGTGTCCTCTCTTAATTATGGCTCCAAATCAAGAAAGACAGGGCAATAATAGTACCTACCTCATAGGGCATTTGGGCAGACTAGGGGACAGAGTAGTAGGACACAGTGGCTGGCACTGAGGCAGGAGGCTGTGATGGGGACCATGAAGCTTGTGTTCCAGGCAGCCAGTGACTGACATGGAACTGGACGCAGGTGTCCTGACCCCAGGTGTCCTGAACTTGCTCCCTGCCTGGTCTTTGGAAAACACCTTCTATTAACTTCAGCACATGATCTGTAGGAAAGGACTAAGTCTGCAGCCTAGAAAGATGAGCAAGACCGGGGTGCCTGGGTGCAGACTGAGGTTCTGTGGGGTTCCTTCCCCCACCTCCCCTTGGTCATCAGGAAGCAGGTGGCCTGGGACCCACACTCTGAGAAACACCGAGGGACGGCTGTTTGTCTGCCACTGCTCAGACATGTGGACCTGGGGCCGGCAGCTTTGGGGTCAGCAGGGAGCTGGCGAGAGATACGGAATCCCAGGCCTCGCCCCAGACCTGCCGCACCAGAATCTGCGTTAGAACAAGGTTGCTCGTGGTTTGTTTGCACATCGGTGTCTGAGAGGCAGCGGCCTTGAGCCCATTCTCAAACATGTCTGCACATGTCTGCACATGTCTGCACATGTCTGCACGTGTTTGCACGTGTCTGCACATGTTTGCACGTGTCTGCACGTGTCTGCACATGTCTGCACGTGTCTGCACATGTCTGCACATGTCTGCACATGCACAAAGTCATTTGGGGAGATTTTAAAAATCAGACGTTTCCAAATGTCCCCCAGTGATTCCAATGCAAAACCCAGGGAAACGTTCCTCCTGGTCGGAAATGGAATTCATTGAGCTCAGGGTTTCTTTGGGTTGAAAATCCTACTGGGCCAAGAGAGTTTGCGTCCGGGAGGTCTGGGTTCTTTGATTTTAACTTTTTCTGTCTGAGTGGGAAATGCTCCTGGTGGTTGGTTACCAGAGACAAGAAGTTGGGGGGCTCGGCGCTGTCCCTCAGAGCTGTCACATAGACCAGCCACACAACTTGATGACGTTTTCGATGTTGAGTCCAGGGACACGGGTGATGTTCTAGGCTTTGGGTGCAGCTGTTACGTGTGCAGGTGGGCACTAGGCTGGTCTGAGTTGGTGCGGGCGGGGAGGAGCCTGCCTACTTGTCTCCTTCGACCCTGTGTTCATTATTGCAGTGCCCAGGGTCCCACATCTGCCTACGCCCCCTGGGCCCCGGCACCATGGCGAAACCAAACCAGGACATGGAGCTGAATCGCCTGGTCCGGGACCAGCCACCTGGCCAGGTGGCCCCAGACTTTGCTCCCCAAATCCTGGTGGAGCACCTCCCCAATGTGCCCAGCTACCGCCCCTCCATCACCCGCATCCCTGTCCTTGTCACTCGGAGGACGGCCTTGTCCAACTCCAACTTCGCCAAGGAGACCAGGAGTTCCACCCATCGCCTAGGTAGTGTGATCTCGTGCACCCAGCGTGCTTGTGCCCGTGATGTGTGCTTCTGCATGGCTTGGGCTGTTTCCTGCATGGGTGCCATGGTCAAGGTGTGGGACTACCAGTTGAATTCATGGAAAACCACCCTCTTTTCCTATTGATCATTGCCTTTATCTTGCTCTGTGGTGACTGAAGGGGTGTTTAGTCCCCTTATCTCCATGTCTAAAATCCCACAATGAGCAATTCATTTCTTTGGTTTAAACATTGCATTTCGCAGATCATCCTATTTTTCTTACAAATAGTCAATCACACCCTAGTTTAAACAAGTTTCTAAAATCTCTAGGCCGGGAGACTTGGGTGGAGGAAGAGAGTAAATTGAGGGGAATGGGGCAGAAAAGGAATGTGGGAGCCCATTTCAGACAGAATCCTACTGACCTTGAGGATTCTTCTGGGAGTTGGACTTTCTGAGGGTTGTTGATATGTGCCTAGCAAATTCCATTTCAGGAGAGGAGAGGCCCCCAGGTGTCTGCAGGCAGACCAGGAGGAGAAGCATCCTCAGGAGCCAGTGAAGAAAGAGGGTGTGCCTCAATCTGTTAATTGTGAGGAGGTTCCTGCAGTGGCCTTTGGGCTCCTTGCTTGCTTCCTGATAACAGAGCTCGGGGACATGCTGGCACCTCTGGACCAACCCCTGTTACTTTCTGCCTTAACTCATGCCAGACCTGCGCACTTTCCCTTTTCATTTGTTTATTTTTCGATGATACTGTGCAAGGCTGCCTGTGAGGTCAGTAGACAGGTAGAACTGAACATTTCATGAGACTAGATCCACCACTGTCCTCCATTCCCTGGCTTGTGATGGACAGAGAGTGGAAGTGAGTTGACACGCAGACTGTCCGGCAGCCAGGGATGAGCCCCCAGGCCAGCCCTACATCTACTCACTCCAAACCATCCCCCAGCTTCCCCCCCACACAGATGCCTTCTCAATGTCTACCATATTCTGTGCCAATTCTACTTTCATTTGCTTACTATTTCTCTTGCAGTCGATTCATTTTTTAAAAATTTAATTAAGTTTATTTAATCAGGAACCTTTATGTTACTATTCCAATGGGAAACCAGCATTGCTTGGCATCAGTAGGAGGCTTAAATAGAAACAACCACGAATGAATGGAAAATAGAGTCATGTTGATAGTTGTAGTCGATAGATCTGTGGGCTGAGGCTCCCATGGAGGCCTGCTCTCTTCGCCGCAGGGGGCAGTTAGGACGTGCCGGAGAGCAGTTAGGGCCATGGTAGCCCCAGTCTGAGACGTCCTCTCTGGGCATTCACGATCTCGAGAGAATTGAACTGGGAGGATGTCCTCATTCTGTGTTTCCTCTGCCGCGTCTGTGCCATCCAAAACCATCTCGTGTCCTCCCTGGTCCCTGGGAGCCCCGCACTTGGGGAAATGGTCCCGGTGATACGCTGGGACAGCGGACTGATCCAGCTGCGCTGGGACCCGTGACAGCTTAAGATGCTGCAGATAAGACATGGCAGCCTGTAGCAAGAACATTACTCCCATTTCAGTGATGCTGCTTGGCACGGAGTGAGGTTTTAAACAGAGGCCTCTGTGTGTGTGCTGGTCACCAACCTCAGGAGGAAGTAAGAGTCTAAGTGCTAGAGCCAGGCTGCCGGGTCCAAACCCCCAACCTCTCTGTGCTTCAGTTTATCCACAACGTAGGGATGGTGATAACAAGGGCCTCCTAGAATGGCCAGGAACAGGAAGAGAATTCATATATATGAAGCAGTGGGGCCCTGGGCAGCTCAGTGGGTTAAGCATCCGACTGTTGATTTCGTCTCTGGTCATGATTTCACGGTTTGGGTGTTTGAGCCCTGCATCAGGCTCTGTGCTGACAGTGTGGAGCCTGCTTGTGATTCTCTCTCCCCACCTCTCTCTGTCCACACCCCTCCACTTCTGCTCTCTTTCTTTCTCAAAATAAATAAACTTAAATATATATGTGTATGTGTATGTATATATATATATACACACACACACACACATATATATATACACATACATATATATATATATATATATCTCACTCAGCGTTTACTAGAACAAATGCCTGGCAGGCACATAGGAAGTGTTTCACAGTAAATATTACTATTCTCTGAACAATTTAATAATACCATATTATTCTCTCTAGCTTTAAATAATATTATTATTCAATGAAAGTGAAACCCAGGCTTAGGGTTTTCCCTCCTTTCCTGGGGCCCACTGAGGGTACAGAGTTCTGCTCAGGCTGAGGTGGGGCTGGGGAGGTATCTGCCTGCCCCCTTCCACACCCCCCCCTCCCCAGACAGCCTTGCAGATGCTCAGGCCGGGGCACTTTCTATGGCCCAGGGGCCACGCTGGGGCAGTCTGGGGCCCGAGCATCCCAGACAGGCTGCCCCTGCCCCACCCCCAGCTCACCTCTGGAGGTCTGCTGGGAAGCAGGGTGGGGTCCCCTCTGCCTCATAGTCTCCTGCTTTCCGTAGCCTGGGGTATCTCTTGTTAGTCTGGCAAAACTTCTTTAAGTTTTAAAAAACCTCTTCATTCTGGCTCATCCTCTTCCTCCAAGGGCTTCATTTAAGGTTTTAGTGGAACAAATGCCAATTGTCTTGCTTAGGGTCCCTCTGCCAAATTTGGGGTGCCTGGGTGGCTCAGTCTGTTGAGTATCTGACTTCGGCTCATGTTCTCATCGTTTGTGAGTTTGAGTCCCACGTTGGGCTTGCAGCTATCAGCACAAGTCTGCTTTGTACACTCTGTCCCCTCTCTCTGTCTGCCCCTCCCCTGCTCATGCCTGCACTCTCTCTTTCTCTCAAAAATGAATAAACATTAAAAAAAGAGAGAATAGGTTCTATCTGCCAAATTCCATGAAGTGCTGGTTTTCCCCATGGTGGCCATTTAAAAAGAAAGTCATCCAAGTGATTCAAAGCACAGCCTCCCCTACTTTGGGGGTATGCACCCGCCTTGCCGATGCCCAGGCTTGTGCTGGCTGCTACTGAGTGGTCCCGCCCAGAGCTGGTGGGGAGAGAGGTACCATCTTGGCCCCTCACATCCTCTGGGCTTCACCTCAGGCAGACCTGTCTCCAGTCCCTGGGGTGAGTGATGAAGCCTGAGGTAGGGCCATACCCAGACTCGACAGGGAGGACCTCGTTCTTGGGATGTGGGACGTGGCACCAGAGGTGATGTCTCAGAGGTCAGGAGAGGGGTTGGGGTGCTGAATTTCAGGGGCTCCGGGCCTTTACAAAAGGAAATACCAAAACAGATTTGCCAACAGGGGTAACATACACTATAAGGACAAGCTGTTATCCTTGATAGTCAGAAACTTCCAAATGTCTCCATTTGGCCCTTCAAGAGTGTGAGGCCCTGTGCCTTTATCACCCCTACCTTGGGATGGGGAAACTGAGGCCCAAAGAGGGGAAGCAGCTGAGGCTGTGCTAGGCCAGGTGCTGGGACTTAGGCTCTCCGGGTCTCCCCATCCCCTCTTGGTGCTGCCGCCCTAACTCCCCACCCCCCCACCTACCCACCAAACCTCAGGTCCTTGATGCTTCTCTAGGCTCAGGGAGACCAGTCAGAGCTTTGGAGAGCTGGGCTCCAGGTGCTGCTCCAGGCTTCCATGGCATCTGTGGTGTCCTGGCTTCTCTGGTGGCTGCTGGGGGCAGGGGGCGTTTGGGGTGGCCTAGGCCCGCAGAGGCTGCTGGGCTCTGCATTCTTGGACCCTCTGCTGGAGTGCTCCTGTGGGCCCCATTGAGAAGTGAGGCTTCTCGCTTGCTTTCTGTGCCTTTATTCAAGAGCACAGCAGGGCTGTTGGGACCTGGCTCCTTCCCCTCTTCCTCTCCCTCCTTCCCTCCCTCTCTCTCTCTCTCTCTCTCTCTCTCTCTCTCTCTCTCTGACTGTCCTCTCCATCTTCTCTCCAAGTGCCCACTACAGAAAAGCACCCGGAAGTGCAGGTGGAAGATGCCAATGCTGACAGCCTCCCCCTCATCGTGGAGAATCCTCCCTCACCCGAGCTGCCACCACCTTCTTCTGCCAAATCTGACACCCTCGCTGTCCCGGGATCTGCCACAGGGACCCAAAGGTCACCTTTTATGCTTCACTTGGGCTTTCACTGCGCTGTGCTATCTGCCCATTTGGCAGATGGGGGAGACTGAGGCCAGAGTGGGAATGCAGCGGGCACACTCAGCAAGTTGGCATCAGAACTAGGACTGTGGCCCCACTTCCAGGTCCTAATCCCTGGCTTAGGACTCTATAGAGTTCTCCAAGGATGGTCTGTCCCAAGTACCCCCAACTAGGGCTAGAGGGGGTAATAAATGTAACAAGGCTAATTTCCACCCCCTTGTTTTAGTATTAAACTAATGGAATGGAGATACCAAAACACACTAAAAAAGCAGGCATCCATACTACCACGCACCAGAGAGCGGTTTCCTTTTGCTTTCTTCTCTTCCGTATCCTGTTTGTGGGCCCTGCTTTTGTGTGGTTTCCACTGAAAGGTGATTTGGATCACATCTCGTTTAGTAAATACATTTTCCATAGTGTTAGGCTGTCTCCTTAACACTCATTTATGGTAACTACGTGGCTTTCCTCCTGCTTCAGAATGTGCCAGAATGGACTTAACAAATACCTCTTGTAGGCACTGCCCATATGGGGCTATGGACATCTATTTGGGCTTCTTCTCTCTGTCCTTGGGCTCTTTTCTCAAAAGGGGATCCTGGTCAAGGTTGTGCACATTTTTATGCTTCTTGATAGAAATTTGTTGCATGATGAGAGTTGGTTTTGAACAACTGGACCCAGGTAACTGAGGGAGGCCTTGCATTCTGCTCTAGGCAAACAATGAGGTGCAGTGCCGTGCTTTGTGAATGACTGCATTTAAGCTACAGGGGGCTGCCCGTGCTTCTCCTGCCGTGATCAGATTGGGAAACAGTTCCTTTTTCTTGATTGATCTTGCTCTCGCCCATGGGTCCTTGAGTAAACTTTCAGCTAAGGTAAAACACCTGCCATAAGGGAGATGGCTAGATGTGGCCAACTGAGGGCTCTCTGAGTTTAATGCGAAGAAAAGCGCCTTGGAACACAGCTCACCATCCCATCAATCCCATGTTTCATTAATTGAAACATGCACAGAACACAGATAGCAGAAGAAATGGAGCCAACGCTGTTGCAGACATCTGGTCTACCTCCCTCTGTTCCCTGCAGGGAGATAGGGGGTTAGATATTTGGGGATAGAGCGGGGACTAGGCTCTCTTGGGAATAGAATCTAAGCCCCCTGCCTTTTGTTTATGGGCTGGGCCTGTGAGGCTCCTCTTGTCCAGATCATCCGCTCACTCACTCACCCAGTCATTCATTCACAGACATTTACTGAGCCCCTTTATGTGTCAGGCTCTGCCCTGGGTGCTGGGGATGCATCAAGGAGAAGCCTGTTGTCATGGAGCTGACATTCCAGAGGGCCGAGATAGACAACCAACAGGGGATTGAATAAACAAGACTTCTGAGAGCCCGAAGTTGAATATCACAGTGAGAAACTGGGAAGGCCTCCACCTGAGCGTCTGCGAGGCTGGCCCGAGAGGGGAGAATTCTGATACCTGATTCGAGTGGCCTGGGGGGCTGCCTATGGTCACGGGTGGAATGAGCATTGTGGGCAGCCAATAGGCACCAAAAAGCCATTTGGAAACCACAGATCCTGTTGGAGGGGTGCATGGGCAAGGCCCTGCCTCACAGCTTAGTCTTGGTTTGGGGTGAGTCCCAGCTCACCACTTACCAATGTGAGGCTTAAGGGGAGCCATTTAACATTCCTAGTTCTCTGTGTTCCTCCTGTAAGATGGGGATAAGCATAGCAACTGTCTACTAGGTTTCTGGAAGAATCGAATAAGCTACTTCATGCTTAGCACAGGGCTGCACACAAGGTAGGACTGGGGGGACCTGAGATCCACACTCTGGGGTCTCGGGTGGCATGTGCTCACCTGGGTGCAGGAAGACTGAGTTTAGGTCCCCCCTGTGCAAATTGAGGCCTCTGTCACTCGGGTGTGAATTTTAATTGGAGTGAAAGAGGGGTATCCATGAGTGCTGCCATCCCCAGTGAGATGGCAGAGGTAATGGGGTAGTTTCAGAGTCTTCTGAAATAAAGGCAAGTACTGCACACCCCTCCATCCGTATCCCTCTAGAAGCCTCTGGAATCCTGAGCTGCGGTGGTTGAGGGTGGGAAGGAAGACAGGTGGATTCATACTCAGAGGCCATCAGCTGAGGTCCCAGTGAACCCAGATGCAGTGCCCTGTGGCAGACTTGGACTGAGTGACGGGGGCCCCGGGGGTGATTTAGTCTTCCTTCATCAGACAGGGAGCCTGGGGCCTAGGGTGAGCCCCAGGTCACCCCATGGGCTGTAGACCAGACTCCAAGGCCCCTGTACGTTCACTGTTTCGGCCGGTGGCCCAGCCGTGAAAGGAGGGAGGCAGAGCTTCTAGGAGGGTTAAGGCCTTCTCTGGCAGCTAGAAGGATGGTATAAGAGAGAACCCAGGGGGTGTGCTGGGGACATGGTGACTGTAGACCGGGATGGGAGGGCAGAAGAGCATTTAAGCTGAGGCCCCACTGAGTGCTAAATATCTCACTGGGTTGGGTAGATCTAGTCCCATTTCACAGAGGGGGAAACTGAAGTGGCTCAGAGTTTAAGAGGTCACACACTGGTAGGAGGCAGGACTGGGATGCAAGCTTGGGTTTTCCTGATACCAACTCAGTGTTGTTACTTTTACACTAGGCCATCGAACAGATGCGGGGACTGAGGTCCAGAGAGTGGCTGTGCCCCTCCCCTCTTGTCTCCCTGCAGGCAAGTGAGGAGCCTTTGGCGGCACACCCTGCCCCATTCTCCTCCCAGGGTTGAGCTCTGGGTGATCTGCAGGGGTCAGAGTCAGTCACTTGCCCCCTCTGGCCCCTGCCCTCACTGAAGGCCCCTTCCACTTCTGTGTTGTAGCAGGAAGAGGCTGCCCTCCCAGGATGATGAGGCCGAGGAGCTCAAGGCACTGTCACCAGCTGAGTCTCCCATGGTCGCCTGGTTGGACCCATCCAGCCCTCAGGGCACAGAGTGAGTCCGGGGTCCCAGAGAGTCAGAAGTCTGGGTGGGGATGAGCACGCAAGAGGAAGTGAGTGGTGGGGGGAAGAGTGTGGACATTTTTAAAACCCTCCACTGTAACTTTGCCAGTGGCTTCCGAGCAGTAAGACAGGGCTGGGTCTCCTGTCCAGGCTGTTCCTGGCTGGCCTGAGTTCTTTAAAACCTGCAGAATTCACTGGGACTCTGATCCTTGCCAGGTCCACAGCCAGCAGTACTCAGAGAGGCAGGTGTCTCTGCACAGACACTTCGTCATAAAGGAGAGGCTCCTGGCCCACAGGCAGGGGTTGGCAGTAAACCCCTGAGAAGGTCAGCGGGGACAGTGAGGACCACAGGGACCTCCAGGAATCTGAACGCAGGGAGCTTGTTAAAAATACAGATTCCCAGACACCACCCAGACCTGCTGGATCAGAACCTCAGACAGTGTGCCCTGGGGATTCACATCTTCACAAGCCTCCAGGTGATTCGGATGCCCTGGTCTGTGGGACGATGTTTAGAGGCCCGGTGAGGGTATTGGGACCTGGGTCTCTGACGTCTAAGGACTGGGACAATGAGAGATGTTTTCCTGGAGAATCTGAGTTGTCTGGTTGATGATGAGTTCCCTGGCCCCAGGCTCTGGGCTGGGATTCCCATCCTGTCCTGCCACAGCTCCTGGAGTGGCCACAAGACGCACTGGGCTTCTCTTCCAGCCTTTTCTTTTCCATAATTTTATGGAGTTGGTTTCACAGAGTTGTAGAAAGTTCATAAAAGTTAAAGAAGCAGGAAAAAAAAAAATCCAAACCTCATCCAGAGTTCTGTGGTCTATTTTACTATGGAGTCATATCTTACGCAATAGGGTAGGGATAGGGTTAGGGTATAGTATCAGAAAACAAGGCAGAAACCAGATATAATAATAAAAATTACCCTTGAAGTCTCTTAAGAAGTCCAATGTAGACATCCATGTATTAGCTAGGTAGGCTAAGCTGCTGTAACAAATAGGCCCCACAGATTCTGTGGCTTAAGCAATGAGATGTCTCCTTTAGCAAAATCATGTCACTAGACACATGTTTCAGGTCAGTGGAGGGTTCTTCTCCATGCAGTCATTTAGGGATCCTGCTGACAGCAGTCCTGCCACCTTCATGTGGCTTCCGAGACCCCACTGGTCACCCCTAGAAGGGAAATGCAGTCCCCGGTGTCTCCCTTCCAGTGTCTACTCCCCATGGGAGAGAGCAGACACTGGCAAGCAGCCCATGTCTCCACCATAGTTACATGCTGTTTCTTGTCAGGACCCCCACACTGCTTGTCTCCAGCCTGCTTCCTCCAGGGAGTACAAGGGCTTGAATTCTAGGGCCTCAGCGTATGAAAACAAATAGATGTGAAAACACAGGATTACACTCAGCTCCGCAAGATGGCTGCCACAAGGCTACTCAGAGGACGGGTGATTTGGAGCCTGTCTCAACCTGCCAGGGCGCTTGCCCCACCTGAGGGGTGTGTCCCGCAGACTGTTCACATAGCATCCATTCCCTCTGCCTGTCTCTGTCTGTCTCTCTTGCTGCAAGTGCATACAGTTTAAATTCCTATAATAGGAGATAGAATGGGATCTGCACCATTTTTTCCCACCAGCTATTTCCCACACCTAAAAGAGTAACCCCGTCCCCTCTTTGATCTGTCCCACACACGAATCTCACGTGAGCCCCAAACTGGTTAACAGCCCTGACCTGAGTTCCAAGAGTTTCCCCCTCAATCACGAGTGGAATCACACTTTTCTCAGAACTGCTCCTCTGCAGCAGACCCTGCATGGCACATTCTCTCTCTAGAAGCTGCGCCCTTGGGCGTTGGCCCCAGACTGAATTTCCTCCCAGGAGCTGTTAAAGTAGATTCTATGTTTCTGATGGCAGAAGGCAGTTGGGGCAGTGTTGACCTCCTCCAGGCCAGGTGGGGCGCACATGCAGTTCAGTTCTCGCCCAGTGGCATGGGGGCGTCCCATCCCGCTCAGCCCGCTCAGCTTTGGGCCGTGTTTCCACAGTGGCCAGGAACGCGCAACCTCCACGGCCAGCCAGAACAGCGCCATCATCAACGACCGGCTCCAGGAGCTGGTGAGGCTTTTCAAGGAGCGGACAGAGAAGGTGAAGGAGAAGCTCATCGACCCCGATGTCACCTCTGATGAGGAGAGCCCCAAGGCCTGTGAGTCCCGAGCTGGGATGGCTCACCCAGCTAGAAATGGGGCCCCTAGAGCCCCTTGCAAACTCATGGTGAGGGTGGCCCCAAGGAAATGAATGGTTGGGGTGCTCGAGAGAAGCCTAGGCCCCCACTGTCTGGATTTTTAGTCCTGTATGTGCAGGTTCAGCTATGTACCCAGAGAAGGGAATGCGGCCACAGCTCCGACCAATGATCCCATGTTCTTGGCTCCCCTCCCACAGGGCAAGGACCCTCACTGACCCTTTCCTGTTGGTAGGCAGGTGGTTCAGCCTGGGATGCATTTCAGGGCCTTAGGCTCAGAGAGGGTCCACAGCACACTCCAGAGGCAGACTGTCTTCTTTCTCAGAGACCTCAGCTGCAATATTCTCCTGGGGCCCCCTGGAAAATTTCCTGCTTTCAAGATTCCAGGAGGAAATGAGAACTGTGCTCTCTTGCCAGGGAGGTTTTCCAGGTCTTTCCAAGGGAGGGCTGTGCCTCAGAACTCAGGGTGCCAACGATGGACTGTGCAGGGCCTGACTCCAGTCTTAAAGTTAGAAACGCACATTGTGTTTAATTATAGTCAATCCCTGGGTCACCAGTGACATTGCTTTTGATGCACAGGGAGGCTTGGTCCCATTCAGTGTCTTGTTTCAGAGAGGAAGGAGCTGAGGTTCCTGCTCTGAAAAGCCCAGAGCAAGGTTTCCCGAGTTTCTGGCCCCAGGTGGCAGGAGGCCGGGGTATGAAATGCTCCCAGCCCTCCAGAGAGACCCACCAGATCCAAACACAAGACGCGCCCACAGACACTTAGCAGAAACACCCAGCCTGCCCAGAAATCCCTCATTTTGGGCAGCGCCTGGGAAGGCGCCCTGACCAGGAGCTGTGTGGTTTGCTGCACACAGAGCTGACAGCAGGCTGTGCGGTGGGGACAGGGTCCCCTCGGCTCCTGTCCCAGAGACTGGGGTCGGGAGCTTTCTCTCTGCACCCTCCGCCTGAGCCTCAGGGCTGGGGCAGATGGTCACTGGTGTCATCCCACAGCCCCATCCAAGAAAACCCCGGAGCCGGCCCCCGAGGTGAAACCCGCCGATGTAGGGCAGGCGGAGGAGGAGCACTACTGTGACATGCTCTGCTGCAAGTTCAAGCGCCGCCCCTGGAGGACGTACAGGTTTCCCGAGAGCATTGACCCGCTGACCAGTGAGTCCTGGGTGCCCCGGGCGCTCCCACCACGTACTGTTCGAGGGCAGAAGAACTGGAGGGAGGAACGGGGAGGGCGAGGGTGAAGGGATGCCAAAAACAAATAAACAGCCCCTGAAATAGGAACCTATGATCACACCCACCTTACAGACAAGGAGACTGAGGTACAACTAGTTAGGGGCAGACCCAGGAGCCCTGACTCAGCCAAGTCCACTTTTACTCGGCTCTTGCTGGCTCCTTCCCGGTGCTGCTGCTCTGAGCAGAGAAGGGCAGAAGCTCCTCTGACATCTAAAGTGACTTCCCCTCACTTCCCTTTTAGCCCATGTTCTGTTCCTCAGGAACAGCAACCCTTCCTGTGGGTGCAGCACTTTACAGTTCACCAAGAGTCTCCTGGCCTTTCTTAGAAAGGAAAAGGAGGAAAAGGAGGGCAGTGTAAGAGAGAGACTTTCCCAAGGTCACACAAGAAGTCCTGTGAGGGCAGGACTCCAACCCTTGTGTCCATGGGGCCTCTAAAGTGACCAAGTGACCTCTGGTACCATCCATCCATCCATCCATCCATAATCCATGCACGCATACATGCATCCATCCATCCATCCATCCACCTGTCCATGTGTCCATCTTCTATGCATTATTTACTATGGTGTATTTATAAGCAGCAAATACATTTTTGGAAATACTTCAACAAGAGTGAGAGCAAAAGTGTTTTCTACTTAGCTGCCTATTATCTAATAATGCCCCTGTAGCCCCCCAGCCCACTGAGGACTCTGATTTGTTAGGGCCTAGCAGTGATTTATGTTTAAATCAAAACAGTTTTGCGCACAAAACACGCACCCCAGTTACAGAAGCACCACCTCTAGTGCTTGCGGGAATAGACAAGTGGAAAGGGAGAGGTCCCACACTGATCCTACTGTGAGGAGCCCTCCTCAGACGGACGTTCTAGCATGTTCCTGCCCCCGCGCTCCCCTGCAGACCTGATGTACATCCTGTGGCTGTTCCTCGTGGTGCTGGCGTGGAATTGGAGCTGCTGGCTGGTTCCTGTGCGCTGGGCCTTCCCCTATCAGACCCCAAACAACATCCACCTCTGGCTGACGATGGATTACCTGTGTGACCTCATCTACATCCTGGACATCACCGTGTTCCAGCCGCGCCTGCAGTTCGTCAGAGGGGGGGACATCATTGTGAGTCCCGGGCAGGTGGAGGGGCGGCCGGAGCTGACCCCTGCTGTGGCCGTAGATGACACAGAGGAATGAGATCTCAGAAATGTCCACCGCACTTATTCGAATCATACGCTCCAAGTATGGCTTGTGGGTGCCGTGGTCCCTGGACCACCTGATAGAGTTAAAGGTGGAGAAGGGGACCAGCGAATGGCGTTTAGGCGGACCTGGCTCAGATCCCAGCTCCACCACAACCAGCTGAAGCACCCCTC
Source organism: Suricata suricatta (assembly GCF_006229205.1). Taxonomy (NCBI): domain Eukaryota; kingdom Metazoa; phylum Chordata; class Mammalia; order Carnivora; family Herpestidae; genus Suricata; species Suricata suricatta. Next base: position 25,674,276 of record NC_043715.1, read on the forward strand.
TGGGCCTCAGTTTCCTCATCTGTAAAACGGGGGCAGTAATTGTTCCCACCCCACAGCGTTGTTGCGAGGGTGGATTGAGATGATGTACGCAGAGTGCTCAGCACCGAGAACTGCTGGCAAACGGCATTTCCTGGGGGTCCTGCAAACAGCACGCCATTTGGAAAGGTCTGAGACCCTGTGCCCTGGAGCAGACCCCATTTACCGGGGAGGAAACTGAGTCCTGATTCTGACTTGGTGAAGCAGGGGGCTCATTCCCTGTCTCCCTGTGCAGGTCACTCTCCAGAATGCCACACTGATGACACCTGCCCCTCTGTGTGCAGGCAAGTTAGGGTTGTGCCTCTTAAACCATTTAGAGGAAAAAGAATTCCCTGGGCAGCCTCTTTCCACGCCTGAGCAAAGCAGCTGTCAATTTCTTGGTAAACAAGGTTGCAGATGGTCCAGGTCGGACCAGCACGCTAACAGAATAAGCCGGGAAATGGGAATCTAGCAGGGTGACCTTGGACAACTCCCTTTCTCTGGGAGCCCGACCGCCCCCCCACCCCCACCCCGGCCCGCAGAACCTGAGCCTTCCATGGAAGCTCCCAGCAGCTACTCTGCTGCTCTACTCAGATAAGAAAGCTGGAGACCTTGTGGGCATTTCCAAGCTGCTCCCACAAGGTCAGAGATTAAGCCCTGGGGCATTTCATGGTCAACATTTCATTTCTTTCAGATGGACAAGAAGGAGATGCGGGATAACTACCTGAAATCTCGTCGCTTTAAGGTATGCGCCAGGGGTGTAGATCCCACTGGGTCTTGGAAGGTGGTATTTCTGGGGGCCCTGGATGCCCTGGGGCTATGGTGTGACATGACTCCCTCCAGGTTCACGCAGGGTAGGCAATGGGCTTGGTGGTGGAATGCTCTCCACCCTTCCTGGGGCATTCTGACCTCACCTTTCCACTGAAGGTAGAGTCCCTGTCCCTCATCCTAGTCCCAAACTCTGGGGCTGCCTGTCTTATACGCCCTGTGCTGTCCCACTGGGATTTCAGATGGACTTGCTCTGCCTCCTGCCCTTGGACTTTCTCTACTTGAAGTTCGGTGTGAACCCCCTCCTGCGCTTGCCCCGCTGTTTGAAGGTAGGCTTCCCACCCATGGCCTTCAGCCCTCTGTGCTCTGCACTGGCACTGATCCTTAAAGGCTGCTCTGAGCGGCACTGGGCAGGGGCAGGGGCAGGGTGGAAGGAAACCGGGGTGGCCCCAGGGGAGATGGGAATTTCCTTACAATGGTTAGAGCTTCTTCCTTATGCTGTGTGCTAGGTATTGTTCTGGAAACTTTAGAAGTACTTATGCCTTGACCCCATGAGGTGAGTGTTGTTAGTACCAACAATTCACTAGAGAGGCTAAGCATCTTGCCCTAGGTCATACAGACAGGAAGGAATGGGGTCGGGGTTCGAACCCAGGAAGTCTGTCTCTACCATCTATCCCTTCAGTAATTAATTATAGAAACACAGCAGAGGAACTTCTGCTGTATGAGGGTCTGCAGCTGAAGGACGGGACCACTGCAGCTGGAAAAGCTTGAGTAACTTGCCCAAGGGCACAGGAGCCAAGGAGTGCCCAGGAGGGGTTTGGATGTGCAGACTGATACCTGTTTCCTTGTTGGTTGTTGCTCGGTGTCATTACAGCCATCCCTCCTGCCACTGGGGCAAAGCGTCCTGTGTCCCAATGAGAAGTGACACAAGGTAAAGTAGAGACCTGGTCACTGTCCTTTAATGTGACCGGAGTAGACAGCCAGTCAGAGCACATGGGATCTCCCAGATGTGTTTTTCTGGCAGACCCGTTAAATTCAGCTCTCTCCTTACGTGATACTATGGCTCTTCCCCAAAACACTAACGAGGGGATTTACAGAAGGGGCAAACACATGACCTCAGTAACTTGGAGAAACGGGGCAGAGGAAATAGGGAGCATGCAAGTGCCCTGATGAAAAGAAAGCACATCTTGCTGGAATTGAGCACAGCTGCCGCTGCTGAGCTCCCCGGCTCAGGAGAGAGCGAGAGAAAACTGGAAGCGGCACCAGTCCTAGCTGACACACGCCAGCCCCCAGGGGGCTGCAGAGACAGGGTGCTTTAGAGTCAGACAGCAGAGCAAGGAAGGCTGGGTCCACAAGCAGATTTTACCCCACACATGGTGGCGGGGTCCCTATCTGGGTTCGCGTGGCAGTAGTGAGCATGCGTCGCGCGGCCGCCTGATGTTTAGCCCGAGTCCAGACAAACCTCTGAGCCAAAGGGGACAGAGATCCAAGCCCACAGCCCCCTGCATCCAGCGCAAACCCCTGAGGGACGCTGGAATGACCACCCGGAGGATGGCCGGCGCATCCCTCGAGGAATTTCCCTCACTGCCGTTTTCCAACGTCAAACCACACGTGTGCAGTGTCACGTGATGGAGGGCGCTTGCAGCTTTGAGTATGATCGGGGTTCGAATCCTGGCTCTGTCACCCAGCAGCTGTGTGCTTTGGGCAGGTGGCTCAACTTCTCCGGGTACCAGCTTCCTCTCTGTAAAAGGAGAATGACAACACGTACCAATAAATAAAAAAGGTGATGTATATAAAGTGCAGTCCTCAAAGATGCTCCGTAAAGAACAGTTACTATTTATTCTACTTTTATGATTAGAAACAAGCCTTTGAAGGTCTAAGGAAGGGGCGCTAGGGATGCTGTTTCTTGATAAAACGGCTTCGTTTATAGGTAAACATTGAAAACAGGGTCCTTAACCTGAGATGCGTGCCCCCTCAAAAATTACAGGAAGGCTTCAGAAGTCTGGGAGTCCCCTGAGCCACATGCAGACTGAGAACATGAGCAGGTGTGATTTCTCTGGGAAGAGGGGCCATGGTCTCCAGCAAACCGGTACCTGGAGTTCCTGGCCCCCAGCCCTCAAAGGGCTGAGGACCCCTGGTTTGGAATGCTTACTCTCCGGCTTCCTCTGGGGGGCGCTGCAGCGACAGGCCTCCGTGCTGGGGAGCAGGCCAGGAGGGTAGAGCGCCACCCACAGGCGAGGGCTGTCCTGACGCTCTGCTCTCCTTCCCAGTACATGGCCTTCTTCGAGTTTAACAGCCGCCTGGAATCCATCCTCAGCAAAGCCTACGTTTACAGGTGAGACGTCCTACACACACACACACCACACCACACACACACACACACACACACACACACACACACACACACACACACACCCCCCACTGGCTGTTTGCAGCAACTACGGAGCTAGGCATTCTCTCCTCACATTTCTTCTCCTTTCAAACTCCCTTGGCCCTGCAGGCCACAGTGCTACCGGAAGCCAGGCCTTTTCCTGGCCCTTCTCTGAAGGGATGTTTGTTTTTTTAGAGAACCAGGAATGTCCCGTTTCCCCCAATTGTGAGCAGGGCATACGCAGGTTCAGATGCACGGCTCACCCGTGTTTCCAGGGAGCCGGGCCTCAGTTTGGTCTCAGCTCCGGGAACTGGGCCCCCTCAGTCTAACTCGAACATGGGGGAATGGTGGCCACCTCTTTGCTGTCTGAGAACAGGGCACAGGACCAGCCAGGCCACGCTCAGGGACAGAGATTCTCTGCACTGCTCACAGAGAGGCACTTCTCTACACACATCTGTCCCTTCTTTGCCCCTCTCCAAGGGTATGTCCCCCTCTGGTCCTTCACTTCCCCAGCACTGTCTGCACATGGAGCTCGGGGTCATTCCAGCCTCTGGCCTTGACAACTGGCTGTCCCCACACCACCGTCCCTAGCTGGCACAGTCTCAAAACATCATCCGCTTGGCCCAGGCCAACCACTGGCGGGTTCCCAGCAGCCAGATATTCATCCTGCCAGGCAGGGCAGGGCTTGAAGCTCCAACAGGGGGGTGTCCGAGGTGGGCATCAGGGGAGTTGAAGGTAGACTTGTTCCCAGCAGTCCCTACCCTTGGGGTGAGCAGTCATGGCCACCCTTCCTGCCACGGTGCTCATGCATTTCCTTCTTGCACAGGGTGATCAGGACCACGGCTTACCTGCTCTACAGTCTGCACGTGAACTCATGTCTGTATTACTGGGCGTCAGCCTATCAGGGCCTCGCCTCCACTCACTGGGTTTACGATGGCGTGGGAAACAGGTGAGCCACAGTCTTCTTCCTGGGGCCGTAGTTCATAGTCCTACAAGTCCCGGAAAGGAGTCCCATTGCCACCATGTGATTGAGGCTACCTTGCTCCCAAGGCACCATTGACATAAAGTTTGAGGACCATGTCTCCATGTCCTCACTAGGCTAACATTTCCGGAGCACCTGCCAGGGGCCAGGCAGAGGGGAGAATAGCCATGAACTAGGCTTGCTAGAAAGATCCTTTCAGCCTCCCAAAGTGTAGTAGAGTTGGCAAATTCACTTCACATGTACGTCTACTCTTCTACCCCATGGTCACGGCCAAGTGGGAAGGAGGCCAGAGCACACTTCTCGACATTGCTTTCTGGCTAATCACTAGCCACGCAGGAGCTGGCAAACAAGGCGAAACCTTCTTGCCAATCCAGAGAACTGCCATGCATTATGGGACATGCCCAAATAATGATGATGGCAGGGGTATGGCTCCAAATAATAGCTACAAGCACTTAGAACAGACAACACTTATTATGCACTGCTTGAAGAACTTGACCTAGTAATTCACTTAATCCTTCCAGTAATCTTCCAGTACACAAGATAGGTACTGTCATCAGCTCTGTTTCACGGATGAGGTAACAGATGTGAAGTCATCTCCCAAGGTCACACAGTGAGTTCATAAGTTCAAGGGCTGGATTTGAACCCTGGCTGCGTGGTGACAGTCTCAACTGGTGTACTGTCTGCCTGGTGCTGGAGAGGTGTGGGGAAGGTGGCATGGGGCAGTCAATTCCAAAAAGTTAAGTTTGACTTTGGCCTTGGCAGGTAGAGAGAAGGGACAGAGAACCCCCGGGGGAGGGAGCAGCCATAGAGCAGTGTGGAGTTGCAAAATGGTGGTGGCAGGGCACTGGGGGCTGTCTTGTGTGGTGTAGACGATGGTCCAGTAGCCACACGGGGCCACCAAGTGCTTGAAACCAGTGTGACAGATGTGACATACACACAGGTTCGGAAGTCAGGAAGAAGCGTGTCAACTGCGTTACTACTAATGTCTAAAATACTGGTTATGTGTCAAAATGATATTAATTTTGATATTTGGGGTTGAAAAAATGTTACTGAAAGTAATTTCACCTGTTTCTTTTTACTTAGCCAAAAAGTAGCAGCTAGAAAATTTCATATTACACTATGTGGGTCGCATCATATTTTTATTGGATGGCATGGTTCTAGGCAATGGGGAATGAGTACAGGGTTCTTTTTTGCTTTTCTTTGTTTCATGTATATTTATTCTGATTATAAAAGAAAGATCAGGGAGCACCGGGGTGGCTCAGCCAGTTAAGTGTCTGACTCTTAATCTCAGCTTAGGTCTTGATCTCAGGTTCATGAGTTCAAGTCCCACATTGGGCTCCACGCTGGGAATGAAGACTGCTTAAAAAAGAGAGAGAGAAAGATCAAGAACACACTTTACTATATTTCTTTGATTCTAAGATGCAGTTAATTATAGGACACAATATTGAGTCAACACAGCCTTTTGGAAAAAAGGAGATATTACAGTCAATGTACACATAGACTGTAAGATACATCCCAAATTTGGAATGTGAAAAAAAATGTGAAAAAATATGTCGCCCGGAGGGATATCATGCATATTTGCCCATCGCTGAATTGTTTTCAAACCACAATACCAATATGCCTGCCCCCCCCCCCGCCCCCCCTCCCGTACAGAGAGGTCAGCGTGCCTTCAACCCCTCCGTCATCCTTGGGCACGGAAGGTGTTTCCAGTTCTTCAGTCTGACACGTGATGCCACAGTGCGTGTCTTTGCAGATGAATCTTTGTCCTCTGGCCCGATTGTTTCCTCACACTAAATTCCTAAGAGCAGATGGCAGGACCAAGAATGTGAACATTTTTCAGATAAAAAAAATTATTTTAGTTAGTACATATGTTTTAGAGCAATTCTATGTTTACTGAAGAGCCGATGGGAAAGTCCAGGGAGTTCCCATATGCTGCCACATTTTTTTAAAGTTAAAAAAATTTTTTTTTATTTGGAGACAGGGACGGGCAGAGAGAGAGGTGTGTGCAGGGGGAACAGAAAATCCCAAGTAGGCTCCGCATTGTCAGCACAGAGCCCAATGCAGGGCTCGAACTCAGACCATGAGATCATGACCTGAGCTGAAGTCAAGAGTTGGATGCTTTTTTTTTTTATTTAAAAAAATGTTTTATTTATTTTTGAGAGAGAGAGAGACGGCGCGAGCAGGGGAGGGTCAGAGAGAGAGGGAAACACAGAATCTGAAGCAGGCTCCAGGATCTGAGCTAGCTGTCAGTACAGAGCCCGACGTGGGGCTCGAGCCCACAAACCATGAGACCATGACCTGAGCCAAAGTCGGATGCTTAACCAACTGAGCCACCCAGGCGCCCCTGCCACACTTTTAAAGATCGGATAGATATGGAAAGCCAGCCCAAATACCTTCTCACCTCTTGCCTGAAAACCTTTTAAGCAAGAGGATGACAGGACCCAGGGGGATCCCAGAAAGAGGACTCTGCTGGTGATGGCCGAGGTGGGGACAGACTTAGAGGACAGGAGTGCAGGAGCCAGTTAGGGGGAGCAATGACAGGCCCAGACAGAGGGTTTCTGTGTTCGGGAGAAAGGAGGGCAGTGTGAGAAGGAAACCAGAAGCACATGAGGTCCTGACCAGGGGTGTGAGGCCTAGAGTACAGGCTTTAGGGACAGGAGGTCAGGGAAGGGAAGAACAGAAGCTGTTCAGTGAAATTCGCTCAGTGACCTTGGCTCAGGCCCTTCCCTTTTCAGAGACTCAGTCTCTCCTCTACAAAATGAGGATAGTATTGTATTCAGATTTCTTGGGAGGAATAATTAATGTGTGTAACACGTCCAGCTCGTGCCTGGACAGGAGTCAGTGACCACTTCCTAGCTACGCTCATTCTTATGGGGAAGCCAGAATACCGGGAAAGGGGTTCCCAACCTGGGATCCAGACATATTAGGGGGTCCCACTCCCAACCCTGGAAATCGGAGCTCAATTTTGAGAACTTGCTGGCTTCCCTACAGAGGTTGCTAGCTTTCCATATCCATCCATCAAAGGGATTTGTACCCCAACAAGCTAAAGTCCACGTCCCAGGAATGGGCCTGGCAGACCCATCACGGGCAGGCTTGGGGTAGAATGCCAAGCAGAAAGGGGGGAGGGCAGGGGAGGGCTGTCAGGGACTCCCTTCGGCAGGGATGTTGGAAGGGGCACACTGTCTTGGCCACACTACTCTTCTCCAAATGAAATCCTTCAGGGAACCTCCATATGTGCAAAAAACACACAAATAGCGAAGAAAGTCCAATATCATGGGTAATAGCCACTTTCAAAATAGTGACCATTTGTTGAGTGTCTGCAATAGCCAATGACTTGAGGACCCAAGTTCCCACAGAGGTGGGTCCTTCATCCTGCTCTGCTTCTGCCTGGCCTGGAGCATGCAGGGGTCCCCACAGGACACAAGGACTTCGATGGGGACATTGCTCCTGTCGCCTTTCTGTCGGTGGCCCGGCAGCCCTCCCACCGCTCCCAGCCAGAGCTCAGCTGTGTCTGTGCTTATTATGGCTGCGCCCTCTGGTGGCCGGGACTGGTATGACGGGGGAGGCCTGTGTTGTCCTGAGATTTCTACATACCAGGTGGGGATGAGGAACAGAGCTGCCCAGAGCCCTGCCCCAGGCCTTGTAGCCAGTAGTCAGAGGCAAAGCCCCCTGCTCCCAACTTCCCAACAACCTCTGCCTCCTCCTCCTCCCATGCTCATTGCCCGATTTCTTGCCTGCCCCCAGTAGTGGCTGAGCTTCCTGAGGACACAGGCGAGTCTGTTCCCCACTGCAGGCATGTGGCAGGCACCAGCACCAGTGAAGGCTGTGGTAGCTGACATGTACTGAGAGCCCAGCAGGGGCCAGGAGCTCTTCTAGCCCCTCATTTCGTCCTCACAGTCACCCTGTGAAGGATGTTTCACTGCCATCGCGCCCATTTGGGGAGACAGAGGCTGAGTGGTTTGTCTGGGTTCTGCAGCTAGGAAGTGGCAGAGCTGGGTTTGAGCCGGGGCAGTCCAGCTCCAGGGTCCATGTTCTAACTGTGACTCTGCCTAACTAGCTGGTGAATGGAGCTCAGGGGGGAGGAGCGTTTGGGGTCATCCCCCGACTGGATGATTGGCTAGCTGGATGATGTTCTTGATTTTGGAGCTGTGCAGGGACCTTGAAAGTGTGGGTGTATCAGGCTGAGGGAGCCAGGGCAGGCTCTGGACGCCTCCTGGTGCCCTGATAGGAAGACAGGAAAGCCAGCTGGGATTGCCCTTTAAGCCCTGTTGACCTCACCCATTGCTGACCCCTGGGAAGGCACAGCCTGAAGGTGTGAACAAGTGTATGAGGGACTCTTGCTTCTCTGTGATAATGAGATAAGCTTGGGGCATCTTCCAGAGTCCAGCTCCAGCAGGTCCAGGGGTCCCTGAAGGATGGACGGTGTCGGCGAAAGGGAGCGAGAGAGCCTCGGCTTCTTTCTGCTCACCAGGCAGACGTCTCTGCTGTGACCCGAGAGTCAGCTTTATTTATTGAAAAAAAAAGCATGGGGTACAAAACAGAAGTGGCAATTGCCTTAGACAATGATTTCTGATGACAAATTCTTTGGCATGTAAAAGTTTCCCAGAACATAGATTGGGAGAAGACTCATGCATAATCTTTACTAATAGTGATTGAAGTATGTGACTAGATGCTTATCACATGGGCAATGTATCTTTAGCATTTAAACACAAGGCAATGTTTTTAGCATAGTAAAGGCAAGAGTTAGTTCTTTGGGAGCAGGGGTCAATAGCCTGTCTTTCGAGGGGAAGAAAAACAGGTTTTCTCAGGAAATGTAATATTTGCTCCTATAATCACAAAAGAAGACACATCCATAACAAATTTTTTCATAAGGTACAATTCACATATTTTTAACATAAGAAGGCAAGTCACTCCTGCTATCGGTCAGGTGCCTTGGAGGTCGGTGCTCAAGCAGAAATTGAGTGAGGATTGAGTGGGTGTAGACACTGGTCATCATCGGACGGTGGGAGACCTTGCAAACCCACCTCACAAGGAGATTTTTGCTCAACTTATGAGTTCAGAAAAACTGGCTTCCTGCAGGCATCTCCTATGCCTTTTACCACCCAGTAGGATCCCATCACCCATACCTCCCTTCCCTGGACCATGTGCCTGTGTAGAGGGTTACCAACAGTGGGGTGACAGCTTCGAGAAGCAGATGACAACCTGAGTTCTAATTCCAGATCAGACCTTGCCAGCTGGTGACCCTGAGTGTTTTCTTTCCCTCCGGAGGCCTCAGTTTCCCTGTCTGGAAAACGGATGGACAAGGGAGAGGGTCAGAAAAGGTAGTCCTCAAGGTATCTTCCAAGTCCAGTGTCGTTTTTGCTTTCTATGAACCAACATGGCAGAATGGCCAAGGGAAGTTTGTGGAAATTGGAAGAATATTGAAGGAGCCCAGGCATCAGGAGTCCGAAGACCCTGGTCTATCTTCCTGCCAAGTGTTTTGAGCAATCTCCCAGAGGCTCAGTTTCCACATCTGTAAACAGAGGCGACTCCATGCGCCTGCAGGGTTGGGACAGAGCTACGACCCAGCAAGATAGCATCTGTGAACACGCTCCAGAAAGTGCAGAGCGCTCTGTGCGTGTGCAGCTGTTTTCCTTGCACTTAGAAGGTGTAAGCATTTTCTTTTTTGCACTGTGCACATCTGTCAGAGCAGGCCACCCAGGCTCAGCACGGTGGGGCCTCTGCTGACTGTGGTCCCCTTCTTCTCTCTCCAGCTATATACGCTGTTACTACTGGGCTGTGAAGACCCTCATCACCATCGGTGGGCTCCCTGACCCCCAAACACTCTTTGAAATCGTCTTCCAGGGGCTGAACTATTTCACGGGTGTCTTCGCTTTCTCTGTGATGATCGGACAGGTAGCTGGGTCCCTGGTCTGGCTTGCCACGCACCTGCCAGTGGGGCCCCTCTCCTTCTCACTGCTGGTGCAGACGTCACCGTCTGTGGCCCTTCCTTTTGGGCTAAGCTCGGGAGAGAGCATGGGACCCCAGGTCAGGAGTCTGGAGCCCTGGGGCCTGCTGGTGAAGGGGATGGGAGGTCTGGGTCTGATTCTTCTCTGCTGTTGCTTCCATTTGAAATGGCAGTACCTTTGGGGTATCTTTGGAGAGCCGTTCAGGCTTTCTGCAGAGGCTGAGGATTTGGGCTGTTCCCTTGGAGACAACCCCCTGGGAATGTCTGATGTGCTGGGGGGGTGTCTCGTATTCTAATCAGTGCCTGGGGCCACCCTCAGCCAGCCTCAGAATTGCCCTTAGGGGCCCTGCACCACAGGGCAGCACACCGGGTTATTTCCTCCAGGAAGTTCCAAGTGGCGTCTGGTGCCAAGGGGCCATGTCGTACTGGAATCAGCCCAGCCCGGCGGGACATTTCCTCCTCCCGTCCCTTGTCCACTCTGGAGAAGGAGTTTCCCCTGCCAGTCCCCTATCTCTGTGTGTGGACATGGGTCTCCCTCTCTCCTGATCCCCCTTCCTCAAACGCCACTGGTCTGTGTAGACATGCTCAGGACGCATGTCCCCAGAGCTCCCCTCTGACCCTTGACTCCCCCCTGCCCCTAGATGAGAGATGTGGTGGGGGCCGCCACTGCAGGGCAGACCTACTACCGCAACTGCATGGACAGCACAGTGAAGTACATGAACTTCTATAAGATCCCCCGGTCCGTGCAGAACCGCGTCAAGACCTGGTACGAATACACCTGGCAGTCCCAAGGCATGCTGGGTAAGACCGGTGCTCTGGCCGCCAGGCAGCTACCCCCTGCCTGCCGCCTCCTGGGGCCCTGCCTTTCTGGTCCCTGCCTTTGACCCTGTGTCCCTGAGGTCCTGAACACTTACTTAAGTGGGAGGGGCCTAGGGAGGCCTGTGAAGTGCTGTCAGGAGACCCCTGAAGACTTGAGAGCCGTGTCTTCTGCATGCCCTGCCCCCCTTCACTTGCCTTGAAATGCATCCCCCTCAGAGACAGACACACCGTTGAAATCAGGAGAGAAGGAAGACCCCCTCCCCTTCTCTTTCCGTATACACACATACACATATACACATATATCGTACGTCAATTTTTTGATATTACGCTTTGCTTCTGAAATTATTTGGCTATAACCATGCATTTCATTCACAACTGTTTCTGCCTTCTGGTCAGTGCTGAGGTGCACCCAGGAAGTCTTGCAAAGTAGGAGAACCTTAATGTGGCTGTTGTTTTCAAAGGTAGTGAAGTTTTCGTGAATTCTAAACGGAACCCTTCATGAAATTTGGATATGCTACTTATATGTTAATTAATTTACAATGATTTTTTCCCCCAGTTTCTTTTTTTTTAAATTTTTCTAATGTTTTTAATTTATTTTTGAGAGACAGAGAGAGATAGTGCAAACAGGGGAGCGTCAGAGAGAGAGAAGGAGACACCGAATCTGAAGCAGGCTCCAGGCTCTGAGCTAGCTGTCAGCACAGAGCCCGATGTAGGGCTCGAACCCACGAACTGTGAGATCATGACCTGAGCCGAAGCCAGACGCTTAACCGACTGAGCCACCCAGGCGCCCCTCCCAGTTTCTTTTTGATCTTTGGGAGTGAGTAGTTTTGTTTTCAGAGCTTAGACATTATTTTGGAGGCCCCGGCCAAGCCTGAGGGCCACTGACTGTGTGCCTTAGAGCCCCCTCAACTCTGTCAGCTAATTAAAGTCCCCTGTGTCCATGGGCTTCCCTCTGTCCCTGAAGAAACCACACTTCAGTTCCAAGGTCTCCTGAGCTGCGGCTGTGGTCAGATCTGTGCACACTGTGTGGTAGAATCCTCAGTAGCCTCCGTGGCTCGTGCACTCAGCCTACACGAAGCATATCCACACCCCCTGCCTCGTCCTGTGCCAGTGACAGACTTGTGACATCTGCATCATTGCCCCCTTTCACAAGGGCGCACGTCAAGGACCAGAGAGGTCTTTGACCTGCCCAGGGTCATGCAGATCCGCACTTGAGCCCCTCAAGAATTGTGGCGGAGTAGGAGGGGCATCAGGATTGGGGTCAGGTTGTGCCTTTCTTGTCCCTGGTACCGGCATTCATTCTGTGCCAGGCTCTCTGCTGGGCACTGCAGACCCCGTCATGGGGAAGAATAGCCTGGGTCCCTCCCTCCCTAGGACAGGCCCTAGCACACCAGAGCCTGGGTGGGGTTCCGGTTCCATTCCCCTGGGCTGCGAGCAAGTCACTGGGCCCCCCCTTTCTGAAAGGTGGGCGCTCTGTTGTTGCTGGGAGGATTTAATAAAACCGTCTCTGTAAAGCTCTGTAGAAATGGTGTTCGGAACACTTTAGTTCTCGCTGGCATTCTCTGAGGGTGAGGAGAACAGACTGGCATTAACAAGCCAATGCAGTAAAAGGTGTGAGCAGCACCACAGCTGAGAGCCTGCAAACGAAACAGCGGGGGTGGGCACCTCCAGAGAAGGCTTCTTGGAGGAGCACTGGGCTCTGAAGGACCAGTTCAAGTCGACCAGGGAAGCACACGAGGGTGTTTCCTGCCAATGGACTGGCCTCCAAAACGCCCGGAGAGGGTACCCTCCCAGTATACTGTGGTTCTGGGGAGCAGAGGGATGGTGTGGCCAGGGCCCCAGGTGGGGCGCTGGGGGCAGAGGCCTGGTTGTGTCTCTGACCATTGCCAGGGTCTCCTTTGCAGACGAGTCAGAACTGATGGTGCAGCTTCCGGACAAGATGCGGCTGGACCTCGCCATCGATGTGAACTATGACATTGTCAGCAAAGTGGCCCTCTTTCAGGTATGGCCCACCTAGCGCCCTCGCCCCCAGGGTTCTGGGGAGCCGCAAGCCCCCACCCCCTCTAAACGGGCATTCTTTCCCCCTCCTCTTGGTGACAGGGCTGTGACCGACAGTTGATCTTTGACATGCTGAAGAGGCTTCGTTCTGTCGTCTACCTGCCCAATGACTACGTGTGCAAGAAGGTGAGTGGCCCGAGGCAGCTGCAAGGTGGTCTGGGACTTACCGCGCATCTCCCTGCCGGGAGCTGTGCTGAAGGGGGTGCCTTTGAAGGCCCAGGGGGTTTGCAAGCCCAGGGAGAGCAGAATTTCCGGAAGGGACAGGGGCTACAGCACCAGTGAGCTGACCCCAGGGCTCCCGGGTTGTTTGGCATTGACCTCAGGGGTGCCTCAGGCTTTGTTCCTTTGTCACAGGACCGGGGGAGTCAGGACGAGGACTGTGGAAAGTGGGCAGCCTAATGAGAAGTAGGTCCTTGAGTGTGTAGATGAAACTGCTTCAAGGGTCTTGGTCTTCCTTTCAGGAAAATGGGGCAGCAGAGGGGCTGGGATGCATCAGAGGTTACAAACTGATGGACTTTGCATAGCAGCCAGCCCATACATTGTTTTGTGGTTTTATGTTTTTTTGTTTTTTACCTAATCCTAAAAAAATGTTGAGGTAGTCCCCAACCTTTAACAATTTGAAGGTTTCGGGGCGCCTGGGTGGCTCAGTTTTATGAACACCCGACTTTGACTCAGGTCATGATCTCGCAGTTTGTGGGTTCGAGCCCTACATCGGGCTCTGTGCTGACAGCTCAGAGCCTTGAGCCTGCTTCAGATTCTGTGTCTCCTTCTCTCTCTGCCCCTCCCCTGCTCATACTCTGTCTCTCTCTCTCTCAAAAATACTTAAACATTAAAACATTTTTTAAAAATTTGAAGCTTCACATAAAAATGCAGATTTCTGGCTGAAAATAGAAAATAAATCTGTTAGCACTGAGCCCCACTTTCCCAAATAGCAGGAGTCTCTTGAAGGGGGACATTGCCCTCCCTCCTGATGCCACAGGCCCCTCCCCTCCCCACTGCCCCATATCAGGCTCCCCTCACTCCTTAAACTGCCCCTCTGATCCTAGAAAACATTTGGATTTGAGCCCAGGGCTACACAGTGTCTAGGGCCCTTTCTGCTCCCATTCCCTGGGCTTCAAGGTGAGCCCAAGGTCACCTGGGAGTGAGTGGTTAAGGTGAAGGGCAAGAACTTGGGTTGGAGTCCTCTTGTTCCTGAGCTGTTGAGACTGAGTGCATATAAGGTGAACAAAATGCTGACGCAACCCCTGTAAGACTCAGGAAAACCCAGCCCAAGAAGGCCCCCATCTCCAAGTTGTATGCTGTGCCGCAGTGAAGTTTCTAGAAGCAGAGAGCCCAGGGAAATGGGGAAACAGTGTTACAGATGGTTGACAATTTAAAAAGGCAGCCCTGAAGGCCACGGGGGTGGGGGAGCAACAGAGTGATTTGTCTGACAGTGGAGGTGCTTCCTTGCTGTGCAGCCTTGGGGTAGCGGCTCGCCCTTTCTGACTCTCCCTCTTCTCATGAGTAGAGCAGGAATGTTGAGGGTACCACCTCATGGGATGGTTGTGAAAACAGAGTACGTGGTGCCTACATAGTTTGGCACCATGCTGGCACAGAACAGGTGCCATTGCTATTGCTATCATCCTTGGGGGTAAGGTCGAATTTGCTGCAAATGAGGAAGCATCAAGGTGGTTGGAGTTGGCAGGTGGAGGGGGCCCTTGATGAGCAGGTGCGAATGGCGCCCTCTGCTGTCCAGTTTTGCTCTGCAATGATCTCACTGAGACACCCCTGGGGCACCCCCCCATCACCCCCCTCCAGGGCTGGTTAGTGAGGTGAGGGTGAGCTCTTTAGACCTTCAGTCCCGTGTCAAATTGAACACGGGAACAGGGAAATGAAACTTCCTTCCTGTTTGTTAAGAAGCTCATGCATGTGTGAGATGTCCAGGAAACATTTGTCAAGTGAATCAGAAGTGTAATCCATTTACTGGTCCTTGATCTCTGTCCCCTTCAGCATCCAGCTGTGACCCATGGGTAGTAGGGCTCTGTGGGGGCCTGAGGATCAGAAGGTGCGTGACAGACTGAGGGTTTCCGATGGCAGTCCAAAGCTATTCATTCATTCATTCGTTTGTTTTAAGTTGGGATTGAGACCATTGCATTAGTTTGCTGCAGCTGCTGTAACAAAGGACCAGAGATCGGGCAGCTTAAACAACAGAAATGCGTTGTGTCATCATCCTGGAGGCTGCAAGTCCAAGATCAAGGTGTCGGTAGGGGTTGGTTCCTTCTCAGGGCTGTGAGGGAAGAATCTGCTTCTCTCTCCTTGGCTTATAGATGGCTGTCCCCTCCCTGGGTCACTTCATGTCATCTTCTCTTTATGCCTCTCTCTGTGTGCAAATGTCCCCCCTTAAGAATACCAGTTATATTGGATGAGGGGCTCACCCAACTCCAGTCTGGCTTCATCTTAATTTAACTAATTACAGGGAGCACCTGGGTGACTCAGTTGATTGAATGTCTGACTTTGGCCCAGGTCATGATCTCACAGTTCCTGGGTTCGAGCCCTGCGTTGGGCTCTGTGCTGACAGCTCAGAGCCTGGAGCCTGTTTCAGATTCTGTGTCTCCCTCTGTCTCTGCCCCATCCCCACTCTTGCTCTGTCTCCCTCTCTCAAAAGTGGAGAAATACTAACAAAGAAATTTAACTAATTACATCTCCAATGACCCTCTTTCCAACGAAAGTCACATTCTGAGCAACTGGGGTTAGGACTGCCACAAATGAGTTTGGGAGGGACACATTTCAATGCACAACAACCATAAAGTCTGGAACTAGACCATCTGGGTTCAAATCTCTGCTCTCCTCTGGCCTAGCTTTGTGCCCTCGGGCAGAGTTCCTACCCCAGAGCTGCTGGGCATTCAGCAGGCTCAGCCACATAAAACACTGAGAACCGTGGCCGCACAGACGAACGTTGTACATGTGCTGCACAACGTTACTGATGTCGTTCTCATTCCTGTTTCCATCAGCCAGTGCTTATGGAGCCCCTGAAGCAGAATGTGCTGGGCACAGATATCGGTTTATTGTATGAACCGCTGCTGGACTTTCCGTGCCTCTGGGCCCTCCCCTGGAGTGTATCACTGGGGGCTTGCAGAATGCCATTGCGCCCACGCCTGCACCTCCCAGCTTACCTAGCATTTTCCATTCCATCACACCACTAACTCCCCATGTAGCCCTATTGGGCAGGCCAGGGGTGGCAACTCTCCCCAATCCACAGATAGGGAGACTGAGACTCCAGAGGGGAAGTGACTGGCCCCACACCACACCCCAAGTTGGTGGTGGGGCTGGATGCCAGCCAACGTTCCTCTGCACTGTGCCGCCAGCCCATGGGCCCAGCCCTGCTGCTTTTATGGTGGCTTTGGGCAAGGGTAGAGGGGCTCACCCCTTCTCTGTTTCAGGGAGAGATAGGCCGAGAGATGTACATCATCCAGGCAGGACAGGTGCAGGTCTTGGGTGGCCCCGATGGGAAGGCTGTGCTGGTGACGCTGAAGGCTGGATCCGTGTTTGGAGAAATAAGGTCAGAGGGACGCTGGGGTGAAATGAGGGGACCTGGGCCCCAGCAGAGGGGTGTGGATGCATGTGGATGCTCATGTGCAGGGTGGGCCTGGCTCTCACCTGTGTGGGGCCGCCACTGTGCAGGGGGTGGAGAGGAGCACTTTAGCGGGATCACAGCCACGTCTCACCTCCTTCCCCTTTGTGCCCCAGCTTGCTGGCTGTTGGTGGCGGGAATCGGCGCACAGCCAATGTGGTCGCCCATGGGTTCACCAACCTCTTCATTCTGGATAAGAAGGACCTGAATGAAATTTTGGTGCATTACCCCGAGTCTCAGAAGTTACTCCGGAAGAAGGCCAGGTACATGTTTTTATTAAAAAAAAAAATCTGTATACACTTTAATGTGCACTTCTTAAAGACTAAAACTTTCACTGACATAACTGGTGTACTTTTATCAAAATTAGGAAATTCAGTATTGAAACAAGGCTATGATCTCATCTCTAATCCATCTTCCAATTTGACTGATTGTCCCAGTTGTGCCTTTTCCATGCCCGGATCCAGTGGAGGACCAACTGTCTCATTGCATTGCCTCGTATCTGCAGTCTCCTTCGATCTGGGATGGTTCGCGGCCTTTTCCATCTTTAGTGACTTTGAAGAGGACAGGCCAGTTATTTTGTAGACTGTCCCTTCACTTAGATTTGGCTGACGTTCTGATGTTTTCTCATAATTACCTTCAGGTTCAGCATTAGGGCAGGAACTACTCGGAAGTGATGCTGTGGGGGCGCCTGGCTGGCTCGGTCGCTAGAGGATGCACCTCTTGATCTCAGGGTTGTGAGTTCAAGCCCCATGCTGGGGGTAGAGCTTACTTTAAAAAGGGGAAACAAAGGATGTTGTATTCTTCTTAGGGCAGCATCTCGAGACGCATGGGATGCTGGTTTCTCCCAGGATTACTGGTGATGTTTCCCTTCCATCACTTGGTTCAGGCTTCTGGACTCTAAAGTTAACATTTTTATCTTTGTAATTAATAAGTAATGAGTGCAGAGTCCCTCTGAGGCTATCTGGACCTCCCCATCAGGCCTTCACTTGCTACTAACAGCGGGCGCTGAGGGCTTCTGGCCAAATCAGTGATTGCCGCCATGGTTGCCACGTGGTAGTTTTCTTTTCTTTTTCTTTTTAATTTTTAAAGTTTATTTTGGGAGAGAAACAGCATGAGCAGGGGAGAGAGAGAGAGAGGGAGACACAGAATCAGAAGCAGGCTCCAGGCTCTGAGCCGTCAGCACAGAGCCTGATGCGGGGCTTGAACTCACAAACCGTGAGACCGTGACCTGAGCTGAAGTCGGACGTTTAACCATCTGAGCCACCCAGGCGCCCCAAAATGGTAATTTTCTGATTCCTACATATCGGGCCTTCTGTGTTTATTAGTGAGCATTCTACTGTAAGGAAGAACTTTCTCTTCATTGCCATTTGTTGTTTTTTTTGATTTATCTATACCAATATGGATTTGTTTTGTCCCATAAATACCATGTTACAATCATTATTTTGGTGTTCACATTGTTCTGGATTTGGCCAGCAGGCGCCTCTTCAGACTTGCTCTTGTGACTCTTTGTAACATCCCCAACGTATTTTACCACTTTCTTGCTTCCAGCCACAGTAGATGCTCTGGGGTCATCGTGTACTTTCCCTGCCGCATCCCTGGAAATGGCCATTTTTCCAAGGAGCCTTGATTCCTTGTAGGTGGAAATGGTTTTTAGAAACCAACATTTGAGCCCTCCATGTGCTCATTGCTACTGGCGTGCTACTAGGCTCCCAAATGGGCAGAACTAGGAAATACACCCACCTGCCCACCTGTATATATAAATGCAAATATACATTAATAAACGTAGGGATGCCCGGGTGGCTCAGTCAGCTGAGGGCCCGACTTCAGCTCAAGTCATGATCTCACGGTTTGTAAGTTCAAATCCCATGTCAGGCTCACTGCTGTCAGTGCGGAGCCTCCTTGGGATTCTCTCTCTCCCTCTCTGCTCCTCCCCCACTTGCATTCTCTCAAAAATAAAAACTCATTAAAGAAATAGGTGGATATATATGTGTACATATCAACATCTATTTTTCTGTCTGTATCTGTATCTGTGTCTGTATCTGTATCTGTATCTATCTAACAATTTTAGTCCCAACACCATGGAAATCCTAATCTTTTCCTTTCCCATATTTGGTAAATCCCTTCTCCAACCCTGAGAAATTTGGCTCTCTTTTACCCTCATGACATTGACTCCTTTGTTCAGTGCTTGCAATATAGAGAAAACAGTTTCAGAATTGCTCTCCTATAGCACTGGGGCGGGGGCTGGGGGGAAGCCTTCTCAGCAGAATCCAACATTCGACGCCGTTCCTTTGGTCCTTAGCCTGAGTGCCTACGCTGTGTGTGTTGTATTCAGAGTTATTCGGATTCATTTCTTTTTTCTCCCTTTGGTGTGGCTGTTCTGTTCATACGAAATATGCCCAGGTTCGTGTGTTTTGGTTTGCATTCCATTTTTTTGTGATTCCTCTCACCCCCATCTTATTTTCTACCTCATTCTGTGAAATGACACTATAAATAAACTACCTTCACTCGTAGTGCACAATAATTTATTGAGTACATCGTTCTAGGCCCTGGGGACAGAGCAGGGACCAAATAAAGCTTGCATTCTAATAGGGAAGACCGACAATGGAGAAGTGAATGATCAGGCGATGTCCCCAGCTGGGCACTGGGACTGGCCAATGAGGAGACACAAAGCCACTTCCAGGAGACAGAAGCGATGGAGGGAGTTATTTGAGATAAGTTGGCCAGAAAAAACCATTCTAAGGAAGGTGGGATTTCACCTGGGACCTGCACAGAATGGAAGCATGTGCGGGCCTGGTTGCAGGGAAGAGCATGCCAGCCAGAGGGAACAGCATGTGCAAAGGCTCTGCGGAGGAGCAGGCTCAGTATTATGTCGACTAGCAAAATAGGAGCAGCTTGATATGGGATGGGAGGAGTTGAGGGATGCGGTTGGGTAGGGCCTTGTGGCTGACACCTTGCAGGGGCTTTGGGTTTTATTCTGCGGTAGATGGGAGCTATGTAGGGTTTTACACTGACAAGTGACTTGACGTGACTTAGGTTTTGACAAAGCCCCTTCGGCGACCCCAGGTGAGTGGATGCTGAGTTGATATTAGTGCATAACACACGCAGGACTCTGCGGACCCCTGAGGAAGGAGGCCGCCCTGTGACCCAGCTTGCCTGCTTGCTCTTGGGAAGCCCTTCCAAAGGCTGGTCTGTCTGAACTGCTCCCACTGAATCTGCCCATTTCCTCCATCTCCTGAGGAACTGGGAAGTAGAGTCAATTCTCGTTAGTCACGTGTTTGTGATTCTGTGTTTGCAACTCACCTACTCACTAAGATGAATTTGTGGCCCCGAAATCAGCACTCCTGGGTATTCCCAGCGATCCGTGGATGCGCACAGAACAGTGAAAACTTTGAGTGGCCCGAAGCGCACGTCCTGGGCAGAAGCTGAAGGAGGTGACGCTCTGCTTTATTGTTTCAGCTTCTAAGCCTCTGAACCCTTGAAAGCAAGCATCTTTTCGTGGTCTGTGTAGTGCCGCCGTTTTCACAATTTTGTAATCTTCTTGGTGATTTTGATGTTTAAAATGCCCCTGAGCATAGTGCTGCGGTGCCGGCTGTGTTCCCAAGGGCGAGATGGCGGGCACGGTCTTGCAGAGAACACACGGGGTTAGACGAGCTTCGTTCAGGCCTGACTTTCAGAGCCGCTGGTCTCAAGTTCAATGCTAATGAATCAAGTGTATATTATGTAAGATGTCTTTATTTTTTTTTCCATAATATTTTATTGTCAAATTGTTTTCCATACAACACCCAGTGCTCTTCCCCATAAGTGCCCTCCACCATCACCACCACCTCTTTTCCCCCC